>NC_018338.1:686820-986820 GCF_000234665.1 Leishmania mexicana MHOM/GT/2001/U1103
TCCCATGTATGCTGTATGGATACTGCTGCTATAACTGCCCCGGTGAATGCCCCCCCCCCCCCCCATCTTCTTTTTTTCCTCTCTTGCTCTTCTTGCTCTTCGTCTGCACGTCAAACAGGTGCGGTGATGCTCGATCTCTATAATGTAAAACGTCGTCAACCCCTTCCCCCTCCCTCCCCCATTTTCCTTTTCATATGTACACACTGCGGCACTTGGGGAAGGACTTGCACTGCGCCCAGCAAGACATTGTACCGTTTTTTCCCCTTTCTCTCTCCGTTTATTCGCCGATGTGTGCCGATTATGTTGGCGCACGCTCCTCACCCGAGTCTCAAGAAGCCGTCGTGAAACCAAGCGAATAGAAAGAACAACATGGTCACTTGTTGGGTATGAGGCTCAGTGGCACCGCTCTTCGTCGACATAGACGATGCGCCGTTATCGTTGGCGTTGAAGGGCGGACAAGTTGGGGCGCGCAGCGGAAACAAGCTGAGGTGAAGCGTGGGGTGGTGATCGAGGTCGTGGTCGGAGTCTGCAGCTCCTTTCCCCAAACTCCCCAGACCCACAGACATCCGCAAGGGAGGAGCTGAGACGGGCCACTTGTGCTTTTCCCTTCTCTGCGCTCTCGCCTCCTCTCCTTCCTTTGTGTGCGCAAGGCAGGTTGTGCACTGTGTAGCTCAACGGTGCCGCTCCTCTCCCCGCCTTCCCACAGGTGTAAGCACTGCGCACACGCACTCGCGATTGCTTTGTATCTCTCCTTCTCTCTTCATCTCTTTTCCATCCGCCTACTTGCCATACTGCTGCCCTTCTCCTTCCTCTCCTTCATCTGAATGCATTGCTCACACGCTCGTGCATCGCGTGCGCACCTTTCGCGACATGCTTTTCCTCCTCCATCTTGCTCCCCTTTCTGCACTCACCATCATGCACATTCGACGCACCTCTTTCCTCGCTTTACCCCGTCTCCGCTCACAACAACAGAGGTTTTCGAACACTCGCCCACGCACTCGAGATGCCGTTCGTCAAGGTCGTGAAGAACAAGGCGTACTTCAAGCGCTTTCAGGTGAAGTACCGCCGTCGCCGCGAGGGCAAGACGGACTACCACGCGCGCCGCCAGATGGTGCTGCAGGACAAGACGAAGTTTGGCTCGCCCAAGTACCGCCTTGTTGTGCGCATCACGAACAAGGACATCATTGCGCAGATCGTGCAGGCGAAGATCGTCGGCGACGAGGTGGTGATGGCCGCGTACGCGCACGAGCTGCCTGCGTTCGGGATTGAGCACGGCCTGACAAACTACGCCGCTGCGTACGCGACTGGGCTGCTGCTGGCGCGCCGCACGCTGGCGAAGCTGGGCATCGCGGACAAGTTCCAGGGCGCGAAGGAGGCGGACGGCTCGTACTCTGCTGTGCGCACGAAGAAGGACGACGAGGGCGACGACGAGGAGCGCTTCCCGTTCAAGGCGATCCTGGACGTCGGCCTCGCGCGCACGACGACCGGTGCCCGCGTGTTCGGCGTGCTGAAGGGCGCGGTGGACGGCGGTATGGCTGTGCCGCACCGCCCCAACCGCTTCCCCGGCTACAACAAGGAGAAGAGCTCACTGGACGCGAAGGTGCACCGCGACCGCATCTTTGGCAAGCACGTTGCGGAGTACCTGAAGCAGGTGAAGGAGGAGGCGAGCTCGAACCCCGACGAGAAGTGCGTGCAGTTCTCGAAGTACATGGCCGCGAAGGTTTTGCCGGAGAGCATCGAGGGCATGTACAAGAAGGCGCACGCGGCGATCCGCGCGGACCCGTCGAAGTCGCTGCCGAAGAAGGCGAAGAAGGAGAGCGTCGCGCACAAGAGCTACAAGACGAAGAAGCTGAGCGGCGCGGAGAAGAGGGCCGCCGCGAAGGCGAAGGTCGCGGCCATCCGCGAGCGCCTCGGCAAGTAAGTCAGCTGCTGCGTCTGAGGACTCTCGCTGGCTTGTCTGGACGCACAAGGGCTGGATGCCTGTGCCTCTGTTTCTGTTTCGATCACGCCTTTCTTTCTTTTTTATTAAAATGGTGTTGGTCCGTGTCCTCGAATGGTTCTGGTGTCTTAACAAGTGACTAAGCAGCCGCACGAACAGTGAAGGGCGCACCCACGAAGCATGGGAAAAACAATGCAGCAGCAGACAATGCACACGCACACGCACACGCATGCACAGGAACGAAAAAGATGGACACCCCAAAACAGGCGAACCAGCGCACGAGGGAGCGGGGGGAGCTTAGGCGGGGAAAGAGGTGGTGGTGGTGAGGGAGAGGGGCGCGAGGGAGCGGTGAACAACACCAGCAACACAACATCGCGCTCTTCCCGGCATTGTCCTGCTTGCTTCTGTCGTGCGCTCAACTATCCTGCTGCTTCTATCGCTGACTGCTGACCCTCCACTTCTTCTGTTGAACAACCCTATGCGTTGCGGTGATGGCACTGCGCAAACCACATCCACAACGGCATGATTCCCATGCGCATGTTGGCAAATTGGGTGCGCGCGATCGTCACAAAGAAACCCGCGAAACACTCGCCCACGCACTCGAGATGCCGTTCGTCAAGGTCGTGAAGAACAAGGCGTACTTCAAGCGCTTTCAGGTGAAGTACCGCCGTCGCCGCGAGGGCAAGACGGACTACCACGCGCGCCGCCAGATGGTGCTGCAGGACAAGACGAAGTTTGGCTCGCCCAAGTACCGCCTTGTTGTGCGCATCACGAACAAGGACATCATTGCGCAGATCGTGCAGGCGAAGATCGTCGGCGACGAGGTGGTGATGGCCGCGTACGCGCACGAGCTGCCTGCGTTCGGGATTGAGCACGGCCTGACAAACTACGCCGCTGCGTACGCGACTGGGCTGCTGCTGGCGCGCCGCACGCTGGCGAAGCTGGGCATCGCGGACAAGTTCCAGGGCGCGAAGGAGGCGGACGGCTCGTACTCTGCTGTGCGCACGAAGAAGGACGACGAGGGCGACGACGAGGAGCGCTTCCCGTTCAAGGCGATCCTGGACGTCGGCCTCGCGCGCACGACGACCGGTGCCCGCGTGTTCGGCGTGCTGAAGGGCGCGGTGGACGGCGGTATGGCTGTGCCGCACCGCCCCAACCGCTTCCCCGGCTACAACAAGGAGAAGAGCTCACTGGACGCGAAGGTGCACCGCGACCGCATCTTTGGCAAGCACGTTGCGGAGTACCTGAAGCAGGTGAAGGAGGAGGCGAGCTCGAACCCCGACGAGAAGTGCGTGCAGTTCTCGAAGTACATGGCCGCGAAGGTTTTGCCGGAGAGCATCGAGGGCATGTACAAGAAGGCGCACGCGGCGATCCGCGCGGACCCGTCGAAGTCGCTGCCGAAGAAGGCGAAGAAGGAGAGCGTCGCGCACAAGAGCTACAAGACGAAGAAGCTGAGCGGCGCGGAGAAGAGGGCCGCCGCGAAGGCGAAGGTCGCGGCCATCCGCGAGCGCCTCGGCAAGTAAGTCGAGCGCTCACCTCTGAATACGCGAGTCTCTTTTGGTCTCCTGCTCTGACGCCTCTTTTCTGATTCCTGTTCCTTTGGCTGAAAGAAGTGCATCCGCATGGTTGTCTTGGAACAGGGACAGCGAGGCGCGCTGGCGGCAACCGCGTGCGCACGTGCCGCTGAGGGAACCTCATATATTTCTTTTTTTTTTGTTTTCATTGCTAATTTTCTGTGTGTCTTTTTCTCGGCCTCTTGTCGCGTCTGCTCCCCCTCTCTCACCACTGATGGGGCGCTAGCGAGGCGGAAAGGTCAGAGCTTCCTCGTTATAAGTCATTAGAAGGGCTGCACGGGCACACCCTATGAAGGAGGAAGGGGTGCTGCGTGGAAAAGGGAGCGCAGTTGGCCAGAACGCAAGCGTGCGCGCTTGTAGGTGGGCGCTTGCTTGCTACTTTTTTTCTCTCCGCTCTGCTCTGGCTAGCGATCTTCGCCATTGCCGAGTGGGTGTTGGCCTGTCTCAGAGACTGCAACACTGCTTCCCGGTACGGGCTGTGTGTGGTCATCGCGTGTGCGCGGCTGCAACGTGTGTAGGGGGAATACAGGCACGGTCCTCCTTCGATCTCCGCTGCCATGGACGCGTCCTGTGGAAGAGCCTGCCTGCGGATTGCCTTTATGCGGGCGCTCTTCCATCTCTGCGGCAGCACAACTTTCTGCGCGTGTTGTTCCTCTGTTTGTTCTTTGGCATCTCCGCTTCTGTTGGTGATGGGTACTGCCTCGTGTCTCCATGAACTACAACGACGGCTGCACATCTTCCCCTTCCCTCGTGGATACAAAACTCATGCCTGTGCGACTTTCTCACCTTCGCCGCTCGCTCATGCATCGGTTTGACGTCAAACCCATGCTGAAATGCACACCATCACGATTTTTTTGAAGTTTCTACGTCTCACCATCGTACAACCACGTAAACACACGAAACACTCGCCCACGCACTCGAGATGCCGTTCGTCAAGGTCGTGAAGAACAAGGCGTACTTCAAGCGCTTTCAGGTGAAGTACCGCCGTCGCCGCGAGGGCAAGACGGACTACCACGCGCGCCGCCAGATGGTGCTGCAGGACAAGACGAAGTTTGGCTCGCCCAAGTACCGCCTTGTTGTGCGCATCACGAACAAGGACATCATTGCGCAGATCGTGCAGGCGAAGATCGTCGGCGACGAGGTGGTGATGGCCGCGTACGCGCACGAGCTGCCTGCGTTCGGGATTGAGCACGGCCTGACAAACTACGCCGCTGCGTACGCGACTGGGCTGCTGCTGGCGCGCCGCACGCTGGCGAAGCTGGGCATCGCGGACAAGTTCCAGGGCGCGAAGGAGGCGGACGGCTCGTACTCTGCTGTGCGCACGAAGAAGGACGACGAGGGCGACGACGAGGAGCGCTTCCCGTTCAAGGCGATCCTGGACGTCGGCCTCGCGCGCACGACGACCGGTGCCCGCGTGTTCGGCGTGCTGAAGGGCGCGGTGGACGGCGGTATGGCTGTGCCGCACCGCCCCAACCGCTTCCCCGGCTACAACAAGGAGAAGAGCTCACTGGACGCGAAGGTGCACCGCGACCGCATCTTTGGCAAGCACGTTGCGGAGTACCTGAAGCAGGTGAAGGAGGAGGCGAGCTCGAACCCCGACGAGAAGTGCGTGCAGTTCTCGAAGTACATGGCCGCGAAGGTTTTGCCGGAGAGCATCGAGGGCATGTACAAGAAGGCGCACGCGGCGATCCGCGCGGACCCGTCGAAGTCGCTGCCGAAGAAGGCGAAGAAGGAGAGCGTCGCGCACAAGAGCTACAAGACGAAGAAGCTGAGCGGCGCGGAGAAGAGGGCCGCCGCGAAGGCGAAGGTCGCGGCCATCCGCGAGCGCCTCGGCAAGTAAGTCAGCTGCTGCGTCTGAGGGTCTTTGCCTCTTCTTCTGTGTACGTTCTCCAATGCGTGTGCGCATATGAATGCCACTGTCTCTCACTCCCTCGCCGTTGTGCACGAATGAGCGCTGGTGGGCGTTTCGCGAATGGCGGTGCGTCAATGTGCACTTGCCGCGTGATCCTCTCTGTGCGCTCCGACGGTGTGTTAGTGTGTTCAATGCGGTTTCTATGTTTTACTGATTTTTTCACCTCGGCGCAGGCATGTGTCGGGCGTGTCTTTGCCCCAAGACAAAAGGAAAATGAAGGAATCGAAAGTACAGTGTGGCAAGGGAAGGCGAGAAATTGGGGCGCATTCATTTCGGTTGTGCGGAGAGACGTCCGTCAGATTGCTGCCGTCCCTCTGGGGGAATGGTCGGTGCTGATGCGGATGGGACGTGTCTTTCTCTCTCTCTGCAGAGGAAGAGGGAGAGGAGATGCTCGTACGTCCTCCACGTTTCCCGGATATCTGCCATGTCGTCTAACGAAAGGAAGCCCGTTTGGGTTACCGACCCGCCCCGACGTGTGTCGGGTTGCGTGGGATACGCATCGGATCGTGCTGCGTCCGCACTGAAACCGTCCCTCTCTTTTTTAACACTGTTGCCTTCCGCTTGGGCCGCACTTTCCACTCGCACTGATGTCTCTCCGTCGCTTCATTGCCTGCTTTGTTTCTCCTCCGTTTTCCCTCACCCCCACTCTCGCACCTCCTCTCCTTCCCTGGCTCTCCTTTCGTGCTGCGACACTCTTCCGTGACGGTGCCTCTGTCTGATGTGCAACGTCGCCGCGTGACAGACCGACAGCGCCAGGTGTAGTAACCATGGGGGCTTTCATGTACTTGAACGAGCTGTGGAAGAAGAAGTCTTCCGATGTGATGCGCTTTATCCAGCGTATCCGCTCGTGGGAGTTCCGTCACCAGCACACGGTGGTGCGCCTGCGCCGCCCCACGCGCCCGGAGAAGGCCCGCATGCTTGGCTACAAGACGAAGCAGGGCTTCTGCGTATTCCGCGTGCGCGTGCGCCGTGGTGGCCGCAAGCGCCCGGTCCACAAGGGTATCACGTACGGTAAGCCGAAGACCAGCGGTGTGCTTGGTATGAAGCTCAACAAGAACAACCAGGCCGTTGCGGAGCAGCGTCTGGGCAAGCGCTTCGGCAACCTGCGCGTGCTGAACTCGTACTGGGTGAACATGGATTCCACGTTCAAATGGTACGAGGTCATCGCCGTTGACCCGATGTGCAAGACGATCCGCCGCGACCCCCGCATCAACTGGATCGTCAACTCCGTGCACAAGCACCGTGAGCAGCGTGGTTTGACTTCTGCTGGTCGCAAGCACCGTGGTCTGCGCCACAAGGGTCACAAGGCCTCCAAGCTGCGCCCGTCGTACCGCGCTGCGTGGCGCCGCAACAACCGCATCGTGTTTCTGCGCAAGCGTTAAGAAACCCATCCAGGGCGCAGCAGACGCCGCACCACACGCACCAGCGCGGATGCCGAGGCATCCCAGGTCTCCTCTCTCTTCCCGCGTCGGGTTCTTACGAGCGACGGCGACGGGGGTTCGTGATGGACAGTTTGCCGTGCCTGAGCTCTCCTCCTTCGCCGACACGTGTGCACGGCGCGGGCGTGTCCGCTGCGGCTCTGACGCGGCGTTCGGTATCATTTCTCCTTTTCTTATTTGATCTCTTTACCAGAAAAAAAAACGTAGACCACTGCATACTGAGACACCGACATGCGTGCCACCCTGAGCAGCTCCTTTACCTTCGGCCGGGAGCAGCACTGTGACCTCCCCCTCCTCCCCCCCGTTGTGGCGATCGTTGCTCCGGCGGCAGAGGTCGAAGGTGTGGATTCAAGAGGGGTAGAGAACGCGCGTGTGTGTGTGTGTGTGCGCTCAAAGAGGGCGAGGAGCGAGACGGGGAGGAGGGGGGTGATCGCGACGACGACCGGTGGCAAGGAGGCACATCGGTGCTTTTTTCCTGCTCGTCCTGCCGCCACTGTTTGCTTTTTGTCTCTGAGGCTGCGTTTTCCTCTGCTCCTTTCCGCGAACGATTTTGCCGTGAGAGGGCGGGGGAGGCGCGTGCCCACTTCGGCTTTTCTTCTCTGCTTGTGGCCCCTGTGCACCACTTGCACGCTGCTACTCGTGCAGGCGGTTTGGTGTTCTCATGATTTGTCACCGCTGTTCCTCCCCCTTTCACTCTTTCCGTAACCGCGTTCTCTCTACCGCTGCATCGGCGACGCTTTCCTTCCCCTCTACCCCTTGCCGTCACGATAACTCCACTCTACGCGCACCTACACATGTGCTCATCTCGTGCGCTCACCCACCTTGCGTCACCGGTGCCGCATCATCGCTGCAACCTCCGCTGCGTCCGCGCGCGCAACTGAACTGGCTCTGCAACGAACCGGCATCATCGAAAACCCCTCAAAAATAAAAAACAACAACAGCACATCACCAAGAGGAACGAATGCCTGCTCCCACTCCTCGCACCGGCATCATTGCCGGCTTCAACAAGGGTCATGTGACGACCCGCCGCCCGCGCCAGCCGTCGCCGAACGACCGCTTTGCCGTGCCCCACAAGCACCTGCGTGCTGTAAAGGCAATCATTGCGGACCTCGTCGGCCTCTCTCCCCTGGAGAAGCGCGTTCAGGAGTTTCTGCGTGTCGGCAAGGAGAAGCGTGCCTTGAAGTACTGCAAGAAGCGTCTCGGCGACTTCACTGCGGCCAAGAAGAAGCGCGCGAAGATGGAGGAGGCGCTTCGCCATGCGACCAAGAAGCACCACTAGGCGGGGGCGACGTCTTCTCGTGTCTTTCTTCTTTTCCTTTTAGTTTCATTTTCGTGAACAAAAGCAGAGCACACAAACAGCCACAATGTCGACGCGCGTGTATACGCACACACACATTTCGGTGTACGTCCCATGTGCCCCAATGCACGTCCGTCAGTGCCATGCCTTTCCCCTCCCCCTCTCCATCCCAGCGCGTGTGCGATGGAGTCCGAAGGACACCTCGGAGTGCAGAGTGCGAGCGCATCAGCCAAGCCAGGTGATGCACCCCCACCCTTTCCTCTGCGACACGCATGACTGTGGGTGTCTATGCTCTTTTTCAGTTGTGCGCAGCAGCAGCTGTCGCGGTAGGCTGAAGGAGAGCTCCTCTCCACTAGCGGCGCGGCCGCAGGTGCACTCTCACAACAGCAGCAACAATCTCCTCTTCTTCATTGATCTTCTCCCCATTTCTTCGCCTTTTGTCTCGCTCCTTCCCCCTCTTTCCCCCTCCTTCCCCCCTCCGCGTGCCGTCCTCGCACGCCTTTGTGCGCCACGCGCTCCTTTGTCGCTCGCTGCCCATTCCCTCACAACGCAGCCATTCGCCGTCGCCTATTTTGTCCGTGTTCAGGGACGCGGACAAGACTCACCGCATACCCGCCGCGCCTTGCATGGACCCCTACGCTGCGCACCCGCAGGTGATACGAATGCATCAAACAAAGGAAACACGCACGCACACAGATGCTTGACCCACAAGCGGCTGACCTTGTCGACGCTGTCGCGCGGCTGTGCGTGCTGCGCACGGAGGACTACACGCTTCTCCGAACCGTATACACGCGTGCACGGGAGTGCGGGCATCTGCAGCAACAGCAAGGATCAACATCGAATCCGATGTATTCTACATCTGCATCAGCAGGTGACGCCCCCGACACAAAGGAGTGCGCGGACGGCGCCAGCGGAGCCGGCAACGAGGCGTACATCCGTTACCTGACTGAGGAGGTGCGCGTGCGTGAGCAGCGTCGAGTGACCGAAGAGGGACAGTGGCTGGAGGCAGTGCGGCAGTGGGGAGCTCACTTTCAGGCGAGGCAGGTGGTTTCTCATCAGGACAAAGCATTCAACGCGGCGCCGGACGGGTCGGCCTCCCTGGCAGTGCCAGCCATTCGGTGGTTTTGGGAGCAGGGGAGCGAGGACGCCTTCCAGCGCGTATACGCAGCGGTGCTTCAGCAGGCCTACGAGCTTGACCGCACAGACTTGGTGAATACCCCCTTCGCGCATATAGACAACTCCAAGTGCTTGTACGATCACAGGGAGGCTGCGGCTGCGGCCGCCACTTCCGTCCCCGTGTCCTCTTCCCAGGTTGAATGCGTGCACGCGTTGTTTTTCTCGTCCTCACGAGCTGCTGAGCCGTCCAGCCCGCCGTCACGCATCTTGGAGGAGATGCACCCGATCGAAGTTGATGGCGCGTCTGCGGTGAACGAGGGGAGACGGTCTCGTCTGCAAGCGAGCCGCCACGTCTGGCTCGTGCTCTTCTTTTTGTGGTGCCACATCGTGGCTGCCAGCATCACAACTTCGGCAGGCGCTGCTGCGGCAGCGCGTGGGGTGGGAGCGCACCCTCCGCTTTATGCATCTGCGCTCCTTGGCCCTGCCAGACACTTTCTCACGAGCCAGTCGCAGCAGCTGCAGTCGCAGCTGAGGAGGCTGGGAACGACGACGTATATGTAGTGCAACTCATCGGCCGTCTTTTGCTCCCTAGGCCGCGCTGCACCCCCTCCTTTGGTCGACGGCTTTCTCTCTCCTACGCCGCGTTCTCCTCCTCTTTCCGTACGCCGCGAGCGTGCATCGGAAAGGGACGGAGGTGGAGGATGAGTGATGGCATCTGCATACGACCTCTTGTTTTCGATGCTCTGCTGCTCGGGGAGCTTGACCACCGCCCTCCTGCTGCGAGGTGTACACCCACCGGCACCCGCACTGATACACGTGCTATCTGAACCCACAAGCATAGAAGAGAAAAAGAGGCGATCAAGAAATTCTGTGCGAGTTGTTCGCCGACTCGGAGAGGGAGGCGCAGAGAGGAGCGGGTGTAGGCTGGAGCGTTTCCGCTCCGGTCTTCAGCTCCCTTGACCGCCCTCCACTCCTTCGATCCATGCACAGCTTGCGGTTCACTTCAATGCACCTTGGCTGGGCTTGAGATCGTCTGTTCTCCTTTTCCTTTCTCTTCCACTCCGGCACCTGGCTGGAGCACCCAAGTCATGTCTCACTATCGCCTGCCACTGCGCATCCTCTCCGCTTCTGTGTCCCTCCCTTTTTTCGAATGCTGTGCATGTGCTGCTCCCTCCGCCGTATGACGCATCACAACCGCGGATACGTGGTCGCACATACCCGCACGCATCCATGCACCTTTGTCTCCGTCTTCCCCTACAAGCGCAGGCCCCACGGACGCGGAGGTGCGGACCAGAAACGGGAGGCAGAAGAAAGGGGGGCTGAAGTGAGCACAAACCCGAGGAGTAAGAGGTGAGCCCGATGTCGTGCACGTGCGCAGTGGGTCGCGTGCCGGGCACTTCGATGGCGAGCACGCTAACATCTTTCTCGTCTGCCACAGCAGGCGTGCTCGGCGGCGCGCACTCCGTTGATGCACAGCTCTCCGATACCCCAGAGGACGCGTCGGCGCCCTGCTTCTATTGTCTGTGCACCGTGTGTGGACAGTGGCTCGCTGAGGTCCCCACCGTCACGTGTGACGCCTGCGGGTCTCGCACGCACATAACCTGTGCCAGGGACGTCTACTCAAATGAGTGGCTCTACGATGAGGTAGCTGTGACTTCGACAGCCGCAACAAGTGCAGGGGGTGGTACTCTCGGCTTGCCCAGAGCCGCTTCGGCCGCTGCGAGGAACCGGCGGGCACAGTACACCGGCCGGGAGCCGCCCAATGGCGAGGCCACTGCGGGCTCGCCTACGCCTGCCGCTGTTCTTGTCGCGCCATCGGGCTTGTCAGTCTCCCCACCGCTCAGTCGCGACTCTCCGCACGCGAGCCTGCTGCCGTCGCCGCAAGCGCTCCGCTCCGCTGCGGCAAAGATCGACAAGGAATACAACTATTACTGTCACCCCGACTGTGCCATGGGGATGGAGGTGCTGCGCAACCCGCAGTTCAATGCAACCCTTTCGCGCACAGTCGAAAAAACCTTCGCGCGAGACTGGGCACGCACACGGGAGTCGCTGGTGTCCGCCGGCGTACTGCGTGACCACAAACACGAGGCCGGCGCGCTCGACGACGCGGCCGCAGAGGAGCAAGCGCCACTTTCTTCCTATTCGCCGGTCAAGAGTCTTTCTGCTGCCTCGGTGAAGGTGGAAGTTGCAGAGGAGAGCACTGCGGCATCATTCTTCTGCCCTTCCCCTCCTCCACCGACTGCGACAGCTAGCCCTGCAGTACCCGAGGGAGACATGCAGGGCTGTGCACTGAACTCGAGTGCGGCGAATTTTCCTGATATCGCCGCCTGCCATCCGGCAGTTGCCCTGGAGGTGCTTCGGCTCTACCATCAGCTGCGCGCCGAGGCGTGGGCGGAGTACTTTGAACAGGAGCGTCACCACTTTGGGCACCCGCTCTTCTACCCGCCTCCATTCCTCGACATCGCGCGGGACGCCGCGTCAGGGCATGTCGTGGAGGCCGCGTCCCCTCAGGGGCAGGCGGCGCGACTCTACCTTCTCGACCGCAGCACGCACCCCGTGGGATCGGCGGTGGCGATTCCGGTCGGTGTCCTGACGCGGTGGCAGCAGCCGACGGCGGCGCCGCTCATCAAGGAGAACGACTCGAACAACTTTGTCGCGGAGGCGCTCGAGCGGATTGTGAATCACGCGGTGGCGCCAGAGACGGTGGTCGTGTACCGCAAGTGCAGCAAGGAGGGCCGAGTGCTGGCGTGAGAGCGCGGTGGCTCTGGCGCCGGGCGAGCAGAGAAGAAAATCAGCGACGCATGTGGCGGTGCACATTTTCTGTCTCCCTCTTTTTGGCACGGGCACACAGGTGCACACGTTGTCTTCCGTGAGGCGCGTTCTTTGTTCTTCCTCTTTCGCTTGGCGTCTAGAGAAGAGTCGTTCTGTGCTTGCCTCAGGCTGCATGCAGCATGCAGTTGCAGCGCACGAACGACGACGAGGACAAACCGCATAGCAGGTCATCACCGCAGCGTCACAGCAGAAAATCAACAAACAGAAAACAAAGCAAAGAAGTGCGTCTTCCACGCAACACACTTATTGATGGATGTATGTGGCTGAGGTATCTTTGGCCGATTGCACGTGCCCAGGCGATGCCACTCGTGCTGCGCTACGCGGAGAGCGGGGGTCGTCAGCTGGCGCGCGAGTGGGGGAGGCGTCCCCTCACTGCCCCTGCAACCCCCTCTTCTGCACAACTTTCATGTGCTCTTGCTCTTGTGCCGCACTTGTCGTGCCTCATCTTCGTCCTCTCCCGTTTTTTTTGCTGATCCGCTGGTCTGCGAGAGAAGGCTGACGCCGCTCCTACGTGTGAGTCGGGGGGCCACTGATCTTCCTCTCTGTGCCTGAATGAGCACCACTGCCCTCTTCCAGCTTCCCAGCACACACCCCGTTGCGCCTGTGAAGGCGCCGAGCCCGATCGTAAATCATGTCTGAGTGCACCGTATACTCTTCATGTGGCCGCTACGTGGTACGGTTTGCTACGGATGCGAAGCAACCACTGCTCCGCCTTACCGTCACCAGAAATGCATCAAGACCCATCAAAGGTGACGCGTCGGCCGCCGACGACAGCGTCTCTGTGAAGACGCTCGTTACCGCAGCCCCTGAGCCTCTCACGTCTTCCTCCGCGCACCACCCGCTGCGGCTTGCTGCGTCGCTCACGGAGATGGACGTGCTCGCACTGACAACGTCCGCTGGCGTCCGCAAATCCTTCGAAAAATTTGCGCAGATGCTGTACGACGCGCTTATTGGCCGCTCTCCGTGCGTACGCTTTTTCGTGGAGACGGTAGCGGAGATGAAGGAGCGCATTCAGCGGGACGTACAGGGACAGACAACTCCGTCCCGGACCGCGCGCGGCACCGAGGCCCGGCCGAGTCGCAGACGCGCCGGCGAGCTAGACATCGACACAGCTGCCCTCGCCTCTTTAACGATGACGGGGAATGACGTCACGGCCAACCCTGACAAAGGCCGTATTCGCACCGCTGTCGGCGATACAGTGATTGAGCTGGACGAGGACATCGCCAGCGAGGTTCTGGAGCAGCGCTTCTTGACACTGGACTACGACGTCGATTTTACTCGCGCTATCTTTCCTATTCCGCTCCACACTGGTGGCTCAGAGGGGGCGTCTGCAGAGGGAGCCGACGGCGTCTTGTGTGCACGCACGGATACGGCAAGCGCTTCTCCAGCCAAACTAGCTGAGGCGACTTTAGAGCCCTTTGTAGTGCGTTCCTCCCTTCCCACAACTGTTTCAGAGGCAGACGCACTTCGCCACGATCTGCTCCGCGCCCGATCTCGTCTTTCCCAGCTCGAATCCGAAAACGCGAAGCTGAGGCGGGAGAACGAGGCGCTGGTGCAGCTGAGCCGGCACAAGATGCACGAGATGCAGCGGCTGTGCAAAGACTTCCAGCAGCAGGTGCAACTCGCTGCGGATGCGGAGAAGCTGAGAGCCAGGAACAAAGAGTTGCGAGTGCAGCTGCAGGAAGCGCTAGAGAGTCAGCGGACGGCCCGGCGCACTTTAGAGCGCGGGCGCAGTCAGCATCGTTTTCCGCAACCCGCTAGCGCTGTCACCGGTGGCGGAGGCAGTGCTTACCGGTCTGCGAGTGGCCAGCGCCGCGGCGAGAACCCGTATCTGCGCTCGCTATCTCGCGAATCAGACGGCGGCTACGTCGGAGTGTCGTCGCGACCGCCGTACGGCAGGCAGCGGTCGGCAGGCAGTGCCACGTCCCGTGCATCAGCGACGCGACGTGGGCAGACGCTGGCGTCTCCGGCACCTCCGCCCGCCGCCTTGCGTGGCAGTCATGCGCAGCGCGCGCCTTCCTCATCGTCCACAAACCGGCGCCGCTCTACGCGGTTCGACACACCACCGCCACTATCAGATCCGGCTGTCTCCACCGCAGCAGCTTTTCTTCGGCGCCAATCACGCAGCCACAGAGGCGATGGTAGTAGCAGCGCGAGAGACGGGGATGGCGACTCACCGGCACCGCACGGTCGCACCGGCGGACGACCAGAGAAGGTACGAAAGCCCCAGCGCCGGGGCAGCAGTGGTAGTGGGTCGCATGGTTCGCGGGCGTCCTCAACACACTCGCTGCCGCGACGAGGGCCCAGCTTGTGGGCTGATAGCAGCGCCCACGCAAGTCCGTGCGGCTCTGTGGCCTCCTCGCGATGCTCGAGCGCAAACCATGAGCGTCTTTACCGCACTGCGACGGCGAGCAGCCGGATGCATCAAACACCAAAGGCGCACCCCCTTGACAGTGCCACCGCAACTCGGCGAGCCGTGTTTCACTGAGAGAGTCACCGGTGTCGAGAGAGAAACAGCCGAAGGAAGTCGGACTGCTGGTCGCTGGTCATTGCCGACGGCTTGTGTCCACCGTGCAGGGGAAAGCCACCACCGCACCGCCACTTTGGGTGTACCCCACTCCCTCCCTCCCTCTCCCTCTCCCTCGGTCAGTGTGTATGCGTGCCGTGTCTGCTGCTGCTTTTGTTCTGTGTCGCTTCGTGTCCTCCCTCCTTCGTTTTCCTTCTTCCCATGCACCTAGATTCTCAGCGTACGGTGGAGGGCCGCTGTCGCCTACCCCGTCCTTGAGCTTTTTTTTCCCAAGCCACGAATACCGCACTGAAGACAGTCGAGACAGGAAGCAGCGAACATGAGGCTTGGTGTAGCGTCTTTGCATCTCTTGCCCGCGAGAGAGAGAAAGAGAGAGCCGTGAGGCGGGGCGATAGAACGCTCTGAGCCCGCGCATCGGCTGGGCGTGACGTGCCCCTTCCCCCTTCCCCCGATCTCTGTGCGCCACCTCCGCCTCCCCTCTCCCCTCGCACACATACGAGGCGTCCTGGACTGCTGCACGATACCTGGATCGCCACTCTCCGCTTCTCTACACCTCGCCTACCTCGTTCATGTCCACAAGCCCCCCCCCTGTCGCTCTTCTCATCAACTGCACAGGAACTCGGTGCTGCACGGCGCCGTCGACTCTGTTTCTTCCTCACCTCTTTTCCCCACTCCGCACTACGGCGCACCGTGCAGAGCAGCGAGTGGATATGCTGCGTGCGTCTCGCGTGCCCCTCGGCTACTTCAAGCGGCCTGGCCGCAAGTCGCTCGATGAGGTCTGCAAGCAGAGTCTCTTCGAGATGTCCACCCCACAGCAGGTGGCAACCATTTGGAACCATCACCACATGCAGTTCCTCCAGTACTGGGGACGCACCATCTCGTCCGAGGCGTACTACGCCCTTGAGCCGCGTCTGAAGGCATCGCCGTACTTTGTGGTTCCGGTGTTTCGCGACAAGGGTCTGTTCAACGTTGTGACCAACTTTAAGGACGACCTCGTCGGCGTCACGCCACTCGCTGAGTGGCAAAAAAAGCAGGACGATGCGCAGATTCACATGACCATTCAGTTCTTCACCGAACTGGCCCGTAGTAAGCAGCTGGTGCTGGTCCGCTGCGAAATCAAGGACGAGGTCTTCAAGCGCCTCGACTGCATCTTCATTACCCAGATGCTGCTCAAGTACTACACCTTCCCCCAACTGTATGAGGCGTGGGTGGAGACGTTCAACAAGCGACCAGGCCAGTTCGACTACCACGCTTTCCTACGTGCCATGAAGGATGAGGCGGGAAAGGACGAAATCAGGATCGAGGACAAAAAGTCGGAGGTGCGCTATGATGCCTTTGGCCCCGTCATCGACACGCCCCCCGACGCCGTGGCGAAGCAGATTATGAGCACGTTGGACATAGGGGCCCCGAAGGCGTGAGAGGCGCGCCATGGAAGAGCACACAAGGGCCGCGGTGTGAGGAGTCAGCCCCGCTACCCTTTTGTTTGTGTGTTGCCGCTCATGTGCTGACGCTTCACGGTGCACGTGGCATGTATCATGGTCTGACATCTCTCCCCGCTCGACTATGCGGCCCGTGGCACATTTGCCGTTGCTCTTCACGAGACTGCGCAGAGACGATAGGCCCAGAGGAAGCGAGAGAGAGAGACCATGACACCATGCCAGTGCGTTCGTGTAGTCAGAGTGCGTCTTGACAACAAGGACGACGGCGATTTCGCGGAGCAGCGACAGCGACGGGGGCGGAGGAGCTGTGTGAGCGCGTGTTGCGCAAACAACACGGGCTGGCCCCTCTTGCGCACTGCCTGTTACCCATCCTTCAACACATAATCGTGCTGCACGGCACGACACGAGGTTACCTTGAGGCAACGCGCACACTAAATTCCACTCCTCACACACACAGACACATACATGCAAAAGAAAAGGACTCTGGTCGTCGCTTGCGGCTGTCCCGCGCAGCTGCCTCTTGCTCTCCTGCCTTTCGAATCGAGAAGTAGCATCCACTCGGACACAAGCACGGCACAATGGAAGCGCTACGCCACCTCTATGACATGTGTGCCGGCTCTTGAAGCCGAGCACTGCGTGCCGGCTGGCTGTGTTTGCTCTGCGACGCTCCTCTCTACTCGCACACACGCCTTTACTCTCTCCCCCTTTCCCTCTTCTGTTGGCCTCCTTCTGCCGCTCCTTTGTTTTCGTACTTCCCCCCCCGTCGGTGCACGGCCACGTATACATATCGGTGCGTGTGTGCACATGTACGGCAGACACACACTCCCACCCCCAACCCACGCGCGGCTCTTATTTTCCCATCTTTTCTGTCTGCTTACGTTCTTCCTTGACGGTCTACGCACCCACCAGCTGCTCCGAAATACACGCATCAGCGGATCCATACGCACGTTTCCTGCGTTCTTCCCTTGCGCTGGGGTGCTGGTGCTCTCCCTCTCTTTTTCTGGTTCCAGCTCACGCCTGCTGCGCTAATCGCGTAATCATCACCACCTCCACCTCCGTCACACGGTGTGTTGCGCGCATCTCTGTTGCGCGTCGTACGCGTCTCGCTCGCTCGCTCCTTTTCTTTCGCGTTGTCTTAGGCGCTTTTCGTTCTGCTTCGCCCCGCTCTCCCCGTCTTTAGCGGCACTGTCACCGCCATTTTTGCCTTCTCTCTTTTACATGCAGTCCCCCTCCCCCTCCCTGACATCCACCTCTCCTTGCCAATGAAAGCGCGTGTAGGTGTTGGCAAAGGTCGGCTTTTGCGGACTTCTATCCGCCAGCCCACTCTTCGAATCAGCCGAAAGGGTAACAAGCCATACCGTCTCCCATTCCGGACTACCAGCGCACGGAGAAACGCGCAGTGGCCGTCTTTGGGTGGTCGCGCACGGAGGTTGGCATGCCGCGGTGGCAGCAGGCTGAGGATGTCGGTCGTCTTGCCGCTCAGAACGGTTTCACTGTCATCACGGGCGGCTACGGCGGCTCTATGGAGGCCGTTAGCAAAGGCGCGCGCGAGGTGAGGGATGCGGCAGCGGCAGGCTCTGCTGCCGCGTCAGCCGAGGTTGTCGGCATCGTCGTGTCGGAGGTGTTCCCTGGCCCCCTCAGAGAGGGGAACAAATACCTGACCAAGCTGTTGGACTCGACTTCGATGCTGCACCGCATCGAGCAGCTCACGACCCACTCCCGCTACTTTATCGTTCTGCCTGGGACGACAGGCACACTGCAGGAGTTGGTGACCATTTGGGTGCAGAAGACCATCCACCCCAGCGACCTCCCAATGCCGGTGATCGTCGCGTTCCATGACCCGTGGGAGAAGTGCTGCGAAGGCATCATTGAATCTCTCCAGCTCTCTTCCCAACAGGCCAACGCGATCCATTTCGTCGACACACCAGAGGAAGCCATTGAGTGGATCGTGAAGGATTCCACGGGAGAGATCGACGGCTCGCGGGCTTGATGGAGGGCAGCGAGCGTGCGGCCGTGACTTTGGTATGGAGTCCCCAAAAGGAAAGTGACTGCAGGCCCCGTGCCAACCCTTGCGAGCGCAGGAGGGGGGAGGGGCAATAACGGTTGTCTGTGCGGGTTGTGTTGTCGATAGTGCGGGGCATTTCTGCTTGGCCTCACCCAAACAGGCGCTTTTCGCCATTCCTCGCCTCAACTCCGCTCCCCTTTTTTTGTGGGCCATCAGAGGGCACACATGACGAGGAATAGTGTGCGGTGTGGCTGTGTGCTCTGTCGTAGTGCGACTGCGGGGTGGGCAATTCGAGCGACGCCGCATCCGCAACGAAGACCAAAGGTCAAGCGGTAGAAGGAGAGGAGGAAAAAAGGCGAACAGGGACGACCTCAACGGATGCGCGGGTGCCGGTGACCCGACAGCCATAAACGAATACAGCGCATGCATACAAGTACACATGCAAACAAACATAGCCGTTTTATCTTATCGAGGCGCGCTCGGATATGGAGAGGAGGTGAGGGGATGCACACAAAATGATGTGTATTGCTGGCGCTCCTGCTGGCCGTATGCGCTCTGCCGTATTCCTTCACACGTAGGGAGAACAAACGTGACCGTGCCCTCGCTACGCCTTCGGGTTTCATTTATCCGTTAAGCATCTTATCGCCATAGCCAGACGTCGTCCCCCCTCCCGTAGTTTGCACTCACCTATGGGGGGGACGTATAAGCTCTGCATTTTGATTGGGCCCATCCCTCTCTCTGTGTGTGCGTCGCACATTGGCGGCGGTCCTCCCAGAGCTGGAGTAAGCGAGGAGACTAGGGGAAACAACCTGAGCGGTCGCCTGTGCGCTGCCCGTTGTCCCTGCACAGCGGATTGCTGTCAGGCCCATAAGATTGCCGTGCGTGTAGGGTGTTTAGCGGGACATGGCTCAGCACCGGTCTAGAATCCAAGCAGTAGCCCTTCCTCCACAGTGGCGCCTGAGACCTTCCATCCTGCAGCCAGCGCTGAAGGGAAGAGAAAAAATAATGAGGGAGGCTTGCCACCGCCCAGGCCGCGTTGCGGCAATCCCGTGGGCGACCTTCGCCAACTCGGCCTTGCGTTTGAACTGCCGCGATCTGCTGCCCGTCTGCTTCCGAAGACGGAGACGAACCCGACCCCAAGCATGAGTGGGTAGGCTCCTGGTGCGGAAGAGCTTTGCCGTGTAGCGCTTGAGGTCCTCCTCGTTGGTTGAGTCGCCGGCTATGTTCGGTGCTGCCTCCTCGAGCAGTTTGGAAACCCAACTGGTCAAGCTTCCCCGGCCAGAAAAAAGGCGCGCGTGTTCTATTCGCATAGTGCTTCGCTTTATGCAAACTCTTTATGGGGGGATTGTGTTAGGAGGGTGGCAGGGCTTCACGACTGCACCCGCACATGTGTGGCCTGCAGAAAGGCGATAAACAAAAGCGGGGGAAAAGGGGAAAGGGGGAGGGTTTGAAGGCGGGGGGAGAGAGAGGCTTCCAGTCCCATTCACCTACGGCGTCTGTATGACCCCCGCACACACAACCCCACCCCGCCCTCGGTGCAGCGATGTTGTGCTGTTTTTGTATGGACGGTGACCACTTCTGATCTGCCTTGTCTGATCCTCGTTCGAATCCCATTTTAAGAGCTGTTACGACACATTTTCCCCTTGCACGGTTGTGCGTCGCAGTGACGTGTGTACAGGTCTTCCACGCAACCGCATCTACGCAGCGTGTTCGTTTGTGCGTTCGGACTGCACCATGGAACGTGTAAAGACGAGTAAGAGGCAAGCAACCAGCCAGATTGCCCCCCCCCCCCCCCCCAAATACTGATAATCAAGAAGAATGCTCGAGGTCATGACGCACCCACGGCGTGTGTGTCTGGTCCCACCGGCACACCCGCTGGCGTTGTCGTTGACCGTTACCGCTTTTCTTCTCGTCTTTCCTCATCTACTGCGCCACCTTACGTTTCGGTGCTGCTCTTGCCACATCTCCTCCCTCTTCCCCCCTCCCTCCCCACCCCAACCATTCACGGGGTGCGACTTTTGTGCCCCACAGAATGGTGAAACCAACACACGTGCGCTCACCTACACGGAAAGAGAAGCACAACAACAAAGAAGTTGCGCTGCCCACTTTGCCTGTTTCAACTTCACCGGTCACATACGCTTTGATAACGGGAGGACGCGGTTCACACAGACACGCAGACACACAACACAAGGCTCGATAGCGCGTGCCCGTTTCTTTGCGCCTCTCCATTTGTCTCCGCAGAAGAGCATCAGACACGGGGAGAGCCCGCTCCTAGGTTGGCCGTAATCCATCGATTACCACCTCGCTTCTAGCTGTGAGGGGGAGGGGAGGGGGAGACCAACGCCTATCCATCGCAATCAAACCGTTGTGTATCACAGCAAGGGGCGGCATTTTTCTTTCTCTCTGTTCGTTTCGGCCCCCCTCCTCTGTTGTCGCGGAAGCTGTGCTTCACGCTCACTTCTTGGGAAATACATATGGATCGGCATACTTACCCACGCCGTTTTGTGCGCGCGTGCATGTGTGTCTGTGCGACCGCTTCTGACTCCCCATTTGCCCTTTGTTGATATCCTTTGCATTCTCCTCCTTCCACTCCCACCTGTGCGTGTGCGCGTGCGTGCGTGCGTCTGCGCCATTCTTCAGGGAAAGCGCGCTGAACACCACCGTGGCGAATACACCATCCCTCGCACGCGTATCAGCCACAATGCTCGTGCACGAGGTGGAGAAGACGTACAAACTCAAGGTCCCCTTTTTCCAGGGTACGCTGGAGGAGGCAAAGCGGCACGCTCAGCAGGACTCCCGCTACCTTGTCTTGTACCTGCACAGCCCTCGACATGAAAACACGGAGGCGTATCTGCGCGAGGTGTTGGCCACGGACGAGATCATCGCCCTGCTGCACGAGAGCAGCGTTCTGTTTGGCGTGAGCGTGGCAGATGTGGAGGGCACGCTGCTGGCGGAGGAGCTGGGCGCCCATGCATTTCCGTTCGTAGCAGCCCTGGTGGGCAATACTGTAGTGCTGCGTCTGCAAGGTTACCACAGCCGCGAAACCTTCCGTCGCGAGTGGCGCTTGTGTACCGACGACTGGGATGGGCAGCTAGCCGAGGGCGTCGTCCTCGCTGCCGAGCGCGAGGCCCGCGAGCGGGCACGCATTGCGGAAGCCGAGGCTGACTCGGCAATGGAAGCTGCAGATCGAGTCATTCTCGAGGAGCTGCTGCGCCAGGATGAAGAGGAGCGTCGTGCGGCTGCGGAGCGGGAGGCTGCAGCGCGCCGGGCCGCCGAGGAGCGCGCTGCTGCCGAGCGACTCAAGGCAGAGGATAAGGCGCGGCAGGCCGCGGAAGAAGCGCGACAGCGCATACTCGAGGAGGAGCGGCAGCGGCAGCGCGAGTCAGCGAAGCAGGCAGCAAAAAGTCAGTTGCATGACGAGCCCTCCACCGACGTGGCCACTAGCGAGACGGTGCAGATTAGTGTGCGTTGTCCGTCTGGCAAGCACTATGACCGCCGCTTCCTGCGTAGTGATCTTGTGGACCAACTCACGTTTTTCGTGCTGACATTGGATGAGGTGGCGGACGCGACGGATGCATCGACGGTGCGCTTCGTTACGGGCTTCCCACCTGCACCGCTGGTGTGGCGCGAGGGGGAGACGCGCTTCGGCGACGTGAAGAGTCTCTGCCCGCGTGCGGTGGTGCTCCTGCGCCGGTCATGAGCCAAGTGGCGAGTGCGTTGCATTTCCGTTGTCAGCTGTATCAGTTGATCGTTCCCTCCTCCCCGCTATTTTTTTTTCGTGTTTGTCTCACCACTTCCTTCAGGGTGGTCCCAATACTTGACCCCCTATCTTCCGTTCTTGTGGCTCACTCTCTACCCCCTTCCCACCCATCACGCATCGTCGGTCTTCCTCTCCCACGGCAAACAGTCGATCAGAAATGCCGGTGCTTCAGCGAGCGGGTCTTCGACCTTCCCAGCTCGTCTCTCTCTCTAGCGTGTGACTCGCTGCGCAGGCTGAGGGACAGGACGTTGTGGCACCAAGAGTGTGTGAAGAGGACCAAAATGATCAAGTGCAGCATCCATTCGAGGTGTCCGTGTTGTCGCGCTTGCGGCGTGTCTCCCTCTCTTCGAAGACGCCAAGTTTATGTGGCGGAGCTACGCAGCAGGTGATCGCTGGTAGACTGGAAAGTTGCGGCAGGGCGAGGCGGGTGGCGGTGTGGAGGAGGGAGGGAGGGAGGGGGTGGGGGAGGGTGGCGCAGTCTCCAGGATTCATCCTTTCCTTTTCGCTTCCCACATCCGCCCACAGGAGAGGCCACCCCCCTCAGCCCCACCGTGTACGTGCTCACATCCGTTCACGGACTGCGGATGGCTCGCCACCCTTTCTCGGTATCGCTCACTGTCACGCACATTCCGCACCGCCTCTTTTTTTTCTCCCCCACCCGGTGTACCATGGACCGGGACAGTACACTGGAAAGCATACCCGCTTCCGCGTGCACACTCAGCCTTTGATGGGGCAGGCTCAGGAGAGAGAGAGCAACGAGAACAAAGCCCATCAGAGCAGTCATGCTGCGCCGTAGCTCAGTCGTGCTGGCGAGGTTCCAGCCGTACTCGATGGCGGTGCAAACCCGGTTTAAATGGCGGCACAAGGAGACGGACCGGTGGCGGCGGCTGATGGACGCGACGTGCTTCCAAGTTGATTGGCTCGGCCAGACGGCCGGCCCGAACTTCGCGCAGTACAGCGGGCACTGGACGCACATGATCACCTGCGCGCACGTGATCACGCCGTGGGATTACCCCAACTTCTACCCACCGCAGGGGCCAACCCGATTCGTCTCGCACATTACTCTGGCGGACACCATGACGCAGATTCGGCTCGTCTCGATGCAGGGCAATGCCGTGTACAAGCACTTCACGTCAAATCAACACGTCTTCGTGCATTCGAACCCGCGGCTGGACCTGTGCGTCCTGCACCCGGAGCAAAATCTGAAGCGCAGTGGCGAGATGAAGATGATGTGGATGCAGAACGAAGGGTACATTTTACGTCCGCGCCTGGAGATCAACGAAACGCTGAAGGTCGGCGATCACGTCTGGGTGTACGGCATGTCAGCGCATGAGTCGCTGTTTGATGAGGAAAAGGGGCCAGAGCCTCTCATGATCCCTACCGGCGTCCGCGCTCGCGTGCACAGCGTCACGCGCGAGCACTTCTTCCTGGACACAATGGCACTCGAGGACAACCCAGATCGTGGCCGCATCCAGATGGGCATGTGCGGCTCCGTCGTGATGCGCAACGGCAAGTGTGTCGGCATGCTGACGGCGACGGTGCACGAAGAGAGCGACTGTAAAGAGCTCGCAGGGACGGCCATGTGCACGTATTCGTCTGACATCTTCGAGTTCCTGCTGGAGGTGGAAAAGCAAATGAAGAACCCCGTTGCGCGTCAGAGCCAGGAGGAGACCCGCTTTGAGCAGCGGCGCCGCGCCGAGGGGTGTGTGGTGAAGGAGTACAAGCACTGGGAGCTGGACGAGAGCCGCACGGCCCGCCACATCCCCGTCCCTGTTTCGCTCTGGCATATGGAGGAGAAGTGGGTGACGGAGGAGGATTACATGAACAGCGCCGTCTTTGGCCGCAGCGGTGCCTTTAACCAAGAAACGCAGGAGAGCGCGCTGGGCTACGACATGAACTCCGCCAAGACAAATGGCGACCGCCCAGGTGACATCGACTCCTTTATGTCGACCACGGCGACTGGCAAGCCTGTGATGCAAGGCGAGCGAAAGGACTACAGCCCGACCGGCGTGTACGCGAACGCGGAGGAGTTCAAGAACAAGGATGTGTGGGACTACAACGTGAGCTCCGAGATGCGCTCTCTGTTCAACGAAACAGTCGACAGCAAGGACGCTGAAAGCCTCAACATGATGCGCAAGTCGCTTGAGAACATCCGTGCGCAGCGGGCGATGGAGAAGATGAAGGAGACCGTGATGAACCGCACGGAGTCGGGCTTCGATCCGCTGAAGAGCTACGGCCACTACGGCGGGAGCGCCGACGCCGGGGCCGCCAACTTCAGCCCAGAGTACGCTTCAGCCCACAAAGGTGGTGGGGACGCCTACAGTTACGCGCAAGCAGCTCAGCAGGCGGCGCGCGAGCAGCCAGGGGACCATGCATCACCTGCGTCGTCTCCGCCGCCGCCGCCGCCAAATGAGTCCGTTATAGATCGAAAGAAGCGCGAGCGACGTGAGGCGGAGGCCGAGTATCAGGAGGAGCTGCGCCGTCGCCATGGGCAGCGCGCCGTTCCCTTCGGCGACAAGGACCTCGGCGGCTTCTGGGAGCGACGCTGAGGACTGGTGCTGCCTAACGCTGTACGTCGAACTCGGTGCGCTCTCGGGGAGTGATGGCCTCCAATGCGTATGGGCGAATGGGAATGCGTGTGTACATCTGTGTGTCGCTGCTGCACGTGGTGTACTCGACGTCTTTACAGTTTTTGTTTTTCTCTCCGCCTTCTACGAGTTTTCCATTCACTGCTGGTGTCTGCGTTCACCCTCTCCCTGCTCGATCTAACCCTTATCCTCTCCCTCCCTGTCTGTCTACCATTCTGCGCGTGTCCGTGTCTGAACAAGGTGGGGCGCACGGGAGGAGGGGAGGGGAATGATGCGGCTCTGACGTGCGTCTGACCGAGAAACGGAAGCGAAAACAGTTGAGTGAGAACGGATGGAATGGATAGCTTTCTGGCCGACTAGGACTGCGGAGATGAGGGGGTTTAGGAGGATGGGTAAGTGGTCGACTTATGGATAGCGTACCGCGCTGTTGCCATCACCTCTCGTCCAAGTGCTTGTGGCGGCATCCCTTATTCTCCCAACTTTTTTGTTGGGGTGGGGGGAGGGCCTGTGCAGTCTGCTCTAGGCGCCTTCCGTGCCGTCCGCCGTCGCCATCGACGGCAGCCTAGTGAACTGCATGCAGCGGGATGGACTGCATTGCTTTCGTGGCTGCACGCACGCTCACCTTCGTTTTCCTTTCCTCCTCATATATATATATTATTTATGCTCAATCACGTCTTCTGACTTTCCTCTCTATGTCGCTTCGACAATCCCGAAAACGGGTGCACACACGCACGCACACAATACACACCTTTCCGGCACTGGTGGCGTAGTGACAGCGAAGAGTGTATCCGCTCACACCCAGGCACGAGCTCGTCGTTATCGACCACACACGTAAGCGGCGTTGTGATACCGCGGGAGGTGCTTTTGTGTGTGCACGTGCGTTTTTTTGTTTTATTGGCTTCAGTTTTCCCGCACATCGAGCTTGCACTACGCCCCCCCCTTCGCTTGCTTGCTTGCCAGTGCGCTCGAAGCGGACGTGGCGGAGCAGTCGACACGCGGGCAGCTGCACACGCGTGGCCGGCTCACCGCAGCCCGTTTGTCACCGGAAATCCGTCTGCTGGTTTGCATCATCTCCACAACCCCTTTAGCGAATCTTCGCCATGACCCGAGCACACGCCATCGAGACCAGACTGGAGAAGCTGGTGCCCGCCCTCGATGAGTATTACACGAGCGGCTTCCTCACGCGCGAAGAGACGGTCGAGGTGTCACGGCAGCGTCAGCACTGGGAGTTCCGTCTCGTTGCCAAGCCCCTTCTCCTCCTCGATGTGCGCGGGGCCATCACGTACGAGCTGGGGCTCGAGAAGCGTCTCCGGGAGTACTGCATCTACACGAAGCTTAACCTGCAGCACCGCTGGGATATCGTTGACCGCATCGAGGGCATCTACAAGATCGGCCTCAAGCACCTGCGCAACAAGGCAGAGCACGAGGCACTGCGGCAGGAGTGCGTGCTGTTTATGAAGCAGTTCCAGCGCAATGGCAGCCTCAGCAACCTCTACGGTGAGCTCATGGTGATGCACCCGCGGCGCAGCGACATCTGGGTAGAGGCGGCGGAATGGCAGGGGTTCTCGCAGCGCAACACAGACAACGCCCGGGCAATCATCCAGCAGGCGCTGCTGACCATGTCATCAGAGCCCGTGGTGTGGGCCTGCGCGCTGCGTGTGGAGCTACAGTTTGTGCAGCGTCTCCTTGAAGGGCTGCTGGCCGAGCACCGCGAGGAGGTGCGTAAGGCGCGCAAGCGCGCGGCGAAGGCGACCGAGGACGGCGACGAGGAGAACCGCGCCAACGATGCCATGACCGCAGCTGAGGAGGGGGAGGCCACGTCGGCGATAGCACCGAAGCTGCGGGCCGAAAACGAGGACATGGCTCACGTGCTGCTCGACCTTGCTTTAGCCAAGACAGTTGTGGAGGAAGCATTTGACAGCCCTGCTAGTGGGACGGTGCTGCTGGAGCAGCTGCTGGCGGTCGCGGGCACCTACGCCTTTGCGCGCGAGGTGGTGGAGCTTGCCGTGACGACGGCGGCGCACAAGATGGCCGAGGCCTGCAGCGGGTCTGCTGACGTGACAGTAGCGGCAGCGCGCGTCTGTGGCGCTCGCGGTGCATCGGCCTCGTCCTCCCTCACCATTGCATCCGACCAGCAGCAGCTCCGTGTGCGCACGCAATGGCGTCACCGACACAGCATTGACACTGTCTTTGCGCACTATCTCGCCCTGGAGGATCTGGTCATGAACCGGTACACGACGGCCATAGTAGACACCACCGCCTACCTCGCCGACGGCGGCAGCGGAGGCATCTCGACCGCAAAGCGGCGAAACCAGCAGGCGCAGCAGCCGACTGCTGGCGCCTCACTCCTGACCCCGTCAGAGGAGGACCGCCGTCGTGCTGCTGTCAAGGCAGTCGTTTCACTTTTGGCGTTTTCGTTCACGCCGACATCGGCGCTGGCGGAGTTGTCCGGCATCGTGGCAGCTGACACGGACTCGACGAAACGCTTTCCGGCTGTGCGGCGGGCCTTTGCAGAGGCCCTGCGTCGCGTCGCCACCGTGTCGGCTGAGGGGGTGTCGCGGGTGTGCGCGCATCTGCTGCGAACCCCGGCAACCGCTGCTGCCAGCACCGCAGCATCGACGACGACAGCCAACAAAAGCAAGAGGAAAGACGCGCGGCAGACCCACACAACACTGGACATGGCGGCGGCGGTCCAGTGGCTTCTGGGGCAGCCGCATCTCGACAAGGCAACCCTACACGCGTGCGTCACGGAGCCGCGGGAGCGCACGGAGAGGCTGCTGAGGGAGGTGACTTCGGCGGCTGACATGCACCCGCCTGCCAAGTCGCGCGCTAGACACGAGGCCCCCGCCGGCACCGCCGGTGCTGCGGCGCTTATGACGTGGTCGGTAGTCCAGCTGGAGCATTTCTTGCAGGCGGCGGACAGGGATGCGCTGGTACAAGGCGCCGGTGACGGTGTCGGGGGCTTTGCCAGCGTGCCGCCGTACTCGCCGCTCAAGACCGCCGCAGCGATGACCACGGAAGACGTGGAGCGCTTCATTGTGTGGTGGAAGGAGGAGGAGGCGGTACTGCGTGGACAGCAGGAGGAGGGGGGTGACTCTGGCGGCGCACTCGCCGCTTCGCGAACGCGCCGTCGCCTGGCGGCGATGAAGTTACTACACCAGCACGGCCTCCTGCCTTCTGTGGACATGCCCGCTTCTGCAAAGAAGAAGAGCAGCGGCAACAAGAGGGAGCTGCTGAAGGGTGGCATCAGCGACGCTGCTAGTGAAGACGCGTGGGCCAAGGCGCAAGGCGCGCTGCTAAATCGATCCAGCGCACTGCAGTTTGTTCCAGTCGCGGGTGCGACTGCACCAGCACGGCTCCCGCTCTCTCTGTGGCGCTTTTTTAGCGCCTTGGAGAAGTTGGAGGGGCCGACGCAGATGAGGGAGAAGGCTCCCCGGGCTCACGCGGCGGTCTCGCGCAGTGGCCGCAACGGCAGTGACAGCGACGACGATCACGACAATGAGACCAGCGGTAGCGGCGTAGCGGCGGGGTGCAAGTATGCGGAGGGGTCGTCTTCCAGCACGCGGCTTTCGAGTTTCGCCGCAGCTGGGCTGCTCTTTTTGAGTGGGGTGCCGCACAGCACGCTCAGCCGCGAAGAGGAGTGGGTGCGGCTGGAGGGAGTAACCTCGCTGCTGCGGTGTCGGCTGTTCTCCTGGCTGGGACGTCGAGTGTGCACCCGCGACACCGTTGCCGAAACACTGCAGCGCGCCGAGAGCAACCTCGCAGAGGCTTGGATCGCTGACCTGCAAGGGCTGCTGGCGCTGGCGCAGCGGTGTCAGCCGCTGCCCCGCTTCGCGCAGACGCACTGCGTGCTTCCATTTTTGGAGGGCGTCGCACTTTTTCGCTCTGCCTGCACACCTGGGACAGCTCTATCTGCTCTGTCACGCAACGTGTCTCAGCCTGCCAAGGTCACCCGCGATGCTGTGCAGGCGGCGCGAGAGGCGTATGAGGCGCTGCTGCAGCTGTACGGCGTCTCCAAACACCCCGAGTCTTTTCTCCCCCTTGTGTACGACGGCACATCGACCAAGAAGCTCGCCCAGCAGGCAGCTACCACGCCGAGCGTGTGCTTCAAGGCATCGACAGCGGAGGTGCAGCGGGCCAACGCCGAGGACTGGGTGGCGTACGTGCTGTTCGAGCGCATCGTATCCAAAGATTTGCTGAGGGCCAAGGCAGTTGTGGAGCAGGCACGTCGGGCCTCTCTGGCACCGCAGATCTTCATGGTGAGGCTGAGCGCGCTGTAGCGGGGTGGAAGGACGAGAGAGGCAGCAACGGCGAAGCTGTGCTTTGCCGCTCCCCTGCTTTTAATCCCTTTCACTCCACTTCTCGGGCACTGGCTAAGGGTGTCTCCTCCCGGCAGCGAACTCCCCTGCGTCCACCCTGTTGTGAGAGGTGCATGCCGTTCACCAGGTACCACACCCGCTGAGGAGGGCTCACTTGCTGTGTGTGAATCTCGCTAAGTACAAGATGCCTCGTTCATGCGAATGACAACAAGGCCTTTTTTCTTTTGTTTCTCGAATAAGCTTCCCTGTCTCGGTCTGTATGTGTGCCTCTCACCGTAAGACGTGCGCGCCGATGCGCTCTCCACACACTCGCTCACGGAGCGAGTTGATAAAGTGCGTGTAACCTCTCTCTCACACACACACCGACGGGTGAGTTGTCTAACAGCAATCGAAAAAAAAGGAAATCTATTGGGCATACAGCTACGTACGCATAGAATCGTCGAGGTCTGCACGAGGGAGATGGGCTGGATTCGACTGGCGGGTGACTGCGTGTGTTGCGCGGCGACGTACTGCGAGGGCATCTCGCTCCTTTTGGCGTTGTCTTTGTGGTCATCAGGCGTCAGGCGTTTATTTTTCAGCCTGCAGATGGTCTTCCTCGTCTACGGCCTGCGAGGCAGACACCGAGGCCAGTGCGGAGGGGCCGTGTTTCTGCACGCTTCACTGGGATGGGCAAGGCAGTGAGAAAAACAGCTTGCACATTTGTGGATGCAGCCCCGTTTGCTAGCGGCGCTTGCCCCCTCTGTACCCCAACACCCCCGCACCCGCTTGCCTACTTCTGCTCTCTTGCCCGCGTTCACACCGCTGGACGTGTTCTTCCGCTTTTTCCTCTCTTCTAGGGTTCGTCTGAGGATTGGCAGCGACCTCAAAGAGTATCTGTCACCTTCTCTGCACTGCGCGCGCACACACACACAGTCGACCACGCACACACAGGCGCACTCGCTGCCGTTGCGGTGGACTGTGGTGCAGGCGTCTTTCTCAACAAGGGGAAGTGCTTTGGAGCAGGGCATCGCGCGCAGGACGTGACCGCGCTTCTACCCGCGCCACATCCCCCCTGCGAATCACCTGCACTTCTCAAACATTCTTCCGCCCTGGTGACTAAAAGCACGCCATGCTCAGGCGGAAAGGTTACTGGCAGGCCGTCCTGTGCACTCGGCGCCCTCGCTTCCTCACAGGAGGGTTTCGCCCCTCTCCTCCGTCCTCACTCCAGCGTGCGCAGGCACCCTGTCTCGACCCTGCGGCTACATCGACCGCACATGAGTCACTGGCGCAGTCGCCTGCTTTAGCAGAGGTGGACATCATTCACTCAACCACCTCACCCGCCGTCGTGCTGGCAGCGCCGTCTGCGAACGTTCTGGCGACGCGCGCAAAGCCGGTGACGCCTCCACAGGAGACGCTGCGCCACGCGCTCGGCACGCGGGACGCGTACCGCATCTTTTGCGCGCTGTTACGTGAGCAGCAGACGGTCGTCGGTGCGTCGTGCAGTGAACTGGAGCGCCTGCTCTCCAACATTGAGGGAGAGGCCGATTCACTCGCGGCAGCGGCATGCGCCTGTGTGGCGGTGGCGCTGAGTCCGTCGGATTGGCCGCCCTGGGTGTCGGCACGGTTTGCTGCTACTGGGACGGCGGCGATGCCGATTGCACACAACCGTGCATCGGTGGACGCGGGGAAGGCGGCAGGCGCTGGTGAGGCAGCCAAGGAAGTGAGAGACGTCTGGGCGGTCGCGTCGCCGCTGCGTGTCACGGCCGCAGTCATCCTGCGCCGCATTGCTGCCCGGCTCCCCACCCAAGATGCGTGCCGCTCGGCTTCAGCGCCTTGTCTGCCTTTGCTCAAGTGGCTCACGCTTCTCTGCGGGGCGGCGCTGGCGCCGTCGTCCAAGACAGCGCTGCACCTCGCGGCTGAGGTCAGTCGCGTTTCTCTCGACGCCGCTGGCGTGGCCCTGGCCGCGTTCTGCGCGTCTCACTCGTTGACTGCCGAGGGTAGCAAGGATGACGGCGCTTCCTTCGCTGCAGGTCACACTCGGGAGACCTGGTGGCTGTCGCTCTGGATGCAGCTTACCCAACCCAGCGCTCAGCCGCCATCGCTGCCCCCCTTCTCGCTCGACGCCGTGGCCGCTTCGCCAGCAGTGGTGGTGTGGTCCAGCGGCCTCATGTCCGCTGACCTCCGTGAGAGGCGCGTTTCGTGGCATCTGCACTGTCTCATCGCCTCAAAGGAGGTACACAGTGCGGCGCGACTCTTGGCTGGTGCGTGCCGCGATACATCAAAGGCGCCGCATGGGGCCACCATCCCTGTCCTGGCGTCCACCCAGGCGGAGCTCCTCTCCTCTCTCCCACCTCAGCTACTGGAGGAGGGTCGCCTAGGTGAGAAGCTGGCTATGAATCTAGTGGAGCACCTTAAGCACATGCAGTCGCGGCCACGGCGGCCTTGGAGTGGCTCACCACAGTCCCTATCGTTTGTGCCGACCGTTGCAGCGAACGCTATCTTGTATGCACGCATGCTGCAATACCTCCTGACATCCAGCGCGCAAGTGGGCAGCAGGGACAGCTATGTGCATTATCTTCACGATCTGTCACTACTGCTGTCCCAGAGCAGTATCTACGCGCTGGCGGCGTCGTTGGTTCCGGCCGATCAGCCCTTAAAAATCGTCATGGTGGCTGCCAAAGACACATATCGAGAGGGCCACATGAAGCAGCTCGTTGGCGCTGTGCGCCAGGTCGTCGATTCTCTCTGTGAAGAGCCCATCCCTCGTTTGGCCGCGCCGGCGACCACCGACACCGTCACTGAAAATGGCGTCGCCTCCACGCGGAGGGCTCTGAAGACCGGCGCAGCGCTCTCCTCCACCGGAGTGGCACCGACGAAGGGTAAGAGGGAGTGTAAGGCGGCGAAGCTGGAGGAGGAGCAGACTGTCCTCGAATGTGCAGCGGCCAACTCGTGCGGTGCCGCGTCGTGGCGGTGGCGTGAGGATGCGTTATCGGAAGTGGACGGCACGGTGCAGGCGGCGGTGCACCTCCTCACGTCGCTCTTGGAGCTGTGCTCTAGCCGCAAGAACAGCCTCCCACTGCGCGTTGCCGAGCCGAAGTGGCGTCGAGAGCTGCGTGAGCGAACCGCCGTGCGTGCACACAAGTTCGAGCTGCTCCTCCAGGAGCTCCCACACACGGAGCTGCGCGCCGTGTTGCAAACCCTCCTGGGGCACGGTTACATTCGCGAGGGCAGTCAGCTGGGGGTTTCGTTGGTGAAAGGTGACCAGGTGGATCTGCGATACTACACCTTGCCCTTGCTGGGGTCGCTTTACTTGGCGGTGTGTGTCCCGCCAGGTCCCCCGACACCTGCTCAAGTCGTAGCTTCGAGCACGTCTTCTTCATCTTCCAGCGCACCACCCTTCCCCGACGCAGAGGCTGTAACAGAGTCGGAGAAGCAAGCGGTTTACCGGATGTACCGGCGCCGGCTCGAGATCTACGGCAATGATGATCTCAGTGCCACTGCACCCTCGTACTCGCCCGCTAGAGACTGTCGCATCCGCAGCGGTGTTGAGGGCGAGCGTCATGACGGTGTTGCTGCGCCGACCCGCCACGACTCGGAGGGCTCTGCGGCTGCGGCAACCACTGCGCTTGTACGCAGCCCTGAGAACAAACTTTTTCAGGCACTGGTGCTCGCTAGCACGCGCCCCGCGACGTCTCTCGCAAGCTACGCGACGGCCGAACTCGCAAACTGTTTGCTGAACCGCCGCGTCGATGTGGCGGGGAGGGGAATGGTGGTGGACGTCGGGTCTGCTGGAATTTCCAAGGACCACTCTACCGGCAGAGGCCTAGGCGCCGTGTTCGGCCCCTGGCTTCGCACAGGGGTGGTCACATGGTGACGAGAAAGCTGCGCCGCTCGTGAGGGCAGTCGCGGGAGGGAGTGCGGGGGGGGGGAGGAGGGCGAACGAGGTAAAGCGAGGGGCTTTCGCTTGTGTTGACGCGTATGTGTGCGTATAGGAGCACAGGCGCTAAACGTTGCCTCTGCCTCGCATCCCGACACTCTCTCCTCGCCGCAGCACGTGACGTATTCTGAGTTTGGTCACCCACTTCATCCGTCTTCGCATTAACATGTGTCTGCCTCTCTCTCTTTTTTTCTGTGGTGTATGTGTGGTGTGTGTGTGTGGTATGTCGGTATATTGCCGCTCTTGGCTCTCGCTGTCCCTCTTGTTTGGCTGCTTCCCCACAAGCAGCCCCCCTTTTCCTTTCTTGCTACCCACTGCGCTGCCTTGAAAAGGTTGCCTGTCGCACGGCAGCGCTGCCATGGGTTTTCTCTTTCTTACGCTGCGCCCTCCCCCTTCCTCCTTCCCCCTTTCCACACGCACGCACGTACACACACACACACACACACACACATGCATGCATACACACATGGTGCTGCTTCGGCTGATTCTGCTCTCGCGAAGAATTTTTTTTTGTTTGCGCGATGGGTCTCCGTCTGAAGATCCTGTGCTACGTCGTGTCTGTGCGCTCCGCTCTTTCTCTATCTTTTTGGTCTAAGCGCTGGTATGTGCCTCGTCACCATACATGCCTCTCCCCCTCCCCCTCTCCTGCATCACCCTCCCCTCCCCTCCCCGCTTCCCCATTTCCTGGGTGCACGCGTGTTTCTCTGCTGCTTCGATTTGATTGTTCCCGCCTGACGCTCATTCTTTTTCTGATGCCTTTTTTTTGTTCCGCCTCGATGGAGGGGAGAACTGGCCGTTTCAGAGATGAGCCGAGGCTGGCGCAGCTTTAGTGGCTGAAGGGTGGGGTGGGTGGGGCGCGAGAGGGGCGCACGGCGATGTGGAGGCGCTTTCTCTCTTTCTTCTTGCTTTTCTCGTGCGTTTCTGTCGTCTTGCGCTGGCCGCAGGATGAAAGGCCGTGACAGGCAAGATGGGTCAGTACCGCCTCATCGAAGAGCGCGTAAACAGCATAACCGAATAACCGCATTATTTCTTGCGAGGCCGAAGAACACAAACGAAGGCGAAGCTGCGAGGCGCCTAGCCGAGTCGGGAAGAACTGGGTTTGCGACAGTCTTCCTCGTTGGAACGACCTCCTTGCGCATTCGGCGTTCAGCCGTGACACAGGGTATAACGCCTTTTTTTGTACACTCTTGCGGTGTTTGGTTTCTAGCAGGCGCGTGCACCGAAATGAGCAGGCGCCTTGCGAGAAGGGCGTGGGCGACACGTCTCCGAGCCCACACGTGCACCCCACAAGATGGACACGTGAGTGCTCCCTTCACCTACTTCTCTCCCCCTTCTCTTTTCCCACCTCTCTGTGTCTCCCTCGCTCTTCTCTTCTCACCGCAGAGTGACTTCGATAACGGTTAGAGAAAGATGAAGCTCAACATTGCGTACCCCCGCAACGGGACGGTGAAGCAGTTCGAGATCTCGGACGAGGTGCTCCGCCGCGTGCAGCTGCAGGACTACCGCCTCGGCAACGATGTGGACGGCGCCATCTTTGGCAGCGAGTTCAAGGGCTACATCTTCCGCCTGCGCGGTGGCTCGGACAAGGATGGTTTCCCGATGGTCCCTGGTGTGCTCGCCTCCAGCCGTGTGTCGCTGCTGGTGAAGCGCGGTGCAATCGGCTTCAACACCTTCCGCGGCTACCAGGGCGAGCGCCGCCGCAAGAACGTTCGCGGCTGCGTGCTCGCGAGCGACATTGCGCTGGTGAACGTGACCATCTCCAAGGTCGGTGACCAGCCGATCGAGGGTGTGACGGACACCACGGCTCCCCGCCGTCTGGGTCCGAAGCGCGCGAGCAAGATCCGCAAGCTCTTTAACCTGTCCCGCACCGAAGACGTGCGCAAGTACGTTGTTCGCCGCCGCGTCGTGAAGAGTGGCAAGAAGGACCGGCTGAAGGCCCCGAAGATCCAGCGTCTGATCACGCCGAGGGTCAAGGCCCGCCGTGCCAAGAAGGCCAAGGACGCCATCGCCAAGGTGCGCGCGTCTGCTGCTGAGCGCCGTGAGTACCTGCGCCTCATCGCCTCGAACCGCCGTGCGCTGCGCCAGCGTGACCACTCCAAGAAGCACACCCAGAAGGTGCACGCCCAGCGCGCTGAGGTGGCGGCGTTCCAGAAGAAGTAAGAGGATGTGTGTGTGTGTGTGCGTGCGTGTGAAGGGGGTTTTCCTAGGTTAGCCTGCCGCTTTTTGTCTGTGCAAACAAACGACATGAGCAGCAGCAGCAACAGCCACCTCCCTGGCACCCACGCTGACACTGTACTCACGCATACGAGCACACCGCCCACCAACGCACGTACACCATATCATCATTGCACGCGGAGGCGCTCGCGGCGTGTCGTCGTCTTTCCCCCGTTTCGATCTCATTTGTGATTTCTTTTCTCTTTTTGAGTTCTTCATTGACATGCAAAACAGCAAAAAAAATGAATCAGGATGCAAGCAGGGAGCGTGCTCACGCCAACTCAGACACCGGAATGTGCATGAGGCAGCCCAACTCCCCTTCCACCCTCCCATTTTCCTTTGCCCCCATGGAGTGACACGTAGCGGCGCCGCTACTGGTTGAATCGAGGGAGGGAATGGGAGGAAGATCACGGTTTTCTGCCTTCAAGGACCACGCCCTCGCGACGCTCCCAGGTGTGCGGCCACTGGCAGACCTGCACCTCCCCGAGAAGAGAGGGCAATACCCCTCGAGGAGCATGAGCATGCACGTAACCTCGCTATAGCTGATGCATGGGCTGCTTTCCTCCTCGTACCAATGCTGCTGATGCTGTTGGTGGTGGTGCTTCGCTCTTGTCTCTCCGTCTCACGTTTTCTATGTGCTTTTTCACCTGCACACCATCTCTTCCCTTCTGCGGCGGCGGCCATGCATTTGTGTGTGTGTGCCTGCAGGGGGAGGGTATGGAGAGAGGGAGACACGGCAAGCGCGGCAGCGAGCGAGCGGGTGGGTGAGAGGGGGAGAGAGACGAGCTCCAGCACTTGTAGCAGCGGAAAGTACGTTCACGTTCCCTGTGCGTGCCCGTGTCTATTTCTGCGAGGGTGGATGTGCGTAGCCGGTCTTGCGTGTCACATGGTACTTCTCATGATTTTGTTTCGCTTTCTCAGCACCTTTTCCAGTTCTTCTCTCGCCCCATCCACTACTGCCTCGCCGCTGTTTCCCGGCGCGTCTCTCGCCTTGCGTCGGTTCATCTAGAACGGCCCACAAACAAGGAACAGGAAGACAACAACCAAGTGTATGAGTGCCAGCGGAGGACGACACAACATCGCCTCACTCCAGCACCACCATCACCCCCACCCCCTTCCCTGGCCTTGTGTCGGGGTGTGTCTCTACCCCTCCCCCTTCTGGCATTCCTCCTCCCTTTTGGTGCCCACGCACACACACACACACACGAAGAAGTACATGACGTCGACGTTGTTCGCTTAACAAGAACAGAGAAGCAAGGAGGAAGGAAAAAGAAAGCATCCACAAAAGACGCCTGAATTGCCGTCGTGGACGCCATCGCGCACTCACTCACATGCGCACACGTATTGACACCCGCTAACCCACGCAAGCACCGCTGCGAGTTTATTTGTAGGCTCTTTTTCTCTACCTTCGACATAGTTGTTTGCGGCCCCTTCAGGGTGCGGAAAGCTGCTGCTGCTAGCCTTTTCCGTCGTTCGCCGCCCCCCCTCCCCCCTCGCAACAGTAGTTGCTGTGAACTCCCTAGAGTACACACGGACACACATAGTCAGAAGTGTTCGCGTTAGCCTAGCTATTTTTTTTCGTCTTTTCCGTCTTCATCCACGCTCCGATCAAGCTTCCTCGGCCGCTGACCCGGCAACTCAGACACGAAGAGGATCGAAGGCTCCACTAGGAACAGGGTTGATTGGGGACGTCGTTAGCTGATCGCCGTCTTTTCGTTGTTTTGCATGCTCGCGTAGTACTTCTTCATACGTTCTCCTCTTCCCTTTCGACAGCACCTCAGTAGCGAAAATGTCTCGGCGTATGTTTGTGCGTAACATGAACGGGGAGTTGTCCTCGACGTGGCGCCACGGCGGTGCGGAGGCGAACACAATGGGTGTCAACGTCGTAACCTTCGGTGCTACCGGCATCCTTGGCCACCACATCCACGCCGTGAACTGCTACCACGGCTACACCAGCATCCTCCCCTTTCGCTTCCGCTCTGGTATGCCGAGCAGTGTGCGCCAGATGCGGTCGAGCGGTGACGGCACGGTCGGGCAGAACTTCGACACGGATTATGAAATCGACAAGGAGTTTGTCGTCAAGGCAATTTTAGAAAAGGTGGACAACGTCATTAACGTTGTCGGCGCGTGGCAGGAGCCGGCATGCTACGAGAATAGTCAGTCGTGGTTTTCGATGGAAGCAATCAACGTTGAGTGGCCACGCATGCTAGCTAGGTGGTGCCGCGAAATGGGCATCCTTAAACTTACCCACATGTCTATGGTTGGCGCGGATTTGAATAGCCCATCAAAGCTGCTGCGGCAAAAGCGCGAGGCTGAGATTGCGGTGCTGGAGGAGTTCCCGACGGCCACGATCATTCGCGGCACGGACATCTTTGCCGAGAACGACTTCTCCTACTCCAAGTATCTGAAGGCGCAGCGGTACATGAAGATCGTGCCCGTTCCGAATCATGGCCAGCGCATCCATCAACCGGTGTTTGCCGGCGACCTTGCCGAGGCGGCCGCCCGCTCGCTGCTCCTCGATCACACGGAGGGTCGCATTGCCGAGCTCGGCGGCCCGGTGCGCTTCACCACGAACGACCTGCTGCGTTGGTGCTCCGAGTGCAACAATCAGCGCCACCTGACGGTGCACCTGCCGAAGATTGTCTTCGACATTGCCTGCCACATCAACGAGCGCTACCCGATCCACCAAGGTGCCTTGCTAGGTACGAAGGCACCGGCGTGGAACAAGGACTGGGTCGAACGCCAGTTTATCGACAACTGCGCCATGCCGGAGCGCGACCCGGATTTGCTCGACTGGGAGGACTTTGGTATCCCACGAGAGGACCTGTATCGCATGGAGGAGAAGTACTTCATCACATCGGTGATGTGGTCCAAGTGTTCGCCGTACCTCGACTACGGCTACCGCATGTGAGGAGTGGCCCTTCCCTTTCCACCAGTAGAAAAGAAAAAGGCGGAAAAAGGGAAACAGCTGGGCGGTCTACCTATGGTCATCTGCGCCCGCCCATCCCCGGCTCTGTTTGTGGGTGTGTGGCGAGTGAGAGCAGCCGCGTCGCACAAATCGACGTGCTCGTTGTCGCCTTTTTTTTCTGGAGCGTTTTCGGAGCTCTGGGCCTCGCTGGGTTTTGGCCCTCATCGCTCGTCCCCCTCCTTTTTTCTTCCTCCGCTGGCCTCAAACCGCTTGTGTTTTCTTTGACTCGCTTGTTGTCTCCGCTCGTGTGGGCCTGTGAAGCGGCGGCGGCGGCCATCACGATGTTTGGGCATGGGCGCTTGTGCGCGTATGCATGCAAGTGTATTCTGGCGTGCGCTCCTTCCTTTTGTGTGCGTGCGAAGGGCAACGCCCTTTCTTTTTCGTCTTTCGCCATTTGTTTGCCATCGACCGCACCAAAGAACGCAAAAAAACAAGAAAACGGGGCGCAGCAGCACAAACGGTCCGGGTGAGTAGCGGGTCGTCACGTGCAGCGAATCAAACCCAGGGAGGGCAAGCACGTGTGCGGGAGGGGAAGGAAAAAAAGCAGCACACGTAACGATATCGGGTCGTTGCATGTGTCCCTGCTTCTCCCCTTTTTTCCTCCCTGGTGGAGACAAGGCGACGACTCTAGTCGGCAGTGAGGAACGGCGTTTGTGTGGGCTGCCGAGGGAACGAGGGCAGTGTGGCGGAGCAGAAGTAGGGGCAGACATGATGGGAGGAGGGGGAGGGGCGTCGAGTGAAGCTTTGGTGAAGACAGCAGCGCACGGTGTATGTGTGTGTGCCGTTATATGGCTCTTGTGTTTTCGAGTGTTTATATTTCAACTTTCCCTTCCCCCTGCCTCTCTCCGGGTGGTACATGGCGCTGGGCCACATCCCTCTCCCATCGCGACCCCCGTTTGTCTGCCTGTAGGCACATAGCACATGGCACATGGCACTTCACGTTTTGCGTACGCTGAGGGCCCAGCTGTCTCCCGTCCGTCCTGGCATCTCTACCACTCCTCAATTCTATTGCTGAATCCAGCCCCCTCTCCTCTCATCTCCTCCTGCTCCATTCTCTTTGCTATGTTTGTGCATTGCAACGTCGAATTTTTCAGCACACCTGCCCATACCCATATCCCCCCCCCACCCACACTCACGTATCCAGGGCGAAGCTGCTGCGCCCCCCTTCAATGAGCAGAAAAGCCGGCGCAAGCAACGCACGCAACGAAAAGATTCCAGTCGCTCAACTACGCTTGCGCGCAGTCGCTGGCGCTCTCTCCTGGGGCATTTCTTTTTCGTACACTTGAACCTGTGTCACAGGCGTCACCCTCCTACTAACGCTGCACAGCTGGGATGCATTCTGGACAGGTGCATGTGGCGCCACCAATACGTACCGGACATCTACGCTGAACCCGAGCTCTTGTTGACACACGTATCTTACCCTTTCCCTTTCCTTCCTTTGCAGAAGACAACGTATCGTTTTATACAGCTTAGATTCTTGATGCACGCGCACATACACACGCCATCTGTCGCTTGTTGTGTCTGGTTGATCTGGCACTTCCCTAGAAAAGATTGGCCTGCAGTGCGGTTGTGCATCATACATATATACATATATAATATTGTTTCCCCTCTCCTCTGAAACCAGATTCTGTTCTCGTTGACCACCGCCGTTTTATGGTCGGCATGCGTGCGCGCATTCGCCCACTCCATCTTTCTTCTTCCTTGGTGCAACCCTCACGCACACCTTCGCTGGAGCGTGTGTAGAGGGTTTTCCCTCTCCCGCCCATATATATATATATGTACACACACACACACACACAGCAACGGAAACGCAAGCATGCCATCCTGCGTCTTTACCCGTACACAGGTGCTGGAAAGCCTCTCCGACGAAGTTGCTCGTCAGGAGGCGGAGTCGATTCCAGATTTCGTCTACTTTTTTCTGCGTGATGTCTTCCTCGCTGTTGACGAGGACGGCGACGGCTACGTGACGGGCGATGCTGTATCACGCCTGTTCCCAGCCCTCGCGTCTGAGAGGGCAACAAAGGATGCCGCCTCGTGCTCTGCAGCCTCCGGCCTCATGACGCCGACGGTGCATCCGACGTGGTGGAGTCCGACGTCGTATGTCGCCCCCACGCGGTGCGCCTCCGCTACCCAGCAGCGCCCTTTGGACTTGTGCGGTTTCATGCAGACGTACTGGCCGATGGTGAGCGATAAGATGGCGCGCTTCGTGGGTGACACATGGAGTCAGCAGAGCAGCGACAACCTCAGCGACTCTCGAAGACAATGCGCATCGGTGGGTCGCCAGCCCATCTTCTCTCCCTCTCCGTTTCGTGATGTCTCGGCGTCGCCGCTACGGGCACAGACGACCAGCCCTCTCGCTGCTTTCGTTACTGGCGGCCGCTTAGCCCCGTCGTCTGTTTGTGGGTCGGATCCGCTGATGGAGAGAGAGACGGTTTCTCCGGAGCAGCACCGCCTCTACCGTGAGGCTGTTCGGTGTCTGTGGACGAGCAGCTGCCCGCTGTCGCCACATGCCTTCACTCCCTCCCCTGCGCCGTCTGTACCACCACCAATGCTGCTGCCTTGTCCGCAGCGTCTTCTGACGGAGAGCGACATGGAGGAGCTGCTGGTGGCCTTTTCTTACCTGGACAGAAACCAGAGCGGGTACGTGGGCGTGGCGGACGTGGCCGCCGCACTGCAGTCGCTCCTTCGCACAGCCGCGTGCGCTGGCCACTGCGTCGTCTCTGCCCACACACCAGAAGAGGTGAGTGACGAGGTTCTGCAGCTTGCAACCGCGATGTTGCGCGTGGCCTTGTCCACGACCATCGCAGCGGGCGATACTGCTGCCACACAGGAAGTGCCTGCCTCTTCGGCACTTTCTTCCTCTAGCGGCTCCCCGGCTGTGCCCTCGTCGTCTAGCAGCGATCCCTGCGTGAGCTGGACGGTGTTCGCGCGTTCCTTCCAGTGTGACACGGGCGCCTTTCCAGCAGAACTCATCGCGTGGTGCGCAACGTGCGCTCGCACAAGCTGCGAGCTGCCCGCTCGCGCGCTGGCCACTTCGCCGCAGTGGATGTCTCCGGTAGAGTGCGCCTACGTCCAGCAGCTGCTCGTCTCGTACGTGGACCTGCTGTGCGCTGAGAAGGGCAGCGTCTCTCCTCGCCCGTCGTCGACTGTGACGGAGAAGGCAGAGCCGGCGCCAGCTGCTGCGCTCTCCCTGCGCCTCTCTGTGAACACCCACTTCACAAGAAAGCCGCCGCAAAGCTGCCAGCCGGCGGGCACCGGCGGCGATCGTCGGCACAGCCGATATTTGTGCCAGACGCATGCGACTGCGGTCGCATTGCAGCAGTGGTGTCAACGCGCGAACGCACAAGCGAAGCACTTGGCAGAGAGCGACATGACCATTCTACCGCTGGGTCTGCTGGAGGCAAGCCTTCGACAGGATCTACAGGCATTCCTGTTTCCTAAGGCATTCGAGTTCTCTGCCGCGGCGGGTGCGGCACTGGCGGAAGTGTTGGAACACCATGTGCAGGCCGTGTGCGCGCTCGCACAAGCTGTAGCCCTCCTCCCTGCTCTCTGTCATTCCGCGAACGCGAGGATGGAAGGCAAAGCATCGCTACTTTGGGGTCTCGCCGGGCATCTCGGGGAGTCGGTGCACGTGGACCTGGACAAGTTAGTCGACGTCATCACCGCCGATCCGCGGTACTTAAAGCTGGAGGTACTGGTGCCTTTGGAGTCACGGCTGGCTGCCGTCGTAGACGCTGCTCGGCACCATCCGCGGCGCCTCGTTGAGGAGGCCGTGGGGCTTGTTTCTGTATTTGTGCATGGCGCAGGGCTGGACGGAGGCTCAGATCTTGCGGACGTGCTGGAGCTGCGGCGTGCGCTGTCTACGGTTTCCCCTTCGCTGGCGCGGCTGATCACCGGGGCCACCAGCTTCTGCGCGGGCCGACTGCGCTTGGAGGAGTGCATGGCCACGCTCTCTGCCCACGTCCTGTCGGTACCGCCGCCTTTGCCCGTGCCCGTTTTTCCAGCCGTTGCAGGCGCTGTTCTTGCAAGCGCGCCAGTGACCACGCACGACGACTCGGTGATCACTTTGTGCGATCATCCTTGCTATGCAATGTTGCAGGACGCGCGCTTGCTGAAGGCATCGTGTGGTTGGCTGCGCTACGCGTGCCGACGGATGCCACCCCGGGAGCAGCGCACTCTCATTGATGCACTACGGCTCAGTTGCGGTAGCAGCAGCCGAGGAGGGAGCTTATTCAAAGCTGCCGCTGGCGGCCTCGGTGCAATCCTCGATGCGAGGCTCGACAACAGGGAGCAGCAACGCCCTCTTCCTGCGTGCGACGTGTACAGTGCGGTGCTGCCACGGGTCAGGGCAAGCTGCTGGGTATGCAGAGTGGACCCTGTCGTGGCGGCGCACGCCACGCTTGTACTAATCGCTGCCAGTGGCAACGCCGACGCCACCGCTCTGACGGAGGAGTCTGTGTGTTGGGCGGGTGTTCACACGTTGCTGGGGCAGTGGGTCAACGCCCAGCACAGCCGCCGGTGTCTTTTAGAGAGCACCGATGCGTGGGCTATGAATGCCATCACATGTACTGCTGCGGAGTTGGGACTGCCGTGCTGCCGAGCTGTGAGCAAAGTACTTTGTTACCTACCCGTCGCATCATCAACCGCGTCGCGTGTGGTGGCTGTTGAGGAGGAGGAGCTGACGCAGTCTCTGACTCGTGTCGTCGAGTCCCTCTCTCTGTGGGCGACTCCGCCGTCGGCGAATCCAGAGTGGCAGTCATCTTCCGCCGCGGCGTGTGCGCGGCTTGTCGACACGCTCGTTGGCTCGTGTCCTTGCCGCGAGTCAACGCTGGTGGATGTCTCCACGCTGCTTCGGCGGTGGCTGGAGGCGTATCCTTTGCCGCTACCAGTTACGCATCTGTCGCTGTGTTGCGCTGTCGAGGAGGTCGGGTCTGTGTACTACACGCTAAAGCGGCTCGCCGCCTCGGAGGAGACTCAGCGTCGACGAAGCGAGACGCCGGCAGGCAGGGATGCGGCGCCGCCTCACACTGTCAGCGAGGGACGCGCAACCGCAACTGCAGTGAGCAGACAAGTCTCCTCTGCACCTGCCGTGACGGGCATCAACCCGGTGTGCTTGTCGGAGCTTCTGGAGAACGAGGACCTTCTTCTCGCTCTGTATGCCGTCAGCCCGCCAGAGGCAGTCGGTGTCTGGGGAGGTGCACTGTGCCACCTCGGCGCCTTGCTTCGCCCGGTGTTGCTGAGCTCGACGGGCGTACGAGTGTCGCTGGACAAGCTCAGTGCGCGGCCGTCGGAGAGTGAAGGCGCTGTGGCCACGGCGGAGCCCAGTTTGACATCTTTTCCACGACCTTCGATGGCCACCTCGCATCGAAACGGCGGCCAAAGTTCCTTGGCAGACGCGATTCTGTCCATGGCTGTGCCTGCGTCTCTGCAGCACGCCATGGCTCAGCTCTTCGCCCGCATCGACGTCGAGGGCAGAGGCGCAGTGACCGAGGATCAGCTGCGCAGTCACCGATCGCGGGTGCCAGCCTCTGCCCGATACGGATGGCACCGCTTTGTGACCGCTTTGTGCAGCAGCTCTGCTATGACCTCATCGCCATCGTCGTCTTCTGGAACGACGCCGTGCTCCTTGATCGCTGGCGGTCTTTCAGTCGGAGTACTTCGGTCACATCGGTGGAGCCGTCGCCCCCGTGCTGCTGTAGCGACTCTGAGCTGCCCTGGCCAGGCTCAGCCACAGACGGAGCAGACCGCATGCTCGTCTGTCGCCACGCAGCACACAGACGACGACGCGGCCACCACCTATAGCCTCGGAGATATGCTTATGCGCATGGCGGAGCTGCGTGTCTGCGTCCAAGCGCAGCTCTTGGAAGAGAGTAGCACGCGGGCAAAGGCCGAGGCGAGCGTCGTTGTGACCCGGAAAGCGGGCTCTGCACTGACTAGGGCTATCACGGATGCTAACTCGCCCTTGTCGATGATAGCTGGTCAGAATGCGACGGTCTCTTCGCCACCGACGGCGGGGACGGCGCAGTGGTGGGCAACGTACCTGGAGGAGGTCTGCCGAAGCTACTCTCCTCTGGCTCTGTAGTGCTGCGCCGTACGTCGGCCAGCGGAGTCGCTTTAGTCGGCGGGATGCAGCAGTTGCCCATCCCTTTTTCGTTTTCGTTTCCGGTGTACCCTTGTCGTTTCTTCACCCTCCGTGCCTCTGCACAGGCGGGTCAGCTGCCTCGCGCGCCTGAGAAGGGGCCAAGGGTGAAGCTCAATTAACATGCAAGCGAGTGGCGGCTGTCGCTGATATTAGGTAGAAGCGGCGGAAGCTGCTGAGCGTCTCATCGCAAAGGCGCTCGCGATTGAAGTCTGCTTCTCTTTTTGAAGGCTTGTAGCTCGATGGGGTGCAGCTTTCTCCTGGTTGCCATGGTGGAGTATATGCTGTGGGCCATCTTTGCCGCTGCTGAACCTTTCTCCCCTCACGTACACACACACACACATAAACCCACACCGTCGTCGTGCGGCTGCACGTGTGCCCCTGCACTTGCCGTGTAGCGTGCGCTTTACGGCGAGGAGGTTGGGGGTTGGGGGTTGAGGGTGGTAGGGGGGGGGGGCGACTCCTTCTCCTCGTATGCAACCCCTTCTTCAATCATACTGTCTCGGGATTCCAGGGGCATGCACGCACGCGGCCACTTATCCCTTGCCTCTCCTCTTCTCCTTCTATGCTCATCTTTCTTTTTTTCCTTTTGGTGTTTCGGCGCCAGCACCCACTCACACACTCATTAAAGTCCCTCCGCAGGGGACCGTCGCTGAGCTCCAGCACACGAGATGACTGGGACGGTGAGGAACAGGAACTCTGCCGCTCGCTCTTTTTCTGTCGTTCTTAGGAGGAGGAGGACACCGTGTATCGTATCAGGCGCTCTCTTCCCCCGCTCCACGTAGGCCCCTTCCCTATCCCTGGCCTCGCGAGGCTCTCCCCCCTCTGGGAGCCTTGTTTTGTGTAAACCGGAGCGCAAGTGCCTCTTTAGACTCTTTTTTGGCGTGCATTGTTGCCGCGGTCGACGCATCTCGCGTGGTGCCGCCACACCCACTCCATTTGCTGTCCCTGTTCTTGTTCTCTTCCCCTCCTTCATATTCTGAGGTCTTTGTGTCCGACCCCCCTCCCCCTTCCCACCCTTCAATCGACGGGTTGCCAGAGCGGCGAGCACACGTGCATCACGTGCGCCTTCTCGCGCGTCTTTTGCATCTGCTGTAGATTGCGGTCAATTGTATCGCCGTTGCGGCGCCACCGATTGGACAAGCGGCTGCGCATGTCGACTAACCCCTCATGGTGTCTTGGTCTTCTCACAGGCTGCTCGTACTGTACCGCACCACCTTCTCTGCGTCTTCAAGGCGTTGTGGTGGTGTGAGCAAGCACAAGGTGCGTCGTGAACCACATCTCTGCAGCGCATCCAGTATCTAGCTTTTTAGGCATAGCAACAGAGAAGCACACCGACGCGGCACTTGTAGCGATGGAGGCACCGTCCGACTTCACACCGGTTCGCGCACCTATTCTGTGTTTGGTGTGTACCGCCACCGCGTGTGGCAGCCAACTCATTGCGACCATCAATGTTACGCTAGACACCACACTTGCTGAGGTGCGGTCAGTGCTGGTCTCGCTGGCGACGGGAGGCGACGGGGGGCCAGCGGCGGTGAAGAAGCCGCCGACAAATGTCTCTGCCCAGCAGGCACAAAGGATCGGCTCCTCCCCATTGCACCCGTTCAACTTCACGGAGACGTTCAGCTTTGTGCACTGCGGCGGCTGCCGCGCCTACGCGCGTGCCAAGGAGGCGTCACTCCATCTAGAAGATGTGCTGCCGCGCTACCCGCGCTTTGGTGTCCCGCCGGCGAGCCTATCGGCAAGGGAAGGACTATCTTCAAGCACCGCGGTGCTCGGCACTGCGACGTCAGGGGGCAGGCGACGTGTGTGTCCGAGCAGCTGCACGCGATGGCTCCCCGACGCGGCCCCGCCGCTGGCGGTGGTGGCACACCCGCGCCGGCAAAAGGAACGCCGATCACACCGGCGTCACCAGGGTGTTTCGCACCAGGCGGAGGAGAAAGGCATGTCTGGGCTGGACGCATCTCGCATGCCGCGCCAGAAGCGCTATGCTCTGGCGGCCCTCTTTGTCACCCCAGGGGACCATGCTGAGGGCGGGCTCCGTGCAGAGCGCGTGGTGGCGGAGCGTCTCCAGCTGCAGCTTCCCGACCCACTGCGCGGCTTAGGGGCTGCCGTCAGCGGCCCAGGACTCTTTTCTCCCGCCACGCTCGCTGCCAACTATGGACGGCCGTTCCGCGTGGAGGCGTGGTGCTCTGGCGTGACCCGGTGGAACGGCAACACAGAAGACCTCCTCGGTCGCACGCTTCTGCACGAGGCGGCGCAGGTGGGGAACGAGGCTGCCGTCCACTTCCTGGTTTCGCAGCCGTACGTCGCTGTGGACGCGACCGAGCGGCAGTCAGGATGCACCGCGCTGCAACTCGCTGTTCTAGGGAATCACGTGGGTGTTGTGAAGGTGCTGCTCGAGGAAGGCGGCGCCAACCCACTCATTTCCAACCGCGCTGGCGACACCCCGCTCCACGTCGCGTTGGAGCGCCGCCGCGCGGTGCTGGTGGGGCTGCTGTGCGCTCGTCTGCGCGCGCTTCAGGTGCCGCCCGCGGCGCTGCAGGAGGAGTCTATGCGCAACAGAATCGGCTACACCCCAGTGGAGCTGTTTCACCTGTACTCGCCCTCCCTCGGCGACCTTTGCCGCGATGGGGCGAGCTTGCTAGCTGTAAAGTCACTGGTGCATCACTACTTCTTCTCTCCCGACGAGGTGACGGCGCGTGATGCGTTTTCCGGCCAAAGCGTTCTGCACGCAGCCGTTGCGGGCGCTGGCTTGGATGTTGTGCGGTACGTCGCGGAGGACCTGGGCCTTGCCGAACGTCTCTCGGTGCCTGGCGGCCCATACGCAGAACTCCTGTGCGATTATCGTCGGCAGACACCGTTGCACGTGGCCGCCACCACCGGTGAGCCGGCGTGCGTGCAGTACCTCCTTCACAAGCTGCCAGCTTCGTGCCTGACTCAGCCAGACGTGAACGGCAGCACCCCTCTCCTGGCGGCGATGAAGGCGCGGCGATGGCGTGTGGTGGAGCTGCTGCTGGCGCAGTGTCCGCCTGGAACCCTTGCGGCCGCCGTGCAGGACCGCAATGGGCTCTCCGCGCTGCACTTTGCCTGCAGTCTTGGGATGACCCGCGTCGCAGCCATCCTTTTGCAGCACCACAGCGCCGTTGCAGCGCAGCGCTCCGTTGGGGCAAGACCACCCTCCTCTTCCTCCTCCACGTCCTCTATGGTTGCTGATGTGCAGTGGGGGCCTCACTGGGAGAACATCGCTCTCGTGCGGCACAGTGCCCTGCGCGGCCGGCTGCGCGAGCTCGAGGAGCGCGAAATCAGGTGCCAGGCTCAGCGACAGCAGCGGAGCGCCGCTGCAAGCGGCTCCTTGACAAGTCCCAGCGGACGCGGCTACTGCCCACTTGCCGAGGACGCCGATCCAGTGACGGCTGTCAAGGCTGCTCGGCAGTACCCATACGGTGGGGCGCGGCGCGGCTACACACCACTGCGATGCGCCCTCCTCTACGCCGTGCGCAGAGGCAATGGCCCAGCCACCGTGCCGGTCGACCTCCTCCGACTTCTATGCGAGTACGGCGCGCTGACGGCCGAGACGGCAGATGACACTCGCGACCTTCTTTTCTACCTTCTCACCCACCGCTCTGATGCCGCTGCAGAGTCGCTCTTGGCCTGGGTAACGGAGCGCTGTGCCGCTGCGGTCGCGGTGCTGCGGTGTGACAACGTCCTCCTGTGCCGCTTCTGCGCTCTAGGTGATGCCATAGGCGTGCGCTGGTGCGTCGAGAAGCAGCTGTGCGACGTGCAGGCCACGACTGTGAATCCACTCGTGGCCTGCGCTGCTGCTGGTGATGCAGCCGCCGCGGCTTTTCTAATCGAGTGCGCCGGCGCAGACGTGAACGCCATGGCGGGTCATGAGTCTGCCCTCGCAGTGGCGCTGCGGGAGGGCCACGAAGAGGTGGCGCAGGTTCTCATCCTCAGCCGGGCAGCACTTTCTTCTCGGGATGGCTCGTGGACTGCGCTTCAGCAGGCGACAAGCTCCAACTTGGAGAGCGTGGTTCGCGGTCTTCTGGGATCTCGCGCTATCGACCCATTCCACGTGTCACGCGTCCTTCTTTGCACGCTGCAAGGGCTCGTGTACGAAAGGTCGTCGAGGAGGCGCGAGAGGTCTCGCTTGGCATCATACCTGGCCCGTGCCTGTGATCCACTCGCCTCCGAGGTGCACCCGACAGAGCTGCTGCACTTGTCCGCTGCGGTGGGGTGCTTTGGCGTCACGCTCGCCCTGGCGGAGCGCCTGCAGGCACTGCCAAAGACGGTATGGGCGGAGCTGCTGGCAACAGCGCCGCCACCACCGCCTCGCCCAACGACGCTGATTGAGCCCACTTTGGTGCCTCTCACTATCAAAGCTCCGCGACTGCTGCCGAACCGTCTGACCGGCCGGGGTGGCCTCTATTGTCCACCAAAGCCATTTCACCGACTTGTCGTGCCCACTGTTCGGCGGGCCACCGTCGTGACGCTGCTGCACCGCGTGAAGGTGCGCGACGTGTACAGCTACGCCGTGGAGGCAGGCCAGATCGACCTGGTGCGCTCGCTACGGTACGGCCTCCACCTGCCGCCGTGGCCGTTGCGCGACGTGCGAGGGTGGACGGTGACGGACTACGCGATGGCACACCAAAGCCGCAGCAGGGCGTCTCTTGTGGCGCTCTTCGTCGCTGCCGGCATTGCGCCTGCAACGCGGCACGGGCGGCGCATGCTGCACAACAGCGGAGATGGTGCGTTGGTGGCGGCAGTGCACTACGCACAGCAGCAACGCTGGAAGACGGCGACAGCTTCGCAGTGTGTGGCCGAAACCGCGAGTGACGGTGGGGCAGAGGAGCGTCGCGCCGGCGAGCAAGCCGCCACGACAGCGCTGGAGCTGGTCGCTGACACCCTCTTCTGCCTCGTCAATGCTTCCGCAGAAAAGCGAGTGAGTGATGGAGGAACTGCAATCGTGCGCTGCGTCTTGGACGCCTTTCTAGAGACCCGCTATCTGAGTGACTTCCACCGCATGCCGTGTGCGTGGCTCGGCCGTGTCGTGGTGGCCTGCGCTGCGGCGGGGCGGTTGGATGTGCTGCGACTGCTCAAGGAGCACTACAGTGTGGACCTAGCGCAAGACTGGCTCAGTGGGGCTTCGGGGTCGCCGCTGAGTGTGTCTGGCACGCAACCGACGCCGCTTCTCATGGCAGTGCACCACCGCCACAGCGACATTGTGACGTACCTCCTCAAGGCTGGATGCACCGTGCACGAGCGCAGCTGCCCCAGCGCTGCCATGGCCGCCCACGTTCCGCTACGGAACATACACGCCTCGCTAATCAGTCCGCTTTGCTTGGCGGCGTGGAAGCGCGACTATGTGTTACTGCGCCTGTTGCTGGCGGCTTCGCCACCGCTCCGGCCAGAGGATACGGAGGAGGAGGCCGGCCGCAGCGTTGGCGATGTATTGCGTGGACTGGTGATGAGTGCGTGTCCTGGCATGCAACGTGAGGCAGAGGTGGCGTTGGCCGACTGCGTGCGCGCACTCGCCACGGCTGGCCACCCGCTGCGGTTTGCCGGCACGGTGCGCGTCGCTGCGGCGAAGGGACTCGTGCAGGTGGCGCAAGTGCTCGTGGAGTGCTACGGCGGTGCCGCCCTTCTGGCCGACTTAGCTGTCTCTCTCGATGGCGGCGACGCGGAGGCGGGTGAGGATGCAGAGGACGTCGCCAAGCCACGCGTTCGGAGGCAGCTGACCGCTCTCGCCTACTTCGCCGCAGACGCGCGTCTCGTGCCGGCGCTTCGCTCTCTGTTGGTGGAGCGGATGGTGGATGAGTATCAGCTGGAGTCATGGAGGCTGACCACGCTGGCCGCTACGGTGCAGGCGCTGTGCCGCAAGGGTGGCCGGCGTGGCGCGCGCGTGACGGCGGCGGCCGTAGACTATGCACTGTGGCGCGGCTGTGCTGACGGCGCTGTTGTGCTGCTGGCGCTCGGTCTTGTAGGGCACGGTGTGGCGCCAGCGCCGCGTCTGCCGTGTGGTGCGCGTAGCGCTGTCACACCAGTCTCTGCGCCGGCGCTGTCCTTGTGCCTGCACCTCTTCAGCGTCCTTCGGCTGTGGCACAAGCGGTGTGGTCAATACAAGTCCTACACAGTGCTCCACAGCGCCGCAGAACTCGGCTATGGGGACGCGGTGAGCGCTCTAACGGCGGAGATGATGGGGCTCCACCTCCCCGTCGTGGGCTCCGACGGCGGCGGGTCGGCGCTCTCGTACTCGAACACCCGCGCCACGGTCACCGCACCGTCGCTCTACGCCCTCGCCGCGACCCACACGGATGGGTGGAAGTGGTTCCCGTACTTTGAGCGCGTGGAACTTGTGCTCGACCCTCGATCCCTTTACATCGCGGCCCGCGATATATTTGCGCTGATCTTCAGCGGTTTTGGCGTGTCGCAAGCGGTGGACCGGGTGTGCCGTCGCGCGGCCCAGCACAAGCTCTTGGGCGACGTCTTCAGCGTCTTCGACAGCACTGGGACTCCTGCGGCCGCTAGTGCTAGTCTGGGTGACATGCGCGACTCCGGTGCGCTGAAGTCGGTGGCCGATATCGGTGGCGCGCCGGCAACAATGCACGGGTGTGCAGTCTCGATGCCCTTTGTATCTCGCCAGCTGCAGCTGAGACCGGCGGCCTTTTTCTTGGCTGGGGGAACCTACGTTCTCACGAGCATGACGTCGCTGACGTGCGCCATCGCGGCCGGCAGCCTAGAGTGGGTGCAGTACATCGCTGTACAAGGACCTTCGTTGGTGTACCACCGCGCCACAGCGACCCGACTTACCACGGCAGCAGACAGGAGGGCGACCGCGAAGGAGCGCCACGGGCGGCTGCAGGCTACAATGGTCGCTGGTAATCGACCCCGTTCATGGAACCCGCGGCAAGGATCAACGCGCCGTCCGCGGCACCGTCCTCACCGCTGCGAGGCCCGCCTCGACGATGGTAGAAGTGCAAGTGCCGCGTCGGTGCATATCGCAGATGACGTGTGTCGCATGGACGCGTTGACGCTGTGCATGACGATGCTGGCAGAGGCGCACCTGCGTCGCCAAGGCACCGCCATGGCGCAGACGTACGAGGATATACTGACCCACTTGATCTCCTGGCCCGGTGCCACGCCGCGCAAGGAGACGATCAACCTACTTGCCATTGCGGCCGCTTCGCTGCGGAGGTGGCCACTTCTGATGCTCATTATGCAGCAGGCGGACCGCCTCTACGCGGCGGGGCTGATGGAAGACATGGATGATCACCGCCAGGAGCAGCAGCGTCAGTCGGCACCGCCGCGCTACTTATTCCCGTTGCTGCCGGAGGAGCTTCCGGCCGTGTTGGCACACGTCATCGGCAGTACCCGGCACGTCATGCATGTCGTCGCCCGCTGGGCCCCAAAGGACATACTCATCGAGGTGGCTCGTCATTGTCAGCGCTCCGACGTTGAGGCGGCCGTAGATGCGCGAGGCTGCACGAGCGTCTACCACGCGCTGCACCACCGACAGCCGTTTGCGCTGGAGACGTTTGCAGCCCTTCGAGTGCCGATGGGCCAGCCGTGCCGCATGCGGCAGTGCCAGACGCCACTGATGGTCGCCGCGGCTCGCGGGCGTACGGCATTCGTTGTGGCGCTGCTCAAGCCGCATCGAGTGAATCAGAGGGACAGGGAGGGCCGCACCGCGCTCATGCTTGCCGCCGCGCATGGACACAGAGCCACCGTGGAGGCACTCCTGGCGTCCAACGCCGACGTCTCCCTCGGCGACTCGTGCGGCCGCACAGCTGTGATGCTGGCTGCCTTCGGCGGCTACGACGATCTCGCCGTGCAACTCGTGCAGAACTTCTGCCATGCCGGCGACTTGATGTCCGCGCAAACGTCTGTTTTGCACTGCGCGGCGGTCGGCGGATGCTGGCGCACCACGGCTGCGGCGCTAAAGCTGGCGGTGCCGCCCGGCGCACAACTGATGGGTGGCGGCGCCGAAGCCTCTGCGCTGCTCGCGCTACGCGAAGACATGGACGGGCACACGCCGCTGCACCTCGCGCACGCCTTTGGCAGGGCGCGAGTCCTGCATGAACTGCTGCAGGTGCTATTCAACTTCTGCAGGGAAGGGGGGACAGCGCAAGGGCTGCTGGCGCGCCTGAGCACGCATGGAGGCGGCGCCATTGAAAAGCGGCTGCTGCTCTGCGACTCCACGCTGCAGCGGTACGGCTGGCTGAGCGGTGTTCTCGAGGTTAACGCTGCACTGGAGGAGAAGGTGCGCCAAGGGTATGAGCAAAGCCCCGCTGCGCGTGGGTTGAAAGCGGGGGAGGTGGTCTATCAGCCTTTCGCACCGCCCTTGCGCAGCGCTGCGTCGCTGCTGCTGTGGTGCGTGCAGGCCGGTAACACGGTTGGTCTGCGCGTGCTCGCTGACTACAACGTCGCGGACGACTGCGGCGTGCTCCACGTGGCTGCCGCAAACGGTTCCCTTACGGTAGTGAAGCTGCTCGTGGAACTGGAGATTAGCGACCCATCGATACAAGACGTGCGAACGGGCCGCTACGCCTTTGAGTGGGCAGCGCTGCACGAGAACGCGGAGTGCGCCTCTTTTCTTCTTACCCACACCGTGCTCGACTGCGCCGCGTTGCTTGACAGTTGCATGAGCGCGAGCAACGACGGCGCCATGGGTGCTGAGGGGGCGCCACAGGAAACAAACGGAGGGTGGACGCGAGAGGGCGAAAGTGGCAACGCGCCAAGAGCGGGCGACTCCAGCTCAGTCGCGTCATCTGCTGTGTCGCTGCTTCACGTGATGGCCGGCCACTGCAGTGGCCAGCTGCTGCTGCAGTTCGTTGAGCAGACCCTGTCTACCGCTGCTCGCACATACATGGTGCCATCGATCCGTCACGGTGGCGCGAGTGGTGAGCAGAGTGGCGCAGAGGTGATGAGCTTGGCGCTCTACCGCGTGCTCCAGCGACCAGCCGGGCCGTCGCGTCTCACCCCACTAGAGTACGCGATCGCGGTCGGCGACCCTGCGGCGGTCTTACACACGGTGCAAGTGCTGCAGTGTCTCCAGCAGACAGCTGACGCGCTGAAGCCGGCGCTCCCGTCGTCCGTGCGTTTCGCACCGATTGACTCTAGGCGATCCAACACTGCCGGTACGGTGCGGTGGGACGATGGGGAGGGCATCGTCTCTCTCCAGCCAAGCAACCAAGTGGCTACCACCCGCAACGGGGCGGTGTTTGTGTCCAAGTCTTTCCTGAACTGGGTGCCAACGCTCAGCCCCGCTGTGCGTGCCATCCTCTTTGACGTGCTTGGCATGTGGGAGGTGGCCAGCGTCGCTGGCTTCGCTCCGCAGCGCCACGTGGCGCAGGGCTCTCTAACGACGCCGCCCACAGACGGTAGCGCCAATGCGTATTGTGAGCGCGAGCCACAGCAGCGGCAGCAGCAGCAGCAGCGCGGCGAGGATGAGGCGGCAGCGGCTGCTGCAAGGAAGAGGTCTGCGTCTGCTCTTGCGGGCACGCAGCGCGTTCGGTTCAGCGATGTGCGCCTTCTCGGCATCCACATGCTTCAGCAGGACGACTACTGTGCCGAGCTGCTCCATGACTTCTTCACGCCAGATCACGAGCGCGAAGTGCTGCGGCTGTTCCTGCAGGACTTCCCGTACAAGATCCGCTACGAGCCAGATTCGTACCGACAGTGCAGTCTGTCGACCCAGACGCAGCTGCTGCGGTGGCTTGGTACGTCCCTGGTACTCAGCACCTACGATGTTCCGCCTCCGAGCAGCGTCCCGACAACTTCGTGGGCGGCGGCCAAGGAAGCAGAGCGGGAGAAGGTGGCTACCGTTGACTCGATTGAGATACATGTGGTGCCTCACCGCGGCGAGGAATTTGCCGAGCTCACGGGCATGGCGCTCTCGCACTCCTTCTACTTATCGACGGCCCAGCATGCACTGGTCATCCCGGACGTGATGGCGACGCTGCCCCGTACACTGTCCACACAGCGCGAGGTGTGGCGGGCGGAGCTGGCGGCCGTAAGTGCACGTGCGACTCGACTGCTAGAGCGCCAAGCGCATCCTGTACTGCAACGCAGCACCGTCACCGTCGACTGGAACCTCTCGACAATGTTGAGTGATGGGACCATGAGTTTATCGGCAGACCTTGACCGGTACGGCTCTGTCTTTGTGCGCGTCTGTGATGCGCTGCGCACCTTCATGGACTGGGTGCGTGGCCCGCTTCGGAGTCTTCTTGCCGAGGTAGACGCTGCAGATCTTGCGACGGTCGTTGTGGGGGTGCGGCATGGCGGGATGGCTGGCTTGCAGGTGCGCTTCCGGTATGTCACCGAGGATCGTGCCGTCACGCGCTTTCCAACGGCGCCCACGGCGGCGACTTCTACCGCGGTGATGTTCAAGAGTGCGACGTACCCGTCGTGCTGCATCGAGTTCAACGAGGTCACACATACAGACGTGGTGCACGCCTGCGAGGCCACGATTGGGCGGGCCATTGCCGCAGATGTGGCCCTGGTGCGGGTGCACCACACGAGGGACCGCTTCTTGCAAGTTGCGCGCCGGCTTCTCTCCGCGCCGAAGGGGGTTGCGGCGGTGTCGACTACGCTACCCCGATATGTAGATGTTTCCAAGGAGCGTGATCAAAACGCTGCAGCGCTCTTGTCGCCGTCATCACCCGGAGACGCGGAGGAGCTGAAGAAGAGCAGCTACACAAAGAGTGCCAGTGGGTTAGCCACGCCACCGCTGTCGCCGGAGTTGCTTCAGTTCAAGCTCGAGCTGGAGGGCACCACGCTGGACGCAATGCCGGTGCAGGAGTTTGAGCGACTGCTGCTGGACGAGACGGCGGCGGCGATCGACGCAGTGGTATCGCCGTGGCCACGTGCCTCGTCCCCGTCGCGGAAATCGACGGCTGACGCAACGACCAAGGCGTACGATGCATTCCACTCCGCTTCGATTCTTAGCGCCGCGCTCGTGCGTCGGCTGCGGTCCGTCCTTGTGCTCTTCACCACACGTCGCGAGGCGATGGTTCGACTCAGCGGCGACAAGCTGATGCTGTGCTTCACTGCCGACGAGACCCCGTCCCGGAGCGACATCGCCGCGGAAATCACGCGCACACTGGCGCAAGAGGAGTGCAACGTGTACCAGCGGCGGCTAGCAGAGGTTTACGATATGATGACGCAGCGGCTGACGGCGTACCTGCCGCAGGCAAAGCTCGTGGTGGACGTGGAGGCGATGCAGCGGCTAGCTGGTGACGATGCGCACATGCTCTCTGCGATGCGACTGTTGGTGCATCAGCAGAGTGAGTGGGTACTGCAGCGACTCGTGGAGGGGGTGAGCATTGGGTGGGACACGGAGCTTGGCGCCGTGGTGCGGCGTCATGTACTGCAAGTGACGCTCACCTTGGACCCAGGCCTCTACGGCACCTGCTACCTATCTCCTCAGGGTGTTTTTGCGTACTACTGCCCCTTGCTGTGCCTGGAGCGGCAGCCGCCTGGTGCGCTGACGCCATCCTCTCTCCCCTCGTGGCAGCTGCTGAGTTCGCAACATATTGCGTCGCTGCTGCTCATGCAGCTAGCGGTTCGCGAACCGCAGGTGCTTCAGTTTGTGGATCGGAAGCGGAGCGTGGCGTGCTGGACCACCGCGCGCCGCATCCCGCGCCGCATCCTTCCTGGCGGTCCCGTCCTCATCGAGGTACAGGCTCGCAACTTGTTCAATCGGCCTTTGCGCCGTGGTGGGGAGCAGCTGTTGCTTATGGGCGAGGTGGAGAAGCTGCACGTCGAGGACGCCGGTAAGGGGCGGTACATGATTCGCTTTGACTCTTCCCAGCGGGCCGGCAACCATCGTCTCTTCATTCTCCTTCACGGGCAGCCCATCGCACAGTCACCAATGTGGTACACGGTGCGGCCCGGCGTGGTAGACCTCAACCGCACACGCGTGCGCGACACGTTTAACGCAGTAGTGATAGGTGTGCCCTTCACGGTGCTTCTGCAGCTCCGCGACGCCGCCGGCAATCGACTGCTCGCGGCTCCCAAGGGCTTGACGGTGGCGTGCGCGTCCCCTGCCTCAATGGTACAGCTGCAGACGTGGGGGTGGAAAGGGCCTGGCAGGGTCGCGGTGACGCTACGAGTGCTGCCCGCCGTGCCCACCAAGACGGCGCTGATCATCTCGCTCACGCTCACGTGCCAGTCGGCTGCCACTGGCTCTACTGCGGATGGCGCTGTCTGCACAGCTACGGTGCCTCTCCCGGCATACTCATGCGTCGATAGCAAAACTTACCAGCGTGTCTGCCGCGTGCGCCGCGGGCTCATTGCGGATAGCGGTTCACCTACCAGTCACCAGAACCTGTACGCGTATCCGGGAATGGCGCCGACACCCCGCATAGCGCCCCCGCAGCCATCAAGCCTCTACTTCCGCCAAGCGACGCGGCGTGCGGTACGCAAGAAGCTTGCGAAAGAAGCAGCCGTGCTCGGTGGCGCGCTGAGGTACCGCTATCCGCGCAACGTCGCCATGAAACGGCTAGAGATGCGCACCAAGATAGTCGCAGTAAAGGGGTAAAGTGGTACAAGACCGCGCGAAAAAACTGTCTCCGATTCCGGCAGCACGGCTGTCACGCCCACATCTACATGATGACTAGTGTGGTATAGGGGCTACACAAAGATAGCGGGAGGGACGGGGGGATGGCCGACAGCTCGGTGCAGCATCCGCGAGGAATCAAGGATTGCCTGAGCTGATTCGAGTCCGTGTCTCACCTGCATGTTTCCTGTCGACCCTGCCCTTGCCAGTATCACTCTGCGGGTCTTTCCATCTCTCTGCGTGTGCGTTTGTGTGTGTCAGTGCCATATTGAGGTCGGTGCCTGTGTCGGTTGAATGGGTGGCGTAGCGGAGAGACGTTACCATAGGCGCAATCTGCACACATCTGCGCATAATTGTAGACGAAGCGAACAACGAAGCGGCAGCTCATACTGGAGGGACAAGTCAGATGTCTTTGTATGCGTCGGGCGATGGTGGTAATGGTGATGGCGGTGCGTGTGCCCGAGGCGTTGTTGTGTTTTTCTCCAAGGTGACTGCCATCCCCCTCCTGCCTCTCCTTCCACTCACTTGGGCGTGCGAATGGTGCTAAAGGCAGACACAACAGACACAAGCAAGCCCCTCTCCTCGCCTTCCAGCACTGAAACAAAAAATAAACAAACAATCAGACCCATACATGGGCTGCCAATGCTCCGGTGGATACGCGCGCTCATCTCCATCCCCTCCCCTCCCTTTCCCCCTTTCTCTCTCTCACACACACACACGCTCATTTATGTCCCTCCGCGTGTGTGCGACGTCGGCGTGTGTTCTTCGCCGCCATTGGCTACACCCGAACACTCACGCACACGCCTGTGCTGGTGCGTGTCCCACACTGACTCTCTCCTTGCACCCGTGCCGCCGTTTCCTCGTCTGGCATATTCCACTTGTCTGCGACTCTGTTTGTGTGCACATTCATTGACAGTCACCACACACGCGCACACACAGCGAAAGCGGAACAAAATGGTCAAGCCAGTGGTCACAAAGTCCGTGGTGAAGAAGCGCACGAAGCGCTTCACCCGCCATCGCCATGAGCTCTTCCCGCAGCTGAGCTCCAGCTGGCGCAAGCCGCGTGGTGAGGACTCCCCGGTCCGCCGCCGCTACAAGGGCCAGAAGGCAATGCCGAACAAGGGTTACGGTAGCGACCGCGCCACCAAGTACATCACCCCGTCCGGCTTCAAGAGCTTCCCGATCCAAAACGTGCAGGACCTGTACATGCTCGTGATGCAGAACCGCAAGTACGCTGGCGTCATCTCTCACACTGTCGGTGCCAGGTCTCGCAAGGCCATCGTCCGCAAAGCCCACGAGCTCGATGTCCGCCTAATTAACGGCGGTGCCAAGCTGCGCAAGCTGGAGAGCAACTAGAAATCGATTGCGCAACGTGGCGCACGGTCTGTGTGCAACGTGCTTGAAGCGCACCCGCTTTGAGGGGACGTAGTTCGAGGCAAGAGCAAGATGGCGAAGTGAGGGGTGGAGGGGAGACGGGAGTACGGGGACGCAGTGAGGAACGTAGCGAAAAAGGGGGAGGAGGGAACCATATGCCACACGCGGCTGCGGCTGGACGGCACGCGCTTAGTGATGACGCGGAGAAGCGGGCAAGCGAGAAGTGGGAAGGGGAACACAGGAGGCGCACATCACGCTTATCGCATGCGTATGTATGTGTGCATGTGCTCCCCTCTTTCCCCCTCTGCACCTCCTTTTCCGCCCACCACCTCTGTCTGGCGCATTGCACGGCGCACGCGTTGTCGAGTCGCGTCGACATCCACCTCCTTTCCTGTGCTCCCCTGGCACTATTCACACGTGCGCTCCGGCTTGTCTAATCCCTTCCCCTCAGCTCGTCACATCTGCGCTGCCCTTTGACGCCTCTCGCGCGCGCGGAGCTTTTTTATTTTCTCTTTTCATTTTTCTTTTCCTCCATACGAAAACAAGCAGACAAGCCAGGCAACCAGCGCGCACAAGGACTGCAGAGGCGCTGCGCGTTGACATCGCGCCGGTGGCTGAGGGTACACGTCATACTGCGGTGCGCACGGGACTCCGCTGCCTGGGAGATATCCCCTTGGGTATGCTCTTCTTGGGCGGAAGGGGAGGGGGTGGAAGGAGTGAGCTCTCTCGGAAGTCTTGGCGTGCTTGGTCGTGTGTGTCGCCGTCGATTCCACCCTCTGCCCTGCGCCCTCGCCATGGCACCTCTCCTCCCATCGCCTGCCGTGCAGAAGGGAGGAGCCCCCACTCGCGAAGAAAACGAAAAAAAGGTTCATGAATCAAGAAGCCAGTGATGGCGACACGCGTTTCCGAGCTCGTCAACGCAACACTCTCGTCACTTTCCTGTCCGCCTCTCCTGCACCCACCCCGCCTCTCTTTCTCCTCACTGCAGCTTAGCCTTGGCTGGGAGACCAGCGACAACAAAGGTGTCTGCCCTGCGCTGCAGGTGGCTGATGGTGATGAAAGTCGCCGTGGTGGACTATCCTACAAGGGCCGCTGTTATACAAACGCGCACACACACAGCATAAAATACGTATACAGGTGTAGGTGTTTCCCAGCACATTTAGTTGCATTTTCCACCACACCACGAAGGAAGCGTGGCCACTATCCGTACCCCCTCTCTTCGCATTTCTCATCGCACAAGACATCGCGCTGTTCGTATCAAGTCCCCGAAGCCGCGTTGACACCGCTCTGCAGCACCGCAGATGAACAGTTTACGGCGATCACGTAGAGAGGAGCGAGAGCAAACACGCCAATCCAGCACCAGTCCAAGCGGGGCCGTCGAGGCAGTGCTTCGCTTTGCCGCCGCCGACGATAAGACCAACCGCGGCGCTGGCAGTCGTGCTAAGACTGACCGCGTCGCCAGCGAGCACAAGACTGAGCAGTGCATCGCACTAATAGACTACCACGCGCTCGACGACGACGAGATCAGCTTCAGGGCCGGCGATGTGATCAACGTAACAGAGAAGGGGACTGCCTCTGGGTTCTGGGTGGGCTACGTGGCCACCCCGGTCTCTCCCGCGCTCGCTGCGGCCGAGCTCAGTGACGCGCAGGAGAGTAGCTCTCTCTCGCACTCCCCCAGTGCCTCTCTGCAGTTGCCACAACCCCAGCAGCGCTGCACGCGCGGCCTCTTCCCGAACTGCCTCGTCACTTCCAACATGCGCCTCAAGCACTCTTTGTCACACTACGCCTTGCAGAATGTTGCGCTGTGCCTGTACGCATACCAGGCCACCAGCGATGGCGAAATGTCGTTCGCCCACGGCGACGTGATCACGGCGGTGCGGCCCAGCTCTTCACCAGGGTGGTGGTACGGCGTCAAAAGCAGCGGGCCCGCGTGGGTGGCACCGGGCGCGGCTGCCCCAAACCGTTTTGTCGATCCGGCAGCCGCCACCGATTCCTCTGCGTCCCGCGCAGCCCGAAACACAAAGGCGACGATGGATGCAGCGCCGCAAGAGGGCACCACCGCTCCGGCTGGTGACGGAAAAGATGAGGCGCATCTTTTTCCTACAAACTTCGTGACGTGTGACGTAGTACAGGCCAATTTCAGCTTTGCCGGTCGCCAGCCGCACGAGCTGAGCTGTAAGGTCGGCGATATTATTCAGGTGCATCGCCGTTGGAACGATGGCTGGTGGGAAGGTTCCCTGCGCGGCCGCCGCGGCATCTTCCCGAGTAACTACACCATCCCTAATATCACCACAACAGCGCCCCCACTCTTTTGCGCGCGATGCCGCACCGTCTACGCGTCTAGCATCTTCTACTCGGCATGCGCCACATGCATGGCGGAGGAGCGGGTCGAGGATGCGATGATGCAGGCTGTGGAAGCGTACGTGCGCGGCGAGACAACAGAGCTCGACCTCTTCGCCAACGTCGATATCGACCTACACACGCCGTCAGAGGCATCCTCTGCCAAGGACGGTGAAGTCAGCGTTGACGGAGCCTTTAGGCAGTCTTCTCTTGCGGCTAACCACGACGACTCGCGCAGCTTGACACGAGGCCTCAGCACAGTCATCCCCAGCACCTGCAATGACGGAGGCACCTCTCGTCGGCCCCAGCGCCGGCGCGGCGATAGCAGACCGTCTGAGGCTCGCGCTTCGCTGCTCACGGAGAAGGACACGGCTGACTTGGCCTCCAACCGGGTGAAGCTGATGGAGTGACCCCTCCCCTCTCCATTCCCACGGCACACATTGCCTTTCTTTGTGTGTGTATGCGTGCTGTGGGGGGGGGGAGCTGAAGAATGGGCATCAGGGAAGAAGAGCGAGGGAGGGAGGGCGCGACATCGGCGACACGACGACACTTTTCGAATTCCGTCTTACTGAACCACTACCTCATCATCCAAAAACTTGAAGAAGTTGCACTGCAGGAGTTGGAGTGGGCCATCATTAGTAGTCAGGCAGGCGCGCCAGAGAAGAAGCGCGAGTGGCTATTTTTTTGAAGAGAGAAAGCGAGGAGAGTGGACGCGCCGCTTCCTTTGTCGTCATTTTCTTTCCTCTCCTTTGCTTGCGCCTCTCGTGTGGTTTCACTTCTACGTGCCACGTGTTGCGTGGCGCCTATCGTTCTTCTCCTTGCCCCCCACCTCCCCCTTCCCTGCTCTCTCAACTCCCCTCTCGCTTCTCCTGCGCTGCTTGATGTCGTGCGCCAGTTCAGAACATACGAAGCATCTCTTTTTTTCTTTCCCAACCCGCGTATGCCTGTCGTGCAGCGCAGTCGTACGCAGGGTTGTTACTCTTTACGCACGGCCGTGCTCGTCGCCTGAGGGCCACCGCCATCTGTCACACCTTTCGCCCTGACTAACAGGGCATAGCATACAAGGCACGCTGGCGCGTGACGCTCTGTAACGCGCATCCGCTGTGCATACATCGCCTTCGCTGCATTCTTCCTCTTCCTTATTTCCTTTTCCCTCTCGCTGTGCTCGGCTCGAATTGTGCGTGATTCTACTCGTCGTGAAAACAGCATGAGTGAAGGTTCACATAGATCTACCTGAACGACCATAGACACCAGCAGCTCTTCGGCTGACCAACCGCGTGCATCGCCGCCTCTCTCCCTAGTAGCCTCGCCTTCGGCGCGGAAGGTTACCAACGAGGCGGAAAGCTGAACAGCCCCGATACGCTCCATCAAAACGAAGAAGGACGCGCCATGCCGCCCAAGAAAGTTAAGGATCTGGCGAATGCTCCTGTGCTCAAGATGGCACACGAGGAACAGGTGCAGCTCCTGTCTGATGCGCTGCTTCGGGAGTACATGCACCGTCGCGGCTTTCTCGCAACCTTGAAGGCGTTTGATGAGGAGCACCCGCGCGACGCGAACACGATCTCTTCGCGAGCGCTCATGTCCGACCTCATGGCGCTCAACCCGGACGATCAGCAGCGCATGAAAGGCGAGGGCATTGAAACAATCATGGAGATGCTGTGCAACTTGCGCGTTGAGCGCCGACTAGAGACGGAAAAGCTAATGGCTGAGGCACACATGCCGCTGCCGCAGGTGCCCGCCAACTACGAGGCACTCAAGAATAAGCAAGCGGCGCGAGAGGCTCGAATGGCGGAGAGACAGACGCGAAAAGCGTCCTCCAAGCAGAAGCCCAAGGCGTCCACTTCCACAACGAAAGATCATGAGTCCAAAGGGGCCGGGGACACACCCCAGCTGAACAACAGCAGGCGCGGCAGGCACCACCAGCACCGCTCGGTCACCTTGCTAAGCGGCGCGTCCCGCGGGAAAGAGTTGGCTGGCATCACGATAGACGACTTGCTTGGCAGCTCGCATGGTAGCAGCGACAATGACAGCGAACACGGCAGCCGAGACGAAGAAGCGGAAGAGGGCGGCAGCAGCTCTGACAGCCACAAAGCAGAGCGGACCGGCGCGAGATCAGCTGCCAAGTCGTCTGCGTCGGATGCAGGGCTGTCCTCGTCGAGGACTGCGAGCACGCCAGTCGCTCAACCTGCTTGGATGGAGGTTGCCGCGAAGCAGAAGTCATCGTCGACGAAAGGGAGTGGTGGCGGCGGTGGAGCACAGAAGAGACCCTCTGACGACGAGGGTGACGGTGCAGTCGACAGCGAGGCAGGCGAGGACAGCGACGACGGTGTCGAAGACCTTGGAGGGTCTGCAATGACGGCAGAGCAGCGAGAGCAGCTCTCTGCCGCCTTTCAGCTTCTCTGTGGCTTCGACGGCAGCTTGCACAAGGCCTTTCTGGAGCAGGGCTTTACCTTCGACGACTGCGCCGACTGCGCCCTCATCCAGTGGCAGCGAGGCGGTTGCGACGGAGTTATTGCACCAATTCAAGCCTTTGTGGCTGCTTACTACTATGAGCGCGAAGCGTATGTGAGCAAGGAGAAACGCCAGCGCGAATGCCTTGCCAAGGCACTGTGCACTTCGCTGGAGCAGGCACAGCCGAACGCTGCCAAGATTGTGCTGCTCGACAGCGTGTGGAAGACCGAGCGTGGCGGCTCTCGCTACACACGCAGTCACGTTCTACGGCAGGCGGCGAAGCCTCGCACGCGATGCTGGACGAAGATGACGAGCATGCAGGAGGTCACTGAGGTTCTGCGCGACACACTACTTACCGAGGAGCGCTGGATGAAGCCACGTGGCGGGGGCCTTATGAGCTTCTTGTTCTCACTGCTCGTCTCGCGCTGGGTGGATGTGGTGCAGCAGGAGCTCACAAAGGCAAGCACCGCCGATAACGGGCGTCCGTCGCTGCTTCTTCCCATGTCTGGCCGCGCGACACTGGGCCTCGTCAATCTTGTCTTGACGGGTCGCGTCGTTTTCTTTCGCCACAACGGGACGCGGAACGGGAATGAAGCGGGGTACTCTTCCAGACTCCGCTGCGGGCTTCTCTGCGGCGATTCTGCTGCCGATGTGGATGACCACGGCAGAGCCGCTGCCGTCAGTGCGTCGTCGTCGTCTCCGCTTTCCTACACGAATGCCACGGAGCCGCAATTTCCCAGCTGGGTGGTGTGGCACCGGGAGAGCTTCGCGAATGTGTACATGACCAAGGATACGCGGCAGCTGTTTCAACAAAAGCTGAACTTAGGCGGGAGCGCATCTGTCGATCTGGTCTACTGGGACGCCGCAACGGACGACGAGGAATTCCCTCTGACGGTGACGGTGCGCAGCATCGTCTTCGGTGCCGGCAGCGGCAGTGGTGGTGGTGGTGGTGGTGGTGCGCGTAACACCAAGTCGTTCGTTAACACCGCCATCACATCGGTTCCAGCGTGGTCGTCGGCGGTGATTGACTGGAACGGAAAGGCGCCTCTGCAAGATTGAGCAAGGCGAGGCGAGCGTGTGGGCTACTCGACAGGGACTTTACATGAACACCGATGGCCTGGCTCACGAGGCCCAAGCAAAGACGTGTACGTTTGTGTGTATTTGCGTGAGCGTTTTCTTGTCCACACCTCTCCCACTCTTCCACCATGCCTCACCTTGTGCTATCACGACGGCTTTCCGTGCATGCCGGCTTGTTCTTGTTCTTCTCTATCTGTGTGCAGGTATGGGTTGCCTCGTCGTCGTCTCCCCCTTTTCCCTCCGTGTGCGATAGCATCGTGCGCCTTTTGTCTCTCTTCTCCGTCTTTCCCCGCCCCCCACCTTTGTTGCTGCTGCTGCTGCTGCTCGTTTCCTCCTGCCACGTGCCCCTCCTATCTCCCTCACTGCATGCCCTAATACTCACTCCCCTTTTCCTTCCCCTCATCTCGGAGGGTGACCAGGCGAACCACGAAGACGGAGAGCGGAACATCGCAGATTCGCTCTCTCCCCCTTCCAAAAAAAAAAACCGCTCTCATATGTCACGGCACGGTGGCACCTAGGAATGAGGAACGGATGCCAAATTTCGCGTCTCTTCCACCCTCCCTCTTCGTATGACCTGCAATTGGCACGTGCGGCCCACTCCCCTCTCCTCCTTTCCCCCGACTGAAGGACACTGAATCAAAAGCGGTGGTTTCCTATGGGTGGTGCCCGGAGAGGCGATCGGGTCAGGCGTCGATTTTAGGGTCAGCCATACAGCCGCTTTCGTTTTTTAAATTTTATTTTCTCGTTTCTTGTGTCCCGCGCTTCAGTCATGCTCTTTTCTGATGACGCCGGCCGCCTCACTGTGGTATCAGGATCTAGTGCCCACTCTGCACGGAAGCCAAGAGCCGGGCGGCTGCACTCGGGTACGGCTGGCGGACTCTTGGCGTCGGTGGACAGGTCTGGGCTGGCGCTGCGCCGAAGAGGCTTGCGGCCATGGCCGCCATGATTGGCCAGCTCACTACGAGTCGTGTCGTCGATTCGACAAACATACGCATCCACTCCCTTCTTTTCTGCCTTCGCTGCGCTGCGGTGATGTTGGGCGTAGTCTTTGACCTGGCCTGCGCTGTACGCGGTAGGACTGCCATGGGCTGCGCGGCGCCAAGCGGCGCTGGTTGGGCCGGTTCCTTAACATAGCCGCCGTGCAGCAGAGGTAAGCGAGCTGTGGTTGCATGCGTATACATATATATATATATATTGTTGGCGTGCTCGTGGTGGTAGAAGAGACACGTTGAGGGACGAACAGAACTTCCAGTCGAGAGGTTTGACGACTGCTTTTCTTTTTTTCCCGCTGCTTCTCCTTGCAGAAGTCCTTTGCCCTCTTGTAGGGGGTCTCCGCTATTTCTTTCGGACGGCTTGCGACCGCGACGTACAGGTATATATATATGTGTGTGTGTGGGGGGGGGGCGTAGTAGCCCGATTTTTCCCCTCCTATGTTGGGGAGGATGTTAACTGGTTTTACGATTTTGTGTGTGAGCTCAAGTCAGTCCGACCCAGCCAGTCCCTGTCATGTTGGCCACCGTGAGAGACATGATGGATAAGGGAGAGTGGACCCTTTATTCTCGTAGAAGTCATCGCAAATACGAGGAGCGATTCCGTGAGAGCGGAGTGCAGAAGCCAGCTTCTCCCCCCCTCCCCTGCCTGGCGACGGCCAACGCGTTTGGTGACATCGCCCTATAACAGGCCAGCGAACGGGAAGGAGCCCTTCAACAGTTACCCCGCTTGCCCCTCTTATCCCCATCGCTCCCTCTCTCTGATCTTACACCAGCGAAGGCAGGAGCTATTCGTGTACATCTATGTGTATTATTATTATATGCACAGAAACATTTACCCATAAAGCAGGGCGAACATCGTGCTTGGGTTGACTCGGTGATGCAGCGCATTCATTGTGTCTGCGCCTGTATGCGTATGCGGAGGCCTCAGCAGCGCCATTTGGCTGACACATGCGCGGTTCTCATCCATGCGTTACCACCTGTTTCTTCCGTGCAACGCCCCCTTCTCTCCTTCTCCGTCCCTCTTCTTCTTCCTTCACCGTCTGCTACCTTGTGCGAACCTTCCATCTATGCCGACCCACACCCGCACCCAAACCCGCTTCGCTCGCCATCTTCCCACTCCCCACCCCCACAAACGCCAGTCCCCCGCCCGTCTCTAACCCGTACTTTGCTACCCCCGCTGTAACGTCTGCTCACTGCCATTTTATTACCACGGCACTCTTCCCCGTTCAACTTATACCGGCACTACCCATCAGCTGCAAGAGGGTGTGCTTCGTGCCACAAGCTCTCTGCGCGTTTGTCTCTTGTTGGTGAGTCTGGCGCTCGCCTCATGGTACTGGCTCGGCTCGTTCTCGACCCCTTTCTCACCGTCTCTCCTCACTTCTCCCCAGCGTTCGAGCTTGCCCCCCCCTTCCCCATCCTCCACTCATTCTGCTACTGGTGTTTGCTGTTGCCTCGTGCTGCCTAGCGCTTCCTCCCTTTTCTTTCGTGTCGTGTTCTTTGCTCTCTTCCCGGAGCAGGTGTGCTTCAGCTTAAGCTTCTTTGTGTGCGTGTTCTTTTACGCTATTGCAGCTGATCATCGTCACCGCATCTCACCATAGACCGAAGGGGTTTCGTGGACTGTCGTGTGCTGCGTGCGTTGCTCCGCAGATTGTGCCACACGCGCGTGGGCGACCCCCTCCCCTCTTCCCATTGACAGACAGAAATCGTACAGTATTCGCCATCCATCTCTGTTTGTGTGTCGCGCTGATTTCTCATTAGTTTTTTTTTTCGTTCTCTCGTCGTCGTCGTCGCGTCGCCACGTCGGCTCATCGTTCTTTCGCTTGTGTGCGTGTGTGCGTCTCTCTCTCTCTGGCTCCATTTGGTCTTCGCTGCCACTGGTGACCCTCCCCCTCCTCTCTCTCCCACACACACACACACACACCCACACAACACGCAACGCTGTAAAAAAAAGAGGAAATCGGAAACAATACCAACAAGAAATTTTTATTTATTTTTATCATTTGCCGTGTTCGTTCAACCGAAGGAAAAAGAAAAAGGAAAAACGATAAACGTAAGAAATCCGCTGACAGTAAAAAAAGATTCAGAAAGCATCAGGTACCGTAGAGAAAGGGAACAGACCTACATCCACGGTCTGCCCACTCCCCCCCCTCTCCCCCTTCCCCCACTTGTTCACCGTCGCGGATACATTCCTGTATATATCTCTCTCTGTGTTCGCGTGCACGTTAGTCATTGGAAAGGAAGGGGAGAACAGAGGAATAGGGCGCAGAACAAACCTCCGACGAAAAGGAAGTCGTAACAACAACAAAAAGGGATACAACACACAACGAACAAACAATCGTGACCCCCTAACCGCTCATTCCAATTCGCACCTTCCCTTCCACCGCGGTAACTTTCTCCCTGCGTGTGTCTGCGTGTGTGTGTGTGCCTCTGAACCTCCCTATTTCGTCTTTCCCTTTTTCGCCTCCATCTGGCTCACCGAATTCGACTTAAGCCCCGCACGTTCCCATCCCTTTCCCCTTCCTGTTTTTTTTGTTTGCTTTCGCTTGGCTTGCACCTTGGCGTGTGTGTTCGGTTCAGTCTCGAGCGCTGAGTTCCCCTTCTCTGTTCGCCACTCTTCTTCCTTTTTTTTAGGTTCGCTTTCGTTTCTTCGTATCTTTGTTTGGCCTCTCCCTTGACCTGCCTCCCCCTCCCCCTCCCCCTCATCCTCCTCTCTCGTACCTTCGTACTACTGCCACGATCACTACCCACGGCGGCCAAGAACACCCTTCTCTCTTCTCCTAAGTGAGGACTCTTCTTTTTTTTACTTATTGTTTTTTTGTTGTTGCTGTAATCACTGCCGCTTACTTTTGTGTGCCCCCCCCCACCACCTACCCCACTGCCTCTATCCCTCATCTTTTATTTTCCGCTCCATCAATACGATACGAACATCTAACACGACAGCGACGCTCTGTTGGTTTGTGAGGACTTTGTGCTTAATTTCTTTTTTGCTGTTTTCTTTTTTTTTGTGGATCTCCTCTCTACTCTATGTCTTTCGCGTTTCTTTTTTTTGATGTTGTGTAAGCTGTGCGTTAATTGTCATCTCCCTTTCTTGCTATAAAAACTCCCTCCGTGTGTGGCTGATAGCCCCGCCCCCCACCCCATTTTTCTTGCTTTCTTTTTCTCTCTTGTCCTCTTGTAGTTGTATATTTGGCGCACCGTTTTCGCGCGCGCTCTCCCTCTCTCCTCTTAGGAAGACACACACACACACACACGCGAAAAAAGAAGAGGGAAAAGGAAACGAGAAGAAGGCCTTCTACTTTGGTAGAGCTGTGACAGCTGTTCGTGCTGCTTCCGTCTCGCTGGCCTGCGGCTTCGTTGCTCTCCCCCAACGCCAACCCAGCTCCACCCACCCCACCCCCACCCCCACGGTCACTTGAACGCTGTCTGCCCGTTTTTTTTTTTCTGAGGCCTTCTTCTTTGCCAGCGTTTTCTTTCTTTTTTTTGCCTTGTGTGCCCCCCTCCCTCCCTTCCTCCTTTGTACCTCTCTGGCCAGTGTTTTTTTTTTACGTTTCGTCGCGCGTTCCAAGTTGCGGCGTATCAGAACATCAACCGAAAGAAGCGGTCTTCCTTTATATGTAAGGACTTCTCTGCCTCTGCCTCATTGTGTTTTGTTGTCTTCACTTCTCATAGCTTCTTCCACCACCCCGCCGCCCGGGCACACTCTACATAGGACTTGTTACCGCCCTCTCCCCCTTGTTTTTCCCCTGCCCTTCGTCGTCTAACTCTCTTTCCCCTCTCCTTCTCGTTTTCCTGATCTGAGACAAGGAGGCACGGAAAACAAAGAACAGCAAAACGACTGTGTCTGTGTCCTCTCGTTGTCCTTGCACTGTATTGACTCCCCCTCTCCCTTCTTCTTCACTCTGGGCTTTTCTTTTGCTGTTCTGATTTTCTGACGTTAACGGAGCGACTTGTCCACTCGTATTCCGTGACTTTAACCCCCTTTTTTCTTTCTTTCCATTACGTAACAGGCCACAGGCACAACGCGGCGTGCATCACTGAACGACGTTGAGAGACCACGGAACATCACAACGCCGGCTGCCGATTAAAGTGCCCACTTAGAGTCACAAAGTCAGAGGAAAAAGAGAAGGCGTGGGGCGGTCCTACATTGCGGAACGCACGAGAACCACGTGCAAACCGCCATTACAGTCGTCTTGCTTCTTTTTCTTTCTCACACAACTCTATTGACGGTCTTGCTCTCTTCCTTTTTTTCTGTTGTACGCTTTTCCTTCGCGCGTGCGCGTGTGTGTGTGTTGACAATCAAAAGTGGTAGACTAATTCCCTACTTCCACGGTATTTTCTCCCCCCCTCCCCCCACCCCCACCCACCCTCACCCTTCCCACTCTTCACCTCAGGAGACGCTGCGCGCTCTCTGGCGGATAAACCGGTAGACCATCCGGCGGCGGAAACACAACGAAGCGACGAAATTGAAGCACATCCAGTTGCTGGATAGGTGTCTCTCCCCCTCCTCCTCTTCCTCTATATTGTCCATTTGTTCCCTGGCCCCCCCCCCCTTCGCCATTTTTTTCGTCCTTTGTAAAAAAAAGGAATCTCATCTACGCTCTTACATTGTTTTGGCGCTCTCGGCAGTATATATATATATCTCCTTGCTTGTGTGTGTGCGAGTGAGAGGGTTGTCTGTGCGACATTGCGTGTGTGTATCCTCCCCATTCGTCCTTCTTCGTTAGTGGGACAAAGCAAGAGCGAAACGCACAACAAGTTGTTAGAGGATTCGGAGATCGGAAGGGTACGATCGCCCTCGCCAATCCGCCTGCGCCCCATCCTGATTGTTGACCCGTTTCGCTTGTTGCCGTTAAAACTCGGCCAAATCATTGACGTTCCTCCCCCTTTCCCAAGACCTCTCTTCCTCTGGTGGCTTCTCTTTATCTCAGCTCGCCCCCTTGTCCTTGTGGTGCATGCATCGCGCTAGAGGGTGCTAGCTTCCACGTCACCGTCTTCTGTGTTCTGGTGGTGTTTTTTTTTGTTCCCTAGTCAGTCTTTGAGAAGCGCACAGCTGACAAGGGCCGATCTCCCGCACGACGACGGTCACCAAAAACAAAACCTCTTTTTTTGTTCTTCTGCACGAAGGGGAGAGAGAGAGGAGAGAGGAAGCGCCGCCCTCTACATTGTTACGGGCGCGCAGTAGCGATACACAACCTTGGAAAGTACGGAGAAAAGCGCGAGACGAAAAGCAGCCGCAGCCGCACCCGTTTGTCCGTTGCGTGCCTCTGTTCTCTGAAGCCACATAGTTACATCCATCAGCCGTTGTAGGCGTTTTCTATATATATATATATATTCTTTTGTTGGTTTTCATTTTGTGTTGCTCCCTCTATTTCGCTTGAAGCTTGTGCGTGCGCACTGCGTTGAGGAGCATTTTTCTTCTTTTGCTTTTTCATTTCGCGTTATTATCAGTCGACATCTTTTTGGGCGGTACTCTGCGCTCAGAGCGGCTACCTTCCAACGCATCGAAGCTCCCTGATATACATACCAACACACACACACACGGACACGGCTGCACACACCACTACTATTTCTACTAGGACTACAACTTTAATCAAAATGTCCGGCAACAACCGCAACGGTGACCATCGTCACCCGTACAATACCTTTACCGCGACACAGGGCCGCGCCCCACACTCCGACGATGACAGTCACGCGTACACGCCACAAGCGACCTCGCGGGCCCATCAGGACCCCAATGCGAATCCGCCGCTCTCAACAGCGCGACTTTCCGATGCGTCTGTGCCACCGACGGCGGCGACGAACAACGGTTCGTCCTCTGCTCCACATGTGAGAGCCACGCACTCTTCGTTGAACAACGCTGCGGTTGCCGCATCGAATTCTAATCCGGCGCCTGGCCCCGTCACCGTTTCCGGTCAGCCGTCAAACGGGGTGAAGCTGGCCGGAGTGGAGATCGAGATGACGAAAAGGTCGACCTTCCTCTCGGCGGACCTTGTCGCGAAGGGGTTGGAGGAGTTGGACGACAGCGAACACTTACCCGTCTTCTCAGGCGAGAAGTCGAACGGGAGGGTGCTGGGCGACGGCACAGAACAGGGCACAGAGGTGGCTGTAGGTGCCAAGGAGCACCACGCGATGAACTTCGGAGACGAACAAGGCGACGAGCCGACTCCCGAGGCGTACGACGCCAGAGACAAGTTCTGGGCACTGGCCCTGGAGAACGTCTTCAACCTCGTGCAGTTGGAGGACCCTCTCGCTGGCATCGATGCCGCCGACGCGCCGCACCATGCCAAGGAACTCGGCGACAATGTCATCCCGATAAAGGGCGGTCCGAGCTGGATCATTATCTTGGCGAGCCAGTTCAAAAACGCCATCACGATTGTTCTGCTGATTGTTATTATTATCAGCGGTGTGTTCAAGGACTGGGCTGAGTTCGGCGTAGTTCTCTTCATCCTCTTCTTTAACGCCTTGCTCGGCTTCTACCAAGAGTACGGCGCCGAGAGGTCGCTCGCGAGTCTCAAGCAAATGACGGCAGGTGTGGCGAAAGTGATACGTAATGGCATTCCTGAGATCATCTTCATTGACGAGGTCGTCGTCGGTGACGTCATCGTGCTCGAGCAGGGCGCCTCCGTGCCGGCTGACTGTCGTATCTTCGAGTCGAACGGGCTAGAGGTGGATGAGGCTCTGTTGACGGGTGAGGCGCTACCGGTGGTGAAGCACGGGAACGTCATTCGAGACCCGGAAAACCGTCTCGCTCTTGGCGACCGCAAGAACATGGTGTACCGCAGCACGCAGGTGACGCAGGGTCGCGGCAAGGCGGTGGTGGTCGCCGGTGGCCTGAACACCGAAATGGGCAAACTTGCGAAGCGGCTGAGCGACAGCAAGAGCAGTGGCAAGACGGCGCTGATGAGGAAGCTCGACTACATGATGTACTTCCTATTCTTTTGCTGTGCCATTGCCGCCTTGATAGTGTTCGCGGCCAACAAGATGCGCTACACGCCGGCAACCCTCTCGTACGCCACGGCTGTGGCCATTGCCATTCTCCCCGAGTCACTTTGCGCCGTCATCACGGTTGCCATGACCTTCTCTGTGAAGCGCATGGCACAGCAGAAGTGCATTGTGCGCAAGCTGCCGGTGCTGGAGGTGCTGGGCAATGTCACGGACATCTGCTCCGACAAGACCGGGACGCTGACGGAGAATAAGATGGTGGTCAAGAAGGCGGTGATTGGCATTGACGACGTGTACAGCGTTGGCGGCGCTCCGTACGACACCCACGGGGACTTCTTTCCCGCCATGCGGAACGGCCAGGAGCAGCAGCCCGTGAGCATGACTCATCAGCAGGAGGTGCGCTACATCTACCAGTTTCTCAAGTGTGCCGCCCTCTGCAGCACAACGGTCCTGCACGTCTCTGAAGAGGACATGGACTCCCTCGCTGGCAATGGCAACCCGACCGAGATTGCCATCCAGGTGATGACCTGGAAGGCCGGCCTGAACCGCGACAAGCTGGAGGAGGAGGGCTGGGAGTGTATCACGGAGTACTCTTTCGACTCTAAGATCAAGCGCATGTCCACGGCATGGGAAAACAAGGCGAAGTGTGAGCTCTACCTCTGCACCAAGGGCGCCCCTGAGCGGGTCATCGAGCTGTGCACGTACAAGATCAGCGAGGATGGCAAGCTTGTCAGCCTGACGCAGCAGGACCGCGAGCAGGTCGACCAGCACATCCATGACTTGGCCGCGCAGGGTCTACGCACCATCTGCTTTGCATACCGCGAGGACGCCACGAAGATCTTCCCGATCCCGGCTGACGAGCCGTTCATCGACGCTTACGACCGCGACCAGGTCGAGTGCGACCTCGTCTTCCTGGGCATTGTCGGCATCTACGACCCACCCCGCCCCGAGTCTCGCCCGTCCGTCGTCGCCTGCCAGCACGCCGGCATCTGCGTGCGCATGCTCACGGGTGACCACACGTCCACCGCCGGCAGCATTGCCTCGATGCTGAACATCATTCGCCGCCGCGACCTCGGCGACCCAGTGAAGCTGCAAGCGGGGCCTGACTTCGACAAGGTCGACCCTGAGACTATCGACGGTTGGGCCGACCTCCCTGTCGTCGTTGGCCGCTGCTCTCCCGAGTCGAAGGTGAAAATGATCGAGTCGCTGCACCGCCGCAAGAAGGTGGTGGCCATGACGGGCGACGGCTTCAACGACTCCCCCAGTATCAAGATTGCCGACATTGGCTGCGCGATGGGCTCCGGCGTCGACGTGACGAAGGGCGTCGCAGATCTCGTCATCACTGATGACAACTTTGCCACCATCGTGAAAGCTGTCGCCGAGGGACGCCGCATCTCGCAGTGTATCCGCAAGTTTGTTGTACATCTGCTGTCGAGTAACGTGGCTGAGGTGATTGCGCTGATCTGCGGCCTGCCCATCAGCCACGGTGGCGAGTCGGTATTCATCCTATCCCCCATCGAGATTCTGTGGCTGAACATGTTCACCTCGGCCCCACCGGCGACGGGTCTGTCGCTCGACAGGGCCACGGACGACATTCTGCAGGTGCCGCCGAACACACAGGGATTCTTCACGATTGAGCTGATTGCCGACACAGTCGTTTACGGCTTCTGGCTCGGCGCGATCACTCTTTGTGGCTTCGCGGTGGTGCTGTACGGCTTCAAGAGTGGCCCGGAGGGGACAGACTGCAACAGACACAACGGCGTCGGCTGCGACAACATCTGGACCGCCCGCAGCACCGCCTTTGGAATTCTGTACTTTGGTTTGCTGATCCACTCCTACACGGTGCGCCACCCGCGCGTCTCCATCTTCAGAATGCGCTGGCTTGACAACAAGTGGATCTTCGGTTCCTGCGTCCTCGGCAGTGTGCTGTTTGTGCCGATTGTATACATCAACGCGATCGCCCATGGCCTCTTTGTACACAGCAGTATCACTTGGGAGTGGGGCGTCATTGCGGTCGGCGTCATGACCTTTCTCGCTGCCTGCGAAACTTACAAGGTGATCAAGAACCTAATCTTTCCGATTCGCAAGGTGCTGGTGGAGGTGGACGAGGAGGAGGCCGAGGATGTCGAGGAGCAGCGCCAGCGCGAGTACAACACCTTTACCCGCACAATGCCGGACGATCGCGACGTGGAGAGGATCGCGAACGAGAACCTGCGCATGTCGTTTGCCTCTATCGCAGGCAGCGTGGCCACCGCCAACACAGGCTCCTTCCGTATGCCCGCGCAGCTCCAGAAGAAGAAACGTACTGGGTTCTTCCGCAAGCGCGAGTAGTAGAATGTGCGACGCGCACCAGCGAGAGGGACGGTGCGGACAGCACTGCAGACCTTGCGCACACTTGTACCCACACGTATGGCTGCTCTTTTTTTCGGTTGTCTCACTTCAATGTTTTGCTTCAGCAGCTGCTGCCAAAGGTGAGGCGCTCGTGAGGATGCGGGTAAGCGCGGTCATTTCTGGAGCGCCTGGCCGTGAAAGGACACGGCAGGGCACTAAAGCATGCGGTGATGTGGACGTGAGCTCCTTTCTCTCTCTTCTATTATGATTTGTATGGGTGTTCATGTGCGTGTGTGCTCTCTCCCTCCCTCTCTTTCTCCCTCTTCCTCCCTCTGTGTCTGTGTCTGTGTCTTGGTGGGTCTCTTGGCTGCCTCTGTCGTCTTTTCCATTCGCTTTTCCTCGTGCCCTTCTCTCTTCTTCCCTATTGTGTGCGTGTTCTTCGCTTTTCACCTTCCCCTTCTCCTTTTTCCCATCTCTTCTTCCAGTATCTTCCACCAGTCGGCATTTGGTGGCCATGACAGGTGCCACTCCTTCTCCCTCCCTCCCTCCCTCGCTCGGCGTGTACGTGTGATGTTTCCGCAAAGGGCATCGTTGCGCTTTTTTTCTTGTTGCAGTTCTTTGTTTTACCCGTTCCCTCTCCCTGCACTTCCACCAGCTGCCGCTGCGTGCCGCCCCTGTCGTGGTGATCGTTGTTAGTGCTGATGCGCGTGACGCCTCGGGGAAGTGCTTCTCTCATTGCAGCCTTCTACCCCCTCACCCCATCCCCTCCTTTTTTCCCCCAGCTTGGTTGGATCCTTGTCAAACAGACGGTGGGGGAGGTAAGGAAGAGGAGGCAGAGATGAGGGTGCCTGGAAATCGCAGGGGGAGGGAGAAGTGTGGCGGCAGTTACACAGGGTGGGGTGAGGAGGGAGGGGGGCAAGAGCTGAGAGAAAGAGATAATCAAGTCGATGCAAGGAGTCGCGTACTCGCAGCTGCGTTGCGCTTCGTGTTGTTCCTGGCGTGTTTAACCCCGGTGCTTCTCTTCCTTTTTTTGTCCCTTCTTTTGGTTCTGTTTGAGGCAGGTGTACCCTTGATGACGAGGAGACACCTCAGCGCGTGGCATCGCAGGGTCCAGTGCCCGCTCTTTGCGGGGAGGCCAAGCAGCCCCGTCCCCCGATCCGTGGCAAATGCTGAACCACTTCCGGTAGTTGCAGGGTCAAGCACCCAGGACGTGGGGGGCGGGGCGTCGAAGCGATGCATCGCCAGTGATGTCGGCGGCCAGGTGCTGTACAGTGTTGTGTCGCAGCCACTGGCGGCCGTGAGCACATCTGTGCCATACAAATGATGGGCAACATGTCGGCGTGGCTCGAGCGTATCCCACCCGCTCCTCGCTGCCTCCTAGTGGGGGCGCCTGAGCCACCCCGGAGAGAGGCACCACGTGGCGCGACGCGCCTGATGGGGGGGGGAGCGGCTGTGAGGGGCGACCTGCGGAGTGCAGGGTTGGTGGGTGGAGTGTGAGGCGGGGGCCATGCTGAGATGAGTGAGTTGGCGCATTGCTGTACTGGCGTGTCTACGGCTCCTTGGCACCACGCGATGGCGTCTCTGTGGCAGGCCAACGTAGAGTGGCACTGCAATCGTGTTGCGTGGCAGTGGGGGGGGACGAACACGCTGAAAAATGTTTGCTCCGTTTTTGTAAGATCATTGGTGTGACTGGCCTACCCGAGCTCATGTAATTCTACATTAGTGGTGTGGTACTTTAGGTGTGTAACAACAGAAACAACGGCAACAATGCTGCGCCTCCTCGCTCCTCCAACAACATCTTTTCACCTCAAAACACGCGCGCAGCCGCGTTAGTGAGCGACCGTGCTATGGTGGTGCCGCCATTCGTATGCGTACCGAGGAGGAAAAGCGGCGTGGCGCGTTATGGCCCACATCGTTGATCCCGAGCCGCGGTGAGCCTCTCCAGAGCTGTGGTGCGCGAATGTGTTGCGGTGCGGCCAGGCAGCAGCAAGAGAAGGCAAAGACCAGCACACCTACAAAAGCGGCTGTTCCTATGATTTCCCACTTTTCGGTTTTTCTTCTCTCTACTGTTTCTCGTTTCCTTCTGTTAATGATGTCGATGACATCCCCCCCCACCACCACCACACGCACACCCACACCCACACCCACACGCACGCAGTGTCTTAGCGCCTTCGTTTTTGTATCAACTTCTTCGCCCATCCCCTGTCTTACTCCTCCCCCCTCTCGCTCTGCTGACCGGCACCTTCATACGTCACGCACTGACTGCTTCTTCTCTCCCTGTGTGTGTGTGTTGTTGTCGTTGTTCACTTGCTTACCCTTCGTACGTACTGTCATCGTCGTTTTACCATAGCATTTTCTGGCCTCTTTGTTTTCTCGACCACGTAAGTCATCAAAGACGTGTTGACGAAGGCAGGCGCGCGTCAACAAACGTGCAAGGAAGCGGAGGAGATCACGCCCACGCACTCGAAGAGGAAGAACGACTTGGACAGCGCACAGGAAGAACGACAAGGTCGAGGTAACCAAACAACAAAAAAACACCCGCTCCTGAAGCAATCTCTGCCTGCTCTCTTTCCTTTCTTTCGCTTGCTCTCCTTCCTCCTCGCTCTTTTTTGTTTTCGCTGGAGCGTCTTTCGCCCATCGGCGCCCCTTTCCCTCTCTCACCGTCGCTGCCTCTCTGTGGACCTTTGCGGGCCTCATTCTGACTCTCGCCCCTCTACATTTCAACTTTTCTTCTTCTTTGCGGCGTGCCTGCTCCGGCGACCGGATTTTCCGTTTTCAGATTATATCTCGTGCACCGAATCTGCGGTTTCATTGGTGTGTCTCGTCCGCAGCAACAACAACGAAAAGAACAGTGAAACAGTAGCGCAACAAATACGGAACCTTGGACCGGCATCCGCATCGCCAAAGACGAAGACGTGATTCGCAATGGCAACCGTAGGAAACCAGCGTGTGACGGTATCGGTGCGCGTGCGCCCGATGCTGCGCGAGGGCGCCGCTGCGAATCACCAGCAGGAGAAGTTTGAGCTGCAAGGCGTGCACCGCGTCGGCGATAACAGTCTCAAGGTAGAACTGACGAAGCCAGGCGAGCCGACAAAGAGCAGCCTCTTCACGTTCGACTACGTTTTCGATCAGGAGAGCACGCAGCTGGAGGTGTATGAGGATGCCGTAGTGGACATGGTCGATGCCGCGCTCGTCGGCGTGAATGTCACCCTCTTGGCCTACGGACAGACTGGCTCCGGCAAGACCTTCACCGTCCTGGGCGATGTGAAGCCGAACCCGCTTGAAAACGACCTGCTCACGGCGAACAGTGGCATGTTCCTGCGTGTGCTGAGCGACTTGATGGACTACAAGGTTCGCCAAGCCAAGAAGGGCTGGCACGTGGTGGTGGGTTTAAGTTGCATAGAGATTTACAACGAGAACATCCGCGACCTGTTTGGTGGCAAGTCTAACTCGGCACCGCCGGCGCTGAAGGCGGTCATGACCGGCGAGGATGTTCATCTGCCATCGCTCATCATCAAGGAGATGACCACTCTGCAGGCAGTTTTCAGCGAGATTCAGCTGGCCATCGCACGCCGCATGAGCCGTGCGACGGACTCCAACTCGCAGTCGAGCCGCAGTCACTGCCTCTTCTCCATTGATATCCTTCAGCAGGCGAACTCGGCCCCCGCGCCTTCGCTGGACATTCTCGATCAGTCAAAGAAGGGCAACGATACGAAGAAGGGTGTGGCGGCCACGAAGAAGGCCGGCGGCCTGGCTTCCGCAGCGCAGGATTCGCAGCTGCCGGAGTGGGAAATGCCGTTCCAGGGTACGGTCTTCCGCATGCCCGGACAGAAGGAGCCCATCTACACCAGTAAGATCATCCTTGCCGATCTCGCCGGTAGCGAGCGCATTGCCCGCAGTGGTGTGACCGGCGATGGCCTGGCAGAGGCCACATCCATCAACAGCAGCTTAACAGCACTGGGGAACGTGGTACACAGCCTGCACGAGGGCGGCTTCGTCAGCTACCGTGTTTCAAACCTGACGCGACTTCTCAAGCCGGCCTTTTCGCACCCCAGCTCGCGCGTGCTGCTCTTGGCACAGTGCTCACCCACGCAGCTGACGTTCGATGAGACGGTCAGCACACTGCACTTTGCGAACAAGGTAAAAGATATGAAGGTGACCACGTGCACCGGCGCCGAAGTGGAGAAGCTGCAGTTTGACTTTCTCGAGTCCGGCAAGATGTACGACGCGCTGCTGGCAGACCTGCACATCTTCGCTGTGGAGTCGCAGGCGACGATCGGCATCATTCGCCGCAGCCTGCCGCAGAAATGCAGTCTCTACTATGACGCGTCAGCGGGCAAGAACGGCAAAACGGTCAAGGTGAGCATAAAAGACCGCCGCTTGCCGGCCGACGTGGCGGGCGTGCTGGCTGTGGCGCAGAAGGAGCGTGCGCAGTTGTTGGCCGCTATTGAAAAGGAGAAGTCGGAGGAGCTTTCAGTAGTGCAAAAGGCGGCGGATGAGGCACGGGATGATATTATCAAAGAGTACACGAACGAGCTGAAAGAGCTGAAGGAGTCGATTACGAAAGAGGTGTCAATGCGCGTCCACCATGTGTCGCAGCAGTTGTTGCTTGATTCGGCAGCCCGCGGCAACAAGATCGTCGAGGAAGAGGCGGAGGCGTGGGTCTCAATGACGCTGCTGTACCTGAAGGAGCACAAGGCGGCCTGCAGTAAGGAGTTATCGACAATATCGGGCCGTCTCGACGACTTGTCCCAGAACGTCAACAAGCAGCGTCTGTCTGACGCCCCGAAGGAGACACCCGAGACCGTTGAGGCGGACTCCAAGTACGCCCTCTCCACGTGGTTTCACTGCTTGGCGAAGCGCTTCTTCTCGTTCTGCATGGAGGTGCACGAGTATCGGGCTGTTCTCCTGAACACATGCCAAGGCAATATGGCCCTGGTGAGGTGGAAGAAGAAGAACGCTGAGCTGCTGAAGAAGTTCGAAGAGGAGAACTCGGTGTAGTGACAAGGGAAGTGGGACAAGGAGGAGTACGTCAGCTTGAGAAGGAGGGGTGTGGCGTACCGCCCAGGCACACGGTGTCTTGACTTAGCTTCCTTTTTTTGTTTTGCAACTTTGTTTCCGCCCCTCCTCTCAACTCCCTGGTTGATGCTCACAACAGTGGATGGTTCGCGAGACGCACTGTGTGGGTTTACCAGTTCCCCCCCTCCCCTCCCTCTGTCCGCCTCTCTTTCTGATTTTCCATGTTGGGGTTTATTCCACGTCCTTCAATCCTCCCTGCCCACCCCATCCCGCGTGGGGCTGCCGTTCTTAAAACATTTTTTTTTGTGGTGGTGGTGGTGGTTCTCATCTTGAGCCGCGCAGTGTTTCTCTCTTTACCCACATATATATATGTATATACACATATATATGTCCTATATATGTATTTTGCGTCCTTCTCTCTCCTCCCCTCTGTGTGTGTGTGCGTGCTTTTCCTGGTCTCAAACGGGCGCAAGTGGACTGAGTGAAGAGAATAAAGTGTGTGTGGTGAGGAGGGGAGGGGAGAGACAGAGATGAGCGAACAAAAACAAACACACGAAAAAAGGAATGGCAGGTAGAGAGGGGCTGCGTGCGCGCTCTCCCCCTCTCCCTCCCCCTCAGCGGTGCCTTCTCCCCACCACACCCCCGTTTTTGTTTCTTTTTTCCCTGTGTCTCTTCCGTTGCTCGTTCTACACTGATATCTCCCGTTACGTGGGGGGGGGGAGGGCAGCGAACATTGCCCGTATCTTTTCCCCCTCTGCATTGCTTTCTTTTTTCTCCGCCCACATGCCGGTGTGATCTGTGGCGTACAGTCCTGCTTGCTGTAGTCCGTCGGGACTATTCTTACCGTTTTGTGTCACCGGACACAGACTTCTTGCTGTAGTGCGTTGTAGGGGACAAACTCGACGCGTGTCTGTGCACGTGTGTGCGGATGATGCGTTTACAGCCTAGCCACCGCAGGCGGAAATCGAAGAGCTACTGCGGCGGGAGACGGGCAGGGAGGTAAAGTAGGAAACCCTGCATATGCATTGACGTAGGCGCATGTATCCTGTATGCGCGTGTGTGCCGTGTGTCTGGTTTCACCATTTTGGCCCCGCGTTGCCTTCTTTTTCCTTTCCCCAGCGTGTATCCTTGGTGGCAACTGTGGTAGCTTGAAATATCTTTTTGTTCGCTCTAGTGCCTACTTTTTTTTCGAGAAGGGGCTGCCCGATCTCGCCCCCTCCCTCCCCCCACCCTGAAAGAGAAAAAAACCCACACAGGCAGACGCAGAGCATGCCAACGCCGTTTGTGCCCCAGAAGAGCCTTACACATGTTGAAGCGAAAAAAGGGGGAGAGGCAGAAAGGGGCGGCGGAGGCAGCAGACCGCAAAAAAAAAAGGTCGGTGATACACAGCCGTCAGCATCCGGACCCACGAGTTGGGAAGGAGGCACGTACAAAAAAAAAGAAAACACAAAACATGTACTCATGCCAACCACCTATTTCGTGCGCTACGCCGTCTTGTTGCTTTTTTTTTCTTTTTGCTTTCTTTTGGTGATGACAATAAGAAAAAGAAAAAAATAGCAGAAAAGCGCACGCATGCGCTTAGCACGGAACAGTCGAGCAACGGAAAAAAAAAGGAGCAAGGCCGGAGAATGAAGCTGGAGGGAGGAGGAAAGCGAAAGGGAGGCGGATGGTGGTGGTGGGGGAACGAATGGGCGCCCCGTGGTGGCACACGTTACTTGTGTATGTGTGGTATGTCTGTGTGTAATCTTCTCTCTCTTGTGCGCGAGAAGGCTGTAATGGCACCTGCGCAAAGAAGGAAGATATTGAACACACAGGCAATGCAGCTATTCGCGGTCCGCTTCTCATCCAAGTACTTCTTTCAAGATGAACACCGGCACGTGCACTCGCGCAAAACGAAAAAAAAGATGAGAAGAAAGTACGAACAAACCCCGCGCACTCAGCCATGTGAAAGACGAAAAAAAAGAAAGGAAAGGAAAGGAAGGGAGGGGGGGGGAGTTGTTCATATCTAGCCCAGCGGATGAACTCTCTCCTCTTGTCCCTCTCTTTCCTGTTTGCATCGATGGGCACACTCTGTCTTGCGCTTTCTCGCTCTTTCTCACCATTCGACTTCTCTCGTGATACGGTGTCCCGGTCTGTGTTTTCGATGCTCTGTCTCCCATTTTTTTATGGACTCGTTCCCTTTTCTCCTCGTGCAACGTTTTTCCCTTTTGAGTACCATTATTATCTCATGTTGGTTCACCCCTCCTACTACCCTCTCCCTCATCTTTCTGCCGCGGCGCACTCCTCCTCCTCCTCCTCCTCCTGGTCCTCCTCCTCCGACCCTCTCCCCCCTCCTTTTTTTCTTGCTGCTTTTTTTATCGATTTTTGTTCTTCGATAGCTCACTGCGCACGCTTATGTTTCCTTTGCTTTTCCCTTTTCCCTTTACCTTGTTGTTGGCTGGTTGGGTATCTTGACGAGGTTTCCTTCTCTCTTTGTTATTTATTCCGGTGCTGTTCACATGTGCACGTATGCGTATGCGCGTCTGGGGTATCTGGGTGGGTGTGCTAGACGAGTGGCGTGATGTTTTCCCTGTTGATAGCGTCATTTTGGCAGATTATGTCGCTGCTTGCGTGTCACCTTTGTTTGTTTCATCCCGGTCTAAATATTGAGCGCCTCTGCGCGTGGTTGCCATCACCTTGCTCAACGACGCTCCTGGCTCATAACCCCACCCAGAGTGTTGCGTGCCACAACTGGGACGCGCCCTTGGGGATGAGCCCTGCCGATCACACAGGGTCTTTCGGATCTCACATCAGCAGCCTTCCGGTCACCCTCTGCCCCACACAACGGCATTACGGACATGTCGGCCTCCAATAGTCAGATGCCTCATGGGTTGCAGAACCCGAGGGTATGACTCCGCGGTGGTGGTGACTCGAAGAAGTTCGATGCGTCTCGGTCGCGCAATGGACCGATGCAGCGAAGACTGCCTCGCCTCGGGCAAATGAATGCAGGGGTTTGACTCCATCAAGCAGCCATATCATACTGCAGGATACGTGCGCGCTTGCTCTGCTCCAGCCACCGGATTTGGCGGAGCGGTTGCAAGGCAAGGGATGAGGACTGGCTGATCAAGGCTTGCCAGCATCACCTGCGCCACCCGCACCCCCCGGGCGTGACGAAAAAGCCGCGGGGGCTGGCGCTACAGCTCGTCAGCAGTGACCTCAGGCAAGGCAAGACCCCGAACGTCAAGCTCCACTCGATCTTGCAGGCACGCCTGCCTCAGAACCGCGTGGTGCCTCGCGGCACGCCGCCGATGCCGCCGTCGTAAGCCTCAGCGGCGCAACTGGCAGTGAGGGTGTCACTATGAACTTACTTTTCCCATATTTCTATGAACCCCTTGATGACGAGGAGACACCTCAGCGCGTGGCATCGCAGGGTCCAGTGCCCGCTCTTTGCGGGGAGGCCAAGCAGCCCCGTCCCCCGATCCGTGGCAAATGCTGAACCACTTCCGGTAGTTGCAGGGTCAAGCACCCAGGACGTGGGGGGCGGGGCGTCGAAGCGATGCATCGCCAGTGATGTCGGCGGCCAGGTGCTGTACAGTGTTGTGTCGCAGCCACTGGCGGCCGTGAGCACATCTGTGCCATACAAATGATGGGCAACATGTCGGCGTGGCTCGAGCGTATCCCACCCGCTCCTCGCTGCCTCCTAGTGGGGGCGCCTGAGCCACCCCGGAGAGAGGCACCACGTGGCGCGACGCGCCTGATGGGGGGGGGGAGCGGCTGTGAGGGGCGACCTGCGGAGTGCAGGGTTGGTGGGTGGAGTGTGAGGCGGGGGCCATGCTGAGATGAGTGAGTTGGCGCATTGCTGTACTGGCGTGTCTACGGCTCCTTGGCACCACGCGATGGCGTCTCTGTGGCAGGCCAACGTAGAGTGGCACTGCAATCGTGTTGCGTGGCAGTGGGGGGGACGAACACGCTGAAAAAGAAAATGGGTATGATGATCATTGGTGTGACCGCGTGGCGTGCACTAGCACCGCGCAGGTGAGGCGGAGGGAGTGGTAGACCATGTAGGTGGAGGTGTAAAGCAGCCGTGGCGTGCGTCAGTGGTGGTGGTATACGTGACGCTCTCTTTACTTTTCCTTCTGTGTGTGTCTATGAGTCCTTCGTCCCCCCCCACGTCTCGTTGTGTTTGGCTTCCTCCTCCTCTTCTGCACACACACACACACACGTATATGTGATGCACATGCACGCATCGGTAATTCTGCCCAAAGTCGCGCAGCTGGCGTGGAAACACAACATGGCCTCCGCTGGCACTTACATTGCGGCGTGGTTTCGCCACCATCTCTCCTCTGTTGTCACCTTCCAGAAGCAGTTCGCCGATGATGTGTCGGAGACGGTGAAGGAGCAGAAGGCGCAGTTTGACCGATACACCCGCGAGGCAAAAGAGCGGGCCGTGCAGCTTCACCTGGATAAGCTGGAGGAGAAGTACCTCTGCTGCATATGCGGAAGAGGCGGCGAAGTACGTGAGGACGATGAGTTTGTATACGACACTTACTCTATGATCGACTTACCGCCCCGGGCGGTGCTGGAGGCGGCAGTGCGGGAGGAACTTGCGGACGCCCAGCTATCGGACGGTCCCATCAAACAGCACCAACGCATGCTCGCTTTTCGGCAGCGTCGCCTCCAACAGTCCTCTACGACACCGGTAGCCACATACGAGAGTGACGGCAGCATTAATGGCTCCTCTGATGTTTCCGTCGCACCATCAGACGGGCGTTCCGAGAGAATGAGGAAAAAGCACCGGCGGAGGAGGGATTCACCCTCTCAGCGCAAGTGCGCCAAGTCGTCCTCTCAACGCCGCGTGGTGCCTCGATCGCGGTGCCAGCGTGAAGAGTTAGAAGCCCAGCATCCCGATCACGATGACCGAGACAAGCGCACTGCCGTCGACGCCTCTGAACGGAGTATCCGAAAATCGCTCTCTTTGGACGAGCCCCCGTCACGCTCCACGTCAGCGCGCGGTGACGCGCTGGAGCTTCACACCGAGGACCTCGCGGTGATGGACCCTGACATGGTCGGTCCGCTCGAGGTACGGCACACGCTTTACAAGATTCGGCACGCGGTGCTGCACAGGGAAGCCCGTGTGCGCCGCAAGGCTGTAGTTGTGCACAAGGACAAGGGGCTGATGATGATAGAGGAGTCGGAGATCGAGATGTTTTCGCACTTCTTTCAGCGCCCGGTTCACGGGTACCTCTGCATGGCGTGCTACACGAGCGCCCAGCGTCGCTTTGACACACTCACGCAGCAGATCCGTGCCATCCTTTTCAAGGCGGAGCATCCGGTGCTACGCCGGTTGCCAGCTAAAGAGCTGGAAGGTTTGATAGCTGGCAATCAGGTCCCCGTCACCCTCATTCAGAGCGTTTTGGCCGTTCAGCGTCGGTGGGCTGAGCTCACGGAGGAGCAGCGGATGAAGGTAAGTCGCGCAGAGGCTGGAGCGGGACCGCCGCAGGGTCCCACCGCCGCTTTCCACGCAGAGGAACGCACGAGCTGGACGTCACAGGAGAAAGACCCGACGGGCCGGATGGCGACTTTGCCCGAAAAGAGCATCTTGACCCTCCGCGAGGAGGCGCGGTGTGGCGCCTGCCAGCGCCGTGCTGCGTGCTTTTTTGAACCGAAGTCTGTCGTCTTTCTCTGCCAGTTTTGCACCGCCCGAGATCGATTTTACCGCGAGCACGCGGTGTGCATCAACGACGAGGAAATGCCTTTGGTGCTGGCACATCTCCTGCAGGATTTGGCACTCTACTACCAAGGTGTTCATCAGCAAGCGGAGCTCTGCCAGGCACCACTGTCAGCCATCTTGGAGGCACAGACTGACCTATTTCCACTCGCAGATATTATGCGTGAAAAAGAGGGTCTGTTTGCCTGCCAGGCCCCGGCTGCCGCCAAGGCCGTTCTTCAGGGCCGCCGAGAGGTTGCCGAGGTGGTGCCAGAGCTCAGCGCTGAAACCCCCATGCACGGCACCGACGTGCCCGTTGCAAGACCGTGCACTTCGGCGGCCTCAACACGCCGGGTATGTGGATCGATGGTACCACTCCAGGAACAGCGCCAACGGGTTGGAAGGACGATGATCAGCCTCTTCGATGGAGTCAAGTTGGAGGGGTCGGGAGTGAACCTGTTCAAGAACGCCGCTTCGGCGCCCTTTGCAGCCGGTGTCTCGGACTTGCTCCAGCCCGCTCCGCCACCGCAGCTGTCGCCCTCCCAAACCAACGGGAGCGCTGCTGGGCACGCAGGCGAGCGCGCTGCAGCAAATCTGTTGGTCAACAGCGGAACCGCAGCTTTGACATCACCTCCTGCCACTGTATGGGGGCACGAGGGACGCCTGCAAAGCTCAGCTCCGGGCTCGTCGTCCGCAACGACTACGGCACACTTCCCGGAGGCCCCAAATACACAGCGGGAAAGCTTGTTTTGAAGGAAATAACCGTCTTCGCGCTGATGCGCTCTCGTGATAGCGGCGAGCGTGTGCCTGTGTGACGCTCACGAAAGCTGCTTGCCCTTGGTGGTGGTTGCGTTCTACGTGCCTATTTGATGCGTGCTCACACACTTGAGGAAGTTCACGAAGCCCCTAACACTCCCCGACCCCCCCCTTCACACCCCCATGCCGTTCCTCTCTGTGCGTCCCTCCTTCACCGTTTCAAGTGTGTCGTGCAGGTCAGTTGTCTTTTATTCGCTTAAGGTGTGCACCGGTGAGAGAGAGGGTGGGGTGGGGGTGGGGGGGATCGGCAAAGGTGAACGACTGTGAGCTTGCAGAGCCGCCTCCCTCGTGGTGTGTGGGAGGTGCTTGTTCTCCTTCTTTCCTCGTCTTGTTGCTCATGTCGGTGATTTTTGGCGCGGTGTGACGCGTGCGCTTGCGCACACGCCGATGTGCAAAGGTGCGGTGTATGTGTGTTGCAGGATTCGACATGTGTATGCGCCCTACGTGTGGCCCGCCACCATCTCTTTTCTCTTTTGCTATCCCGCAACACATGCACTCGTGCGCGACCGCCTTTCTTTCTCTCTTGCTGTATCGAACTACAATGGTTGTTGCAGCTTGACCCAGTTGGCACTATCACCTTCTGCGTCTCTTGCGCGAGTGCCTACCTCGACGTGCTCATCTACCCCGTCCGGTCCCCGCCGGCCCCTCCCCTCCAAAGAGGTACAAACAACCACGAAAGGAAGAAGCACAGAGTCATCGACTCACGGGATAAGGATGGCAATGCCACGTATGCATGTGCGCTCCTTTCCTCTAGATGGGCGGCAACGGTGCACAAGAAGCATCGGCATGCAAAGCACAGCGGGCCCTTACGTGTGCGTATGGTAAGAGGGTTCTCGCAATAGAAGAGGCAACGTTCTGCACACACAAAGGACGCCATGAAAGGCGGGGAGTGTCTGGCAACCCCTCTCTGCCTATTCCACCCTCTCTCGCTGTTCCTGCCGCCTCTTCAGCGGAACAGAGGCCCAGCAGAGGTGTGACATCGCTCGAAATGCTGCACACGTCTCCACCACTGTTCCCCTTTCGCTTTTTTTCTCGCTTTTCTCTTTCCTCTGGATGGGGTGGGGGTGGGGGACTGAAATCGCTCGGCGACAGCGAACGTCCCACACAGACCATCGCTAACCATCGAACTCACGCCATCGCAGCGAGCTGAGAAGGAGCGAAAGGAAAAAAACACCGTTTGACCTGTGCACTCAACTGAATCTTTCCCTTCTCCCCCCTATACGGACAGACTTGTGCTGCTTTAGCTTGTCTGCTTTCTTTCTTTTCTTTGATTCGATCTGCGCATCTGCTCGTCGATCACTGCATACGCGCCCACTCACACGTGAGACGCACACCAGTCTTAGCGCCGAGCAACGGGGTCGAAAAAAAAAGAAAAGGAGGCCGAAAAAAAAAACGCACCCACACACACAGACAAGAGCGAGTCACTGCTCTGGTACTGGGGAGTCGTGTGGCGTCCGTCCTGTTGGTGCTTCTCTTTGCTTCGCTTATTTTTGGTTGCTTAGTTGCATTTGAACTTCTATTACGATGTCGCACAACGAACAGGTCGCGCATCATCAGCAGGCGGCGTGCGTGAAGAAGCTGCGCTTCGACAACTCCGTCTCTACTACGACGAGTGGCAACTCCGAAGCATGGTTGGCTGGCGCCGACAGCAGCGCGCGCTCGGCCCTCAAAACCTCCCCCACGGGCAGCAACCCTTCATACCGTGCCTCCTCCCTGCGGCGTCCGTCAGAGGCGGCAAGCGTGCACAGTGACGCCCACGTACAACTCAACCCGAAAGCGGAGGTAATCGAGCACGACGGCAGCATCACTACTGTCAATGCTACACCCATGGAAGTTTCTCGTCCGTTCGAAACAGTGGAGGAGTCTGCCGGCGAGGTGGCGAACTTCCTGGCTGACGTGGGTGCCGGCGTTGCAGCGGGCACCAATATCAGCGCGACATCTTTCGGTGCGTCGCTCGGAGCCTCGCTGAGGGCCCCTGCCGATATGATGGTGGCAAGTGCTGCCTCAGCTTTTCAGACCACCAGTGAGGACCCAAGCGAGCGGTTTCGTTCCCTATTGCTGCAGCTCTCCAGCCTGACCTTGGAACATCGCCCAAAGGATCCGGAACAGTACATAATCGACCACCTGAACGCACGACTGCTGTCGAGCACCGCGTCCGCCCGTGCCTCACAGGCGGGTTGCACAACGACTGCCGAAGAAGATGGCGAGTCAACAGGTGCGACGGAGACCACTGCAACCGCCGGGGGACCGGGTGCGGCCCTCCCAGTTTGCAGCAGGGAGACTAGCACCATGGCGTTTTTTACACCGCACGGTGACACAGTGGTAGAGCGCCTGGCCAGCAACGCTCTATTGAGTGAAGTTGGTCGAGCGGTGATGACGCGCTTGGCAGAGCTGCTCATAAGTGCTCAGCCCGACGACCCCGAGGACTTCCTATGGGCTCGTCTGGAGGCACGCAGCTTCGGCGAAGACGCCACCCACAGCGTTGTGTTCTCCACCGACGGCTACCCAGTCGTGCGCCCCGAGGACCCGACGCAAGTGAGTCTGCTAAAGGATATTCCGGCGACGTCCCCAGGGTACGTGGTGGCAACTGGTCTGCTGCCGTTGCTCTTTGCGAAAAAGCCGGTGGACCCAATCGGCTACCTTTTCTATCACATTGGCAGCCGCACACGCTCCAGCGCCGCCCAGTCGGTGCACTCTTCCACACGGCACCTGCGCTTCGGTGAAGGAGACGAAGGGTTTGATGCCGAGAGCTGCACCTCCCGAGAGTTCGATGATGACAGCAACTACGGCGCCGACGACGCCGAGGTGGGCAGCATCGGCGGTTCGGTGTCGATGGTTCCTCTGCAGCGGAAAGGCTCTTTGGGCAGTCTATTCGACAGCGCGGCCGCCGTGCAGTTGCAGCGCCGCCGCTCGGAGAGGTCAGAAAACGCGCGGCAGCGCCTGTCCCAGAGCGCGGCAGTGCCTCGCAGCAGCGGCAGCATGAGGCGCAGCGTGACGGGTGCAACGCGCGCGTCGCGGGACACAAGCGCTGCACAGCCCCTTCCGCAAGAGCTCGCCGCCCTCAGCGGGACTGGCTCATCGTGGAAGCGCGTTAGTGCTGCACAGCATGAGGGAAAGCCTTGTTCGCCGATGCGCGTCTCCCATGGCAACAGCCCTGTGACGGTGGCGGATATTGGCAACAGCCCCACGCGGACTTTTCGCATTCCCTCCCTCACTGCTAGCCCCAACACGCTGCACAACATCGACTCCGATGAGCATGCGCGCGTGCGAAACGAATTCGGGCTACTGCGCCTGCGTGAGGAGCTGCGGCTCGAGCGGCTACAGCACGAAGTCCGCATCCTCACGCGTGAGTGCGAGTATCGCAACCACATGGCACTATTGAACAGGACAGACCGCATGGCCGATCGTGCGGCGGCCACGGCACAGGAAGCCCTCGAAGAAGCACAGAAGTACCGTGCTTTTCTGTGCGCTCAGATCGATCAACTGGAGTTAGAGAAGCAGCGGCAACTACGACTGATCTCGCAGCACATGGCCCAGTCGTCGTCCCCGCACTCTGCGGCGGTGGATCCCCGGATTCCATTGCCGACATCAGGACACTGCCTTGGCGCTGAGTCATCGCTTCTGTACACGGAATCGCAGGTTCCCAATGAGCTGGATATCTTGAAGAAGCAGGTAGAGCTTCTCGCGATGGAGCAGGCACGCGCGCGGAGTATGAGGTATGGCGTGGCGTCAAGCTACGCGGCAGCCGCTCCTCACACAACCCGGTTCTCCAGCTCTTCGGCTGGAGTCAGCGGGTCGGCGCGGGCGTCGTTCCCAAAATAAGCCACTCTGCTTTCTCCCCGCCGTCGTACACAAGCGGAGTCTCGCGAAGAAGTTGACGACGACAAGCTCGTGCGAGCGGAGCGTTGCGGGCTGGTGAGGCTTGATCACCTGTGTGGTCGCCGGCCATAGGGTTTCTCAGCGGGGTATTTTGTGTTTGGAGAACATCTTCTTTCGCGTTCGTGGTTGGTCAAATAGACACTGTGCTTTTTTTTTCTTTACGGCCAATACGCGCGCTGGGGACGCGCGCACGTGAGCGACGGCGAAGTGCGAGGAGAGAAACGGACGGGTTGTGTGTAGAGCGAGAGATAAAGAGGCGGAAATTATTTAGCCAACGTGTCTCTTCTACCACCACGAGCACGCCAACAATATATATATATATATATGTATACGCATGCAACCACAGCTCGCTTACCTCTGCTGCACGGCGGCTATGTTAAGGAACCGGCCCAACCAGCGCCGCTTGGCGCCGCGCAGCCCATGGCAGTCCTACCGCGTACAGCGCAGGCCAGGTCAAAGACTACGCCCAACATCACCGCAGCGCAGCGAAGGCAGAAAAGCAGGGAGTGGATGCGTATGTTTGTCGAATCGACGACACGACTCGTAGTGAGCTGGCCAATCATGGCGGCCATGGCCGCAAGCCTCTTCGGCGCAGCGCCAGCCCAGACCTGTCCACCGACGCCAAGAGTCCGCCAGCCGTACCCGAGTGCAGCCGCCCGGCTCTTGGCTTCCCCACAAAGATGGTGAGAGAAGGAACATACAAAAGCATTTATAGGGCGCCCCGTCTTGTTTCGGTTGCCACCCAAACACACTGCGGCGTCGCTCGCATCCTTCCCCCCCCCCTCCTCCTCCTCCTCCTCCTCCTCCCACCTCCTCCTCTTTCTCGTAGTTGATCGAGACTGTATGTTCCTTCTCCGTTGATTACCATGCCCTCGGTGGTGTCCCTCCCAGCATGGCGTATTAGTGGAAAGGGAAGGGGTGTTGTGTTGCTCCACCGGCGGTTGCTCTGTTGTTGCCAGCGCTTCGGCACACTACGGCACGCAGGCGCAAAAAAAAAGCGTTGATGGGCTTCTATGGGCGTTTGCACGTGGGTGGTGTGGCGTTTTATGTGTATGTGTGTGTGTGCTTACATTGTTGCCACTCTCATTTCTCTTTTGTGTTTTATTCTTTGAGTGAGGGCGCACATCTGCATCAGCCACAACAACGCGTGATTATTCAAGTATCCGCGTGCCGAGAAGGGAGTAGATCACGACCGCATGTTTCTTTCGACATGAAAGCTCAGTCAGTGGGTACTGGTGGTGCAGCAGCGGCTCAGCACACCCAACTGATGCTGATGCATTATCCTGTCTTGATGTGCGCATGTCCCTTCTCCTCACTATTATGCCTGTCTTCTACAATCGTCCCGTTCTGGACAACATGTTTCTGCCTTTCCCGTTTTGCACACCGAAAGGGGGCCATTCCAGAGTTTTCTAATCCTTCCTCCCACCCTCGCAGCATCCATTAGCAGCTTTTCAAGATGGCAGACACCCGCCCACCCACCCCTTCTTCTCTCCGGCCGATGAGATAGTCCGCGCCCTTCAACGGTAAGTGAAGAAGAACATCCCCACCCACGAAGCAGGCGTATGGCCTCATCCAAAAAAGCAATCGAAGGGCGTGTGCGCCTCTCGGCTAAGACCGATGAGGCGGGTGATGCGGCCTCTTACCTTGCCCATCAGGCCGAGAACACAGCTGCACCCATAGAAGCTGCAGCACGAGCTTACGCTGCTAGTTTTATTGCCGGGGGTGGTGAGAAGAGCGAGCTGACCCGCGACGACAGGAGTAAAGCGCATGAAACGCTCGCGAAGGGCAAAGCTGCCTCAGTCTAGTGACTCTTCTCGTGCGGCGTTGCATTCCTGGCGTCAAGGAGAGGGTGCAGGGTACAGGCAGCAGGTTTTCCAAGATCGTGTCTTGCGGAGAGTAGGCGACCACCGGCAAACTGGTCGAGAGGTTCACGGTGCCCCGCTACCCACCTGCAACGGAGCTGGCGTATCTGAACGATTGACGGTGCGGCGCGTCGATAACGAAGGGTGGCGTGCTCGAAGACCGCTCCAGCGATGACGCCTTTCAGGGTTTCTCCCGCACCGGCGCAAAAAAAGGTTTAGATCTGTGAAGGCGGATCCCCCCCCTTCGAGGCAGGCGACAACGCCAGCGGTGGACAGGTCGAGGCCACGGATATGGCGAATACCGAGGCTCTAATCATGGAGTCGCTGCGGTGGGCAGCGAATTGCGCAAAGAACCTGCCAGGCCGAGGTCGAGGCAACGCCTGGCGCGGCAGAGATGGCAACCACGGGCGTGACAACCAGACGCCTTGGGACCGCGACGGAAGTGGTGCAACCGATGAATCCTCCAAGGAGAGGGCCACTGACCTTGCATTAGAAGAGGGTGAGGGTCCGTGCGAGCGAGGAGGTGGAAGCGCGGCCGCCGACTGCCCTTCGGTGGAGCCCGTGCTGAAAGGCGGACGCTGCTGTACCGCGTGCGGCCGCTCTCCGCTTTGGTTGTGCTGGAAGTGAAGCACCGCGCACCACTGCGGATACCCATCTGCTCCCACGCCACCACTGGATCGCTGGCGTCGTCGAGGAAGGTGAGGAAGAAGGCTCCGGAGTTGCATATCTTTGATGCAACACCAGCGCAAGAGGTGCACAAGCATCTAAAGAAAACACTTGCAGTGCATTGTTCAGGCATCACAGCGCCCGTTAGCGGATGTGCCTGGCAGAAGCGCGACAGTGACGGCGGAAAACCTTTCTAGGATTGTCACGGTTTGCGCCAGACATCTAGGCGCGTGCGTGAGTCGCGGCGACTCCACCGCTCGTCGGTCGCGCGTCTTCCTGTCGGAGGTGCTTCAGCACGTAGTGCCACGTAAACAGCTGTGGAAGCCAGCGCGCGCACTGCTCGAACGACCCCTCCTCAACAGGAGGCTGCGGCGACGCAGACACCGGCTTTGGGGGGGAGTGAAGGCGGGAGCGCTTCCGATGCGCAATGTACTGACGAGCTTCTCCGCAAGGTCACGTAGGCAGGGGACGCTTGCGCACATCGCACACGATGAAGCCAGCGAGACCCCAGGCTGGGGGACGGGAACCGCGCGTTGGCAAGGTGCAGGCTTGGGGTGTGCACGGTGCAAAAGATTTTCTTTTCTGTCTCTGAGGTGAAGGGGAGGCGGCGGAGGATCCTGAGGCCGAATATGCACTCTGTCACCGGCAAGGAAGACTTCCCACCATTGATGAACCCCGAGCAGGCGGGGGCGTGTACACAAGGGCTGCCGGACGCCTAGCACATTATCCAACCGTCCGTTTCTTTTTTGAGGCGCTTGAAGCTGCTAGCCCGCTCCGGCGAAGCGGCTCGTGATATACTTGTTCCGCGGGTGACCCTCTTATGGGTATATGCGCCTGACGGCACGGCCAACAGGTGCGCGATGGAGCGTGGCCGTGGGCCCGGGTATCACGAGCATGATCGTGGACATTCTGGCCGCCGCGATAATCTTCACCGGTATCACAGGCATGATGCTTGCCACCGGGGAAGGCCACGGACACGTTTTACTTTCAGCCGTACGAGCAATCCTCAGATGTGCTGGACAGACGAACCTGCTGCCATCCCCCAGACAGAGGCGCTACGGCGCGAAACAAATATGGGGCGACTGCAGATGGCACACGATGAGCTGAGCTTTCGTGAGGTCGAAAACGATTTTGTTTTCCGTGGCGGGCACGGCCGTCAGTGATATTCGCCTCACACTCGTCCCAGACAGTGGGGAAAGCTGCCGTTAGCGATGGGCGCCGAAACCTTCACCTGCGGTCTTGATGCTTTTACGTGTCGCTGGCAATGAATGCTCTGTGTGCGCAGCTATGATGCACCCGCCCAACCTTTTTCGTTTCGGTTGTTGTTCGAGAGCGTGGCGTTGTGTCTACCATCTGGTGGGCTCGGTGCAGAGAACGGGGCTCACCGCTTCCGTACCTGGACCCTCACGTGCGAAGCCTGACAAAAGGAGTCGAGGCTCGCCGGCTCACTCAGAACCCGTGGTGGCTGATGTCACCTGAGATGCACGTTGGTGACGACGGGCGAAGCCCATGACTGCCATCCACGTCACTGGCGCCTCGGCTGAGAGCAGGGGGCGCTTCGACTCGCTGGCGCACCGCTGGACAGCTTCCAGTGCCGGCGAGGATTGGTAGGCGACCTTGAAGGCGAAGCTAGTTCCCTACCGCAAAGCGACACCATGCACCTCACGGCAAAACGTTCAGTGCACGCGCATCCAGCGGCGGCGTTGAGGCCCCTCAAACTGCTTCACCACTGTTGTCCGAAAGAAGGTCAGGAGTGAGCTGTGATGGCTGACCACATCACTACTGTGCGTGCGCAACGATGACAGAACGGCTACGGTGGGATCGGGCGAGAATGCGTCGCGAACGCCATGTCTAGAGTGCATGCGTTCCCTTGTCCACAAGGCGAATGTACAGGTGGCATTCTTCTCAATGGCAGGCAAAGCCAACCCCGCCCATGGCCTCTCTTGCGCCACTGACGCTCACTACCCCCGCACAGACGACCGGGTTCCCGTGCAAGCAACCTCCCACTTCCGAGGCTGCCAAACACTCATGCTCCCCCCGTACGGGTAATCCTCTAGCGGACAAGCGAAATGGAGAGGCTACGGATGGTGGTGGTGGGGTACTACCCGAGGTTGCACTAGCGGTGTCGTCGTCCCAAAATCCATCGCACACCTGACGGAAGCGTGATGCCCCCTCGATGGGCAACAAACCGGTGAGGCCATGCGAGACGTCTACGAACCGCGTTGATGGCCGAAGTGGCACGTTCCCCAATCCTCCATCTCCCATCCCCACCCCTTACCCGCCTTTCCACTTTTAATCGGGAAATCGGCAACATATTGCAGCCCCCCGCCCCCCTGCCCCTCAAAAAAGCGAAGAGAAATTACAAAAGGGATGCCTTGGTGCTCCACGAGCACAACGAATGGCAAAGAAAACCACTCGCGCATCTCTGCAAGGTAATTCAGGGGTGCGCACGGCATTACGGTGAGGGGCGAATGCGGCAGTAAGCGGTACAGAAGGGAGGAAGTCCCTCGAGCGCTATGCAATGCTTCAACAAGAGCAGGCGCGCCCAGCCACTCTGTCTCTGTATCCGCCAAAAAAAAAAGTGGCCTCCGTCGACTTGGACGGCTGCTCTAATGCTCGTCATCGTCGCTTTCTCTCCCTCTTTTTCCTCTGTTTTTATGTTCGCCACTGCTGACGCACACGTCTACTCCCCCACAACGCCGACCCTTGTTGATCCGCAGCTCGTTGTGTCGCCCCCCCCCCTCCCAAAAAAAAACGCCAGTCCAGGCATCCCTGTGCGTTGTTTTCCATTGCTGTTCGCTTTTTTCTTTTGCGCCATTATTGTTCGGTTGTTGTTCTCCGCTACATCATGAAGCTCTATGGCTTGCTGATTCTAAAGCCCTATCCGCCGGGTATTGAGAAGGACCCGGCCATATGCTGTAGCGCTGTCGACGTCAGCTCTTTCGGCTTCTTCCAGCGTAGTTCCGCCCGCGAGTTCATTGTGTTTCTCTCCCGAACGGTGGCTAAGCGGGTGGCTCTCGGTGCCAAGACGCAGATCACAGAAAACGGCAATGTTGTCTATGCGCATGCGACGCTGGACGGTCTCGTGGCAATTGCAGTGAGCGACATCGAGTACAACGCGCGTGTTGCCTTCACGCTCTTGACGGAGCTGATGCTGCAGTTTCAGCAGACGTTCCGCGGTAAGTACGAGTCCGTCGCGGGCAAGGCGGATGAGTTTCTGCACTGGCCCCACATCAACGAGACCCTGGAGAAGTATCAGAAGCCGGAGGAGGTGGACAAGATCCTGCGCATCAAGCGTGACATCGAGGACACAAAGGTGATCATGTACAACGCTATTGACCAAATCATTGAACGGGGACAGAAAATCGACGACTTGGTGGCGCAGAGCGAGGATCTCGGCATGGCTAGCAAGACATTTTACACGCAAGCAAAGCAGACAAACTCGGGGTGCTGCGCAGTCATGTGATGTGGAAAAGGAGGGCCAGTCCGTTATTTGGCGAGGAAACACTGTAGAGTGACGGGGCGCAGGTGGAACACGCCGCATACCCTTGCCTGTTTGCCGAAACGGCGAGTGGGTATGCCTGTGCGCGGGAAAACATCTTTGCTCTCTCTCTGTGTTTTTTTTTCTGGAGGGAATCAGACGCTGCCGTGACCGCAAGGGCTGCCACGCGTTGTGCGTGAATTCGTTGCCTTTTCCTCGTTTTTTTTTCTGCCCTCCTCCCCCCTCTCCAACGCTTTACTTTTTTTTCTCCCCCCCATCTGTGTCTGTGTTGCCTGCTGATGTGTCGTTGATCCGGGAATCATGCGCGTGTGTGCATCTCTCTCTCTGTGCTTCGTTTCCTCCCAGCTTGTGCCATTTGATGGCCCGTTTCATCTACCCGACATACACGCAGAGGCACCTGGAGGGCTTCCTGTTCCCCCCCTCTCCCCCTCCCCTCTCGTCAACTCTCCAAGCGAGACTTGGATAATGTTGGGCAGCATGTTCCCGGCCAAAGTCCCGCTCACGCACTCACCAACACACGCGAGTGGTTGCACCTGGTGGAGAGGGGGGGGGACAGTGATGCACTTTCGTGCTTCCCTTTGTGCGCCTGTGTCAGCTCGCGATCGTGCGCTTCGCTGAATGTCGATAATGCCTGCTCGGATGTGGATGGACAGCGGCGCTGCAGGGCCGGCGCGTGCCATCGTTTACCCCTCGCGTGGCTTGCAGGAAAAACGGGAGGGGGGGGCAGTGTGCGGCTCAACTGCGCAGGGGTAGAGAAAAAGTGGGCATGAGGTTGGGGTGCAGGCGCTGGACGCTTGCAGCCCGTTCATTCCCGTGTCCGCCAGCCCCCTCCCCCTTTTCCCCGCCCGTCACATACGATGCGCATTATCCTTGTTGTTGTGCTTCTTTGGTTGCTATCCTATCAGCTGCAGATGCTCTGTGAAGAGACTAAAAGAAACACTCAAGGGAGCTGTGCAGGCCGCGGCAGAGTGAGCTCACTCACTCCAGCGGCATCGACGCGCTTTTTTTCGAATGGATGAGGGTGATGCAGGGGGTGGGGGCCGTGTACCACCAAACACGTTCAGCACGTCCCGAGGAGGACGTCTGCACTTCTATCAGCAGTTCTCGCCGTCCTTTCTCGCAGTTCCCTCAGAACAAACTCTGTCAAGTCTCGCGCTGCTTCACAGCAACGTACTTGTGGCCGTTTCGGGTCCTCTCCTACGCGTGCTTGTTCCCCATCTCACCGTCATTCTTCTATTTCCATACGCACCTACTCCGCACCGTTCCCCTTCACCGCACAATGCCTCGCACTCGAAAAAAAACACACACACACAACAACTTATTTCACTGCCACGGGAATGGAAGTCAGCTGCGCATCCGCCAGCTCACCGCCGTTGCTTGACTGTAGGTGCGCCAAGGCACGCCTGTTGGTCCTGTGCGGCAATGAGTCGCTCTACCCAAGTAGACGATGGAGCAGGGTCGCTAGGGTGCTGCCACGGTGCGGGTTCGTACCCGTGCAGCGGCGAGGAGTCGGAGTTTGACGAGGGAGACTGGGAAGAGGGAGAGGAGCAGGCCGAAGAGTACGACGGCGAGACTCAGGAGGAGGAGGAGGAGAGCGATCGCTGCTCCAGCGACTCTTTTGGCGGAGACGAGGACGCCGACGACGAGGAGGCAGAGGAGGAGCCGGAGAAAGAGGAGCAAGAGGAAGACGATCACTGTAGCAGCGGCGTTCTGGAGGATGACGTCAAGGCAGAGCCGCCAGTTGCTGTCGTCACCGGCAGCAGCGGCACCTTCGCCGCCGCATCGCTCTCCGCGGCCGCGTCGCTTGGTGGGGGAAGTGGGGGCAGCGCGTTCGGCGCTCTCGCTGCTTCTGTCGAAGCGTCTCCGTCACCACCGCCACCAACTGCGCCTTCGGTTTTCGCGGCTTCTCCCTTGGCGGCGCCGCCGCCGCCGCATGAGCCGTTTTCGGCAAGGACGACACCCGCCTTTGCCAGCCACACTGCGCTTCAAGAGCAGCGGCCGTTGAACACTGCCCCGGCTTCCCCTTTTCAGCCCAACGTCGCTGCATCAGCTGCAGCCGCACAGCAGCAGCTAGGCACGACTACGGCCCCCCTTCACTTTGTGGACTTTGAACGGTCGCTTGGGCAGAAGTTGTCGAACGGTGAATGGCGCCGCGCTCGCAGTAAGGCTGATGAGGCGCAGGACGTGAAGCGCGCGCTTGCGCGGTACGACCTGGTGCTGCCAACAGATAAATTTGACAAGGAGATCGAGAAAGCACTGTATGGAAGCTGAGCGCGTCTGCCATATCTCTCGTGCGCGTGCGTGCGTGCGTAGACGTCCTCTCTCAACGACGTGGCAGGAGAAGGCGAATAGCATGATGTGTTGGATTTCTGCGTATGTGTACCTTTTTTGGGGGGTTGCCGAGGTGCGATGCCGACGCACAGTCGCTGCTCAAAGCCGAAGAGAAAAACGACGAAACACATCAGCGACTTGCTGTCTGATGAACTTGCATGGTCGACACAGCCACGATACGAATACCCACGATGCATGAGGACAGCGTGAGTTGAACGCTCCTCCCTTTCCCCCAATACCATGATGACAGAACACTAATGACTTTTCTCTCGCGTTTTTTTTTCTTGCCAACCGATCATGCATCCCATTCACCTCAAATCTTTAATACCTTCACGCATCTTTTTTCATGTCTTGGGGTGCGTTCGCGCATGAACATCAAAGAGGTGGCAGAACGCAACACACACACACACAGATAAACTCGAAAACGGGCAGCCATCGTTGCAGTGTCGCCGTCTTCATTAGAGTACACCTTTTCTGCTCTTTCCCCCTCTCTCATCTTACCACTTCCTCTCATTTTTTTTCGTGGATAACGGTTGTTGCTGCCCCTTTGTCCGTCGTTGCCTGTCTTCGCTCTGCCCCCGGAGCGCTCGGAGGAGCTTGTCGTGGGATTTAACTCTTTTAGGATTGTTGCTGGCCGGCATCTCAGGGATTGGGTACGACTCCAAAGGCCTCCGAACGGTGTGCTCCTGTGAGGCCGCTGCTACGGTCGACGTGGCGCACGCGCGCGACTTTTGATGCCGTGTCATCTGTTCGCTTGACCAACACAACACACATGCACGCACTCCGGCCCCACCACGCACCGCAGCAGTGCCATCATTGACTTTTTTCTCCCCCCCCCTCTCCCTCGTAGCCGCCCTTTCCGTCTTCCACGTCTTTTTTCTTCAATTTTATCCTTTTTTCTCTTCCGCTTTTGTTGTGCACGCGTGAGAGGGCCCCTACCGCTGACGGGGTGCATGGGTGCGCACCTGCTTTCCGTCTTCGCCTTCGGCGCCCACAAACGTTCAGAATGCCCGTATCCACGCCCTCTGCGCCACCGCTTCGCCCAACCTCCAACAGCGTCAGAAACCCCACTGCGCTGGACGATCTCAAGCTGCAGTACACGATCGAGGAGGTGCGCAAACGGTTTTCCGACATCTCGATGGCCGACATGCTTGCAGTGCTGAGCACGCTCCTGACCGATCCGCGCATCCGCGAGTGCGGCGGGGAGCAAACCGGTGGGGCCATGAAGAACGGCTTTCACGGACTTCCTCTCGCGCTGGAACTGAAGCAAAACAGCGCAAGTTCTCCCACAGGACGAAACTGGGCCAGTCACTTTCAGCAGCAGGCGAACGCAAGCTCGTCCATCACGGCGAGTGAGCTGAGCCCGCGGGACTGGAGCACGAGAAGCTTTGAGATGGACGAAGTACCACTGTTTAAGGCGCCGGTCCCTTCGCGGCTGAGCCCGGTGTGGACCACCATTGTCGCCTCCATCCTCGACAACGCGCGCCAGTATCGTGAGTCCGCCGACGAACACCGCACCGTCGTGGACAGGGTGCAACTGTCAATCAAGGATCGGTTCGAGGACGCGAGCGTTGAGGCGGCGGAGGGTGAGAAGATGCATGCCGCGACAGGCTCCGCCGCTTGCGATCCCCCTGCGTGGCTTGCGACACTGACGCAGGTGCGCCGCCTGGCTGAAAACGTGTGCCACAGCAAATACGACGCCGTGTACAAGCGACTCTGTAGCGAGGCTGCAGAGGAGGGCGGCAAGGGAGTGGACACGCCAGCGTTTATTCTGCACGAGGAGGACAGCACCATAGCGCCATCCTCCGTCGTGGCAGGACAGTCGGTGCACCGCGCCGCGGCCGGGCCAATGGGTATACCGCCCTTCTCCCTTGTGATTCAGTGCGGACGCGACGGCCGCGGAACAGAGGTGTCCAGTTCGCTTCTCAACATCGACCTTGACGCTCGCGACTGCGGCACGCGTGGCAGCGGCTTGGAGAGCAGCAGCGCCTCTTTTGTCGTCGGCTGCGAGTGGTTTCAGTGGGTCTTCCTCGTCCAAAGCACGCTGGCGTGTCAGACTGAGCCCTACCCAGAAGTGGAAGATGGGGCCGCAGGCAAGAATGCCGAAGCTGTCGCTGCGGAGCAGCAAAAGTGGCGACAACGGCACTGCACCGTGCAGCTTCTCTACCCCTCTGAGGCCGGTTTTTCAGACGGCTCTGATGAATCCTCGGGCCTGCGTTCTGCCGACGCTGAGTATGAACTGAGTGCGCAGCACGTCGTGCTTTCCTCGCTGCTTGGAGTGGCCATGCGCGTGTGGTGTCAGAGCCACCCGCACATCGTCGCGCAAGTGCTTCAGCTGGAGGAGGACACCTATCCATGGCATATCTACGACGGATCTCTCTTCTGGTCCGCGTGGCCCCTGAGCGATCCGGCGGCACAGGGTCAGAGCGAGTGCGCTGTGGCAAGCGACTCGATACCGATCCCGCTTCTCCCGGGTGAGTGCTTCGCACATGAATCGGATGTAAAGGAAGAGGACGACCACTAATTAGTAGACACCCCGCGCGGTGCCAGGCACGTCTTCCGCGTTTTTTTTTTTGCGCCGCCTTGGGCTGCTGGTTTTCCGCTCGCTCCCGCGTAAAACATGCGGGCGGGGGTCCGCCCCCTGCCCCGTCCCCCAGGGGGCAACCGGGTGGCCCGGGGACGAACGCCCCACATGCGAGGGGCCAGCCAACCCCGCGGGCGGCCGCCGGCAGGGGGTGGCTTGGTCCCCACCAGGCCACCCCGGCACGACCTCCGCCCGGCAGGCCCGGGCCCCCCCGCGCCGGGGGGGGGGCAGGCCGGAACGCGGCGCCCCAGGCGATGCCCAAACCGCGTGCGGGGCGAAAGCGCGCCCGCCGCCGCAGGCCACCCCGGCGCAACACCAACCAGAACCCCGACACCGACAGCGACACACCGCCCTGCCCACCCTGCTCCGTTGATGCTTTGCCCTGATACAAAGGTGGCCCCCCCTCCGCCGAGAGGACCGCCGAAGGAAGGCGCTGAGCGAAAAAATGACAAGGTCAAGCCGCTGCCGAAGACGTTTGAGGAGGAGGGCCAAGCACTTTTTTTCCTTTCCCACTTCCCCTTCCAGCTTCCCGTGGACGCGTAGTGTTGCAGCGGGCCAAACCCTGAGCACTCGTTGATAGGACAACAAGCTGTTGCTGCTCTGGGAAGGTGGCACGTGAGCAGCCTTGGCGTCACGTGTCTTGCTATCAGTTTGATCTGAAAAAAAAAAGCAGCGAAAGTTTGAGGGTCTCGCTATCTGTGCTTTTCTACCTTCGCCTAAGCGCGCCGTTGTGAGGCTTCAGCTCACGTTGATCAGCCATGCGAAAAAAAAAACTCTTAATGCCCGCAGTCTATGACTTTCTCACTGAGGTGCAGGACGATGCAGAAACTCTGTCTTCGGTCGTGTTGCAGTCACTGAAAGGTAGTAAACTATGGTGATCGGACAAACTTTCAACAGAGGATAATGGCAGTGAATACGCGCTGCTAACGCACAATTGCGGGCCTTTTGTGCTTTTCTGGAAGCGATGTTAACGCGAACTCCATAGGCAAGCATGCCTAAAAGTATGGCATACTCGTTGGCACCCCCACCCCCCACAGAGCAGCTGCCGCGTTGGATAGTGGTACTTTTACTCATCAAAACAGATGTTGAGGATAGCACCCACTGACCTCTCCTAGGATGACCACCACACCTGGTCAAGCTTCATTTCCACGTGAGAAACAAGCAGCGACATATTTCAACGAAGTGCTTCTTGCTCTTTTCTTTCATGCGTAGATACTGTGATTGACGTACCTCTCTGGAGCAGCCATGTGGGAAGTCAAGCGCTTATCGGTGGCGGCGCGCGGAAGCTCCGAACTAGTGGGCTCAGCTGCAGTGCTTGCTAGAAGACTGTCCATGTTTTCTTTTTTCTTCTAGGTGTCCCAAGAATTGGGCATCATAGCTTTAATGTTGCAAAGGCCGCCCCAGGGCTTAGGCTGAGTAAGCCATAGTTATAGGTGCAAATGTATTTTCCCTGCTACTCTTGGAGGGATAAAATGGCTAGTCTGTTTGCATGTTTTGGCTCACTTATCGCAATCGAATGACCTCATGCTCGGTTGAATGGACGGTTACGGAATGTCTCGGCTTGAGAACGGTGTTAGTGAGACCACCTCATTTTTTCATCTGACCGCCAGCACGCGACAGAGGTTTACGTTGCACTCAGTTTGTTGACTGAGTCCCTGTCAATACTGTCTTCCAGCTTCCTTGTGTGTCTTTTTCACCCGCAAGCCCGCGCATAGCGCCATCCAGACTGAGCAGATTCAAACATGTTTTTTTTGCTGTGAATGGAGGATCCTAACATTGTGCATTCCACCCCGTGCGAATGGGTTTCTGTTATGCGTTGTTTTGTCTGTGTGAAGATCCTTGAAGCGCTAGTGGAACGGCAGAGCGGCACTGGAGCCACCAGCTTCCTAATAGCCGAGAGCTTACTGGAACTTCTTCTGTGGCAAGAAGAGTTGGCTATGCTGTCCTTCTTCGCTGAGAGCTGCTGTGTTGAGTGCACTCGGTGATGGAGCGCACTTTCATGGGAATCCCTGATTTGGTTGGTACCACGAAAGAGGAAGACTAATAAGGTTTGGTTTGTCTTGGTGACTCAACACCCCCTTTTTGCGTGTTGGTGGATGAGCACGCATCAGAAGCAAGTGCTTGGTCTTTCAACTGATTGTGCTTTTCTACACGACTCCTCCACGAAGCACCTTATGCCAGCATTTCCCTCTTCCGCCACCCGCGCATGCGCACTAGGAAGCAACAGCAACCTGGGCCTAGAGCTCTGGACGCACGAAACCAAGGTGTCTGTACGTGGTATCTCACAGGCGCGCTAGGCGTTGCATCTGGTGACTCTAGCACTTTGTTGTCCTTCAACTCTCAATGCGTATGCTGGACAGAGATAGCACTTACCAGTAAAAAAAAACATTTTTGTTCTTTTCATTTGCAAATTCCTCCCGCGGCTCTTTGTGGATGAACGGTCGTAAAAACTGCAATGTAAGCTTCAGATAATCTGATTCTCGGCCTTGGGGCCATCCTTTTTCATAATCGGCAAATTAAGGGCACTTCCTCTGCTCATCAGTTTGCTTCGTTTTGCGGTCAGACTTGGGTCCAGCTTGCAATTTCTACTTTATTTCACTCTGTGTTTCTTTGCGCTCAGGAAGTTATTAGCTGACGCTGGACGGAATTTTTTTCTTGAAGGCTGGAGACAAGAATGAAAGGGGGGAGGGGCTGATCGAAAAAGAATATGATTATGAGGAGAGAGTCAACGTGCTATCCACAATTCCGGCTCAATGCGTCACCGACTGTTTGTCCTTGCCTCATTTTCGTCCCTCTATTTATTTCAGATTTGAAGAAATCGAGCCATTTTAAGCATTTCATTTTCGCCCACTCACACCCTTGATTACCCACCATAACAGAGATCCTTTGGCGACGGGAAAAGGGGGATGCCGAGGTCTACTTATTCACTTGTGGTGCTATCGAGACCACGAGAGGAGGGATACCAGATTGACATGCTCTTCAGCGGAAATAGGGAACTCACCGGTTAGACCAAGTTGGGCGCATGCATTGGAATACATCATGCTTATCTTTGGATATCGTCCTCTCGTTTCAGTCTCTTTCTATTCTCTGTTGCAGTCTAACTCTCTGATGACAAGAGGCGCCTCAGCGTAGTAACAGGTATAGTGCCAACTCTGTGTGGGTACCAGGCGGCTCCTCTCCTTGCCACTGCACAGCCACATCTGGCGGTGACAGGGCCGAGTGCCTACGACACGGGGAGGTCAGAACGATGCGTGGCCACTGATATACTTGCGGTGAGGTCCTAGATAATGTTGCGTCGGAGTGATCTTCGACAATGAGCGCGCTTGCTCCACCCGTGTGATGGGCAACGTCTCAGCGTGACTCAAACCTATCTCACCTATACCTGAATGCTCTACTGGTGTGGAGAGCTTGAGTATCACACTAAGTAAAGCACCAGGTTACGGCCTGCCTGATGGGGGAGTCGGACCGAGGCGACCTGCGGGGCCGTGCTGGGACGGGTTGGCGAGGGTTGCGCCAGCGCATCTCTACGGCTGCTTGCCGCTACGAGGGGGCCTTTGGCATGCGGGGTGTATTTCAGTTTGATTCGTGTCTTCTATGACAGAGAATGGACATGTTCACTCACACGCAAAGAAAAACAAAAACTGGTTTCTCCTTGAATAGGAAAAAAACCTGAGTGCGAACTGATGTGTGACGCATGCATCGTCCTTTGTCTTTTCCTTTCGTCTGACGGTTTTGACTCGGCGCACATGCAGTGAAAAGACTTCCAAAGAAGACAATGCCTATCAACGTTGCTTTTTTTTTTCTGCAAGTTGCGGTCTCAATGACTGATAGAAAATTATGTGTTGGGGTGCCTACACTTTTTTCTTCCCTAAAATTCGTCATGTCTCTCTCTTTTTTGCCGTTGTCCATTCAACTGCCTTAAAAGCAGAACCTGTGGTGACTCTTATTCCCATATTTTAATGTTTAGCGTGCGAGTATGTCGCTTCGACTGGAGTCCATACGAGTGTACCGCGAACTTTATCGCGCTGCGTCACGGTCGGCACGGGAATGCGCGCTGTACAACAGTTCAGGTTTACTTGACTACGTCTCTCGGCGTTTTGGACAGGAGGCAGAGACGCAGAATCGCCAGCTCGCAAATGCTCTGCGAACTTTGGAGCGAGGCACCGGCGATCAGGGGTCGAAAAGGCGGAGCGGTGCGGCAGATGGCCGCGCCCAAGCAAAGTTACTACAGCAGTATCAAATGTACATCTCCATGCAAATCGATCGTGCTCGCGCCCTTGCGAAGGCTCTCTACATGGCGCCGGGCAATGTCCAACTGACATCAGTGCTTCAGGTTCTCTCCGCTGGTGTTGGGAACCGGTCGTATCAGCAAATGATGGAGTCTAGCATTCTCTCGTTTCTTGAGCACGAAGCTAAGAAAGTTTCTCACAACGAAGCTGCAGAGGACATGACTAGCGAGCGTCAAAATCGGATTATGCTGCAGGCGCTCTTGCCGTATGCGGAGCGACTGCTACTTGTTCATCGTACAGCTGTGGGTGAGCAAAATCGGGTGAGCTCACTGATTTATCTGACGCCTTGGCAAGTGACAGAGTCTATAATTGGCAGTCGAAGTGGTGTATCTGCCGTGCATCTTCGCGTCGGTCGTGATCACTTAGTGGTCGAAGTGGACGAGACTTACAACAAACAAGTGGTGTACATTTGCTGCACCCAGCAGGATGGGGGCGACTCGGGCAGCTACGAGTGGGCGCAGGAGGTAGAACGTGTAGAGATAAGCGAAAGTGAGGAGGTTCAAAAGACGATGTTTCACAGCCAGTACCTATTTATGGCAACTCGCATTTGTGACACTCTTCTTCACGACTCTCCCCTGCACCCTACGCGCAGCACTGTTGTGATTGGCCACGCTGTTGGCGGGGCGGTAGGCTTGGTGCTGTCACTTTTGCTCACTCAACGGGGATTCGAGGTGTCGAATACGATTTCTCTCGGCGCACCAAAATCGTTGCAGGGGACGCTGGAGCGCTACGTTGCAGCGATTAATCCGATTCGGGTAGTACTAGCGGGCGACCCGCTAGTGGAGCTTCCTATCACGGGTGCCGAAGGGGCACCATTTGTCCACATCGGCGAAATTCTTCTTTTGTCGCCAGCGAATTCGTCAAGCGATACCTTAGCTGCAGCAGATACGTCTGGATGCGAGAGTGACGACAATGTTGTGTCTGACGCGCCATCCTCCCCGAGGGTAGACAGTTTTACCGCTGAGTCTCTTAGTGTTGTGATGGCGGACTCTGATGGCATGCCTTGTGCAAATGGAAGTGCTGATGTCCCTTCCGCAGCTGCATCTGTTTCTTTCAGCAAGGCAGACGAGGCTCTCGCTGAGGGAGAGAGCAGTGAAGAAGAAGAAATGACCGAGATACTGCGTGTTGCTGCGCAGCGATACCACGATCACTTTTTGGTGGAGCATTATGTGCGGCATTTGAAAGACCCGTCGGTGGTGCTGACGTACGCTGAGGGGGATGAGGTGTGGGATGAGGGAGACTACGAAGACCTAAAACGGAAGAGTGCTCGCGAACTCTCAGTGACTTTGGAGGAGCGTCGCATTCGCGATCTTCGCGGGCCACTGTGAAGCTCTCCATCACAAAGCTCGTCAGGTTGACTTCTTGCTCTGCTTCTCTGATTGATGTGCAGGTGGATGCTTGCTAATGTCGCTCTGCCGATTTCGACGGTGTATCGGATCTGTAAGATGGAGCGCTGAATCGCAAAAAAAGAAAGAAATCTCAGTTTGGAAGGACGCAATAGCTGATCAGTTTTTTTTCCCCTTCTTCACAGTGCACCTTGATGACAACCACAGAACTTACCGCCATTATAAATTTCACCATAAAGCTCAATGGAGCTGCGGATGAGGGTTTCTTTGAAGGCGGCGAAAAATGCTGAAATACGTTTCTCACACTCTGATGTCGCTGTGGGTGGAGCACTTTTGCGTGCCAGGAGGGGCTGTGTGGCTTCGCGACAGAAGCATGCATAGTTCTGTTTCCTTTTCTGTGCAGCATCCAGTAACGGGGGGCTACACGAGGACGAACTCGACCTCGCAAACTCTTCTAATCGACAGTCATATTCTCCCTTCGTTTTTCTTTTTTTTTGTGTCCTGTGCTGCACTTAACACGCTCATATCAACCGAACACACACGCAGTTTTTTTTTAATTCTGTGAGTCGTGTTCAGCGCGCCTTTGATAACCTCTCTTATCTTTTACCCCAGCGATCAGGAGCACCTATACAACACTCACGCATACCTATACCCGGCTATTTTCATCTCGGATCAAAGAGAAGCAGGCGAGAAAATGAAGTTCGGATACAAGAGCGAGACAAGCTCCTTTTTCGTGGGCACGGTGGCTTTCGCGGCTTGTTTCTTTATTCCCCGGCGCTTCCTTGCTGCCGCCATTCCATTGTGCATTGTGGCGAGTCGCCTGCTGGCGCGGGGCGCCGTGAATCACGCACGCCCCGTGACGGATGCGGACACTGCGGATAAGCAGGCGCAGGCCCGCTTTGTGATGTCCCGTGACATGCCGCTGGCAAAGCGTCCGGTGGCGATCGTGACGGGAACGAACACCGGGATCGGGTACTGGACTGCTGTGGGTCTGGCTGTGGAGGGCTACGAGGTTGTGGTGACGTGCCGGTCGGCTGTGCTGACACAGCAGACAGCTGAGGGGGTTCGGCAGGAAGCGGAGCGCCGCCGTCATGCCCAGCCGAAACTGTACACACACTCTCCGGCGTCAGTGCTCGTGGAGGGCCACCTGCCGGTGGAGTGCGACGACTTCGACAGTGTGCGTGCGTTTGCGGAATGGGTGACAAAGAAATACGCGCAGCGGAACGTGCAGGTGCTGGTGAACAACGCAGGCGGCATGCGCAAAGGGCTGGGCTTCTCTCGTTTTCATCCTAACTTGGAGTTGCACACCGCCATGAACTTCCTCGGCCCGCTTCTGCTGACGGAGCTGTTGCTGCCCGTGCTGGAGAGGAACGGCGGCCGCGTTGTGTATGTTTCCAGTGAGGCGCACCGCTTTGCACAGACTCTCCTCCTTCCCGGCCGATTCAGTTTGTGGAAGTCGCTTAGGGCATTCTCCACGTGCAACGGCCTCATTGCGGGAAAGTTGCTCAATGCGTTGAAGGAGGTCAACCAGGGTGCTGACAAGTCGAGCGGTCCGCTCCACACTTCTTCGACACAGAACGCCTTTGGCCGTTACGGCATCAGCAAGCTACTGAACACCTACCACGCCCACATGATTGCGCGTCGCTATCGCGACGCGAAGGTCGAGGCGCACCGTGTGTACGCCTGCTCGCTGCACCCCGGCTGTGTCGTTACCAGCTTCTCTCGAGATATCATGGGCGGCTTGGTGGGTATCATTTTCTCATGGGTGTCGCTGCTGTTCTTAAAGACCGCAGAGGAGGGTGCGCAGACGACGCTGCACTGCGCCATGTGCCCGCGCACAGAGCTAGAGTTGGTATCGCCGTCTGGCGAGAAGCCGACGACGAGCGCGGATGCGGTGAGCCCATACTTCGTGGAGTGCGCGGACCAGACGATGAGCATGCTGCGTGCGTACGGCTGGGACGTGAGTGAGGCAGCGGCGATTTTGCAGTGGGGTCGGCAGCAAGTCGGCCTCGCCTAAAACGTGAGCGGTTGCTGCAAAGGGAAGTTCATTTCACCACATTACACAGGGTCAACACGGCGTATGGTGGTTTGGTGGCGGCAAACATTCTGCGTTGTCATCATAGTATGTTTGTACGTCTCGTCCGCCTCTTTCCCTACTTCATCTTTGCTGTGCCTGTGTCCGTTTCACGTTTGCATAGTTGACTCGCGTGACTTTTGTTCCCTCGATCTCCCCACCACAAGTTCAGGGAGCAAAGCGTTTTCTTTTTTTTCACCCCTGATAATTCACTTCTGTGGTATGAAGAGGCTTGCTTACTGTATTCCTCCCAAATTTCTTTTTTTTTCGATCATTACGCTCGATGTCCTACCTTCTCTCGTCAACAATGCCCCCCCCCCTCCACCTCCTTCTCTCTCTCCCTCTTCTCTTGCACGTGTGGACGTCGAATGGGGTGCTCATCCCTTTCTTTTTCAAGCGTCTGCTGGAAAGAAAAAGAGAAGTGACGAAGACGGGCAATTTCTACTTCGGCGCAGCCCTTCGTATACACCTGCTTTTTTTTCTATATAATATCAGATATATTACGCTCGAAAAGGAAGGACAGGACGGGCAGGAATAAAAGCGGAATATCCCATGAAACGGCGTGAGGAAAGATGACTCTCTTCATCCGGCATTGGTGTCACACTGCCTGCAATATTATCGCTGGTCAGCGACTTTCAAAGGGTCAGGAGAGCGTGCCCCACCCCTTGCGAACTAAGTTTTGGCACACAGACATACATGTTACAAACGTAGTTGCTGCATATGACTCTCATGCCGATCAGCCACCCCCCTCCCCCTCCTCAGCTCCCTCAGCTGGCGGGACCGTGTCCTTCACCTCTCCGGCGCCAATTGCCTTCCCTTTCCTTCTCCGACTCCCCCCTACTTCAACGCTCTACTTTCGCACGCACGCTTATACCTTCCTCCCCCCTCATCCACCTAAACGCGCGTTGCGCACACGAGTGAAAAGGTTGATTGCTACGCTGGTACTGAGTTGTACTTTAGTGGCGATATTTTCAGTGCCCCCCCCCTCCCCCAACAGATATACACACACACAGTTCCTATCCCTTCTCCCTCTCCATCATACCGTGTTAGCTCCCATACTCTAACGGGGAACTAAAGGTTATTAGTATTCACATCTGCACGGAAGCGCGCAAAGATGGCTGATGAGGCTCTTCTTCATCGGCTCATCGAGACCTTGCCAAAGGCAGAGCTGCACGTGCACATTGAGGGGACGCTGAGCCCAGAACTGCTCTTTGAGCTTGCGAAGAGGAATGGAGTGCAGATTCCGTACAAGACAGTGGAGGAGGTCCGTGTGGCCTATAACTTTACTGATCTGCAGTCGTTTCTGGACCTCTATTATGAAGGCATGTCCGTCCTCATAACTGAGGATGATTTTGCGGACCTGGCATACGCCTACACGCGTGTGATGCACGAGGGCTGCATCACTCACGCCGAGCCCTTTTTCGATCCCCAAGGTCACCTCTGCCGCGGCATTACATTTCGCGTTCTCTATGACGGGCTCATGAAGGGGTTTCGCCGCGGTGAGGCCGAGTTTGGGATCAGTGTAGCGCTCATCTTTAGCTTCCTTCGTCATCTCCCCGAAGCGGAGTGCTTTGCGCTCGTGCGCGATGACATGCACCCCGACAACGGTCAGTACATCCGTGAGTTGTTCGCCGCAAAGGCGTTTGTAGCGGTGGGGCTGGACTCTTCAGAAGTGGGCCACCCACCGGAGAAGTTTGCGCGGCTCTACCGCTACTGCCGCGACGAGCTGAAGGTGCCGTTCCTTGTGGCGCACGCGGGTGAGGAAGGTCCACCGGGGTACATGCGGGATGCGATGAGCATGCTGACAGTGGACCGCATCGACCACGGTGTGGCCGCTCGTCTGGACCAGGCGCTGTGCAAGGACCTGCGTGAGAAGCGAATCCCACTGACTGTGTGCCCGACGTCGAACGTAGCCCTCAAGGTCTTCCAGGATCGCGCCACGTGTGGGGAGGTGGTGATGGACCTCATTTTGACAGAGGGGCTTTGCGTCACCATCAACTCGGATGATCCGGCCTACTTTGGCGGCGATATCCGAGAGAGTTTCCGCATTCTTGCCGAGACGGGTCGACTCACCCCGCTCACGCTGAAGCACCTCGTGCTCAACTCTTTCTGGAGCAGCTTCATCGCCGAAGATCGCAAGCGCGCGTACGAGGAGAGGGTGGAGAAGGTGTTCAAGGAGGTGTGCGGGGGGGGAAGGACGTATGCGTGAGGCCTTGAACGGGGTATGAGCTGTGGATGGCGGAGCAAGCTGTGGCATCGAGGACATTTTTAGTATTCTATATATATATGTGTATGCGTATGTGTTGCCCCCTTCCACTCTTCACGCAACTCCCCTTGCGCACTCTTCTCTTCTTACACAGCTCATCGTACTTACATTACGACTTTTTCCGCCAGGCGTTTTCCACGCACGCGCGATGCACGTTCAGAGTGAGAGCGCCTCCCCCCTTCCCCTTTCCGTTACTCATCTCCCTCTCCGTTTCTTTCTTTTTTATTTTTCCTTTTTCATATAGGAAGAACAGAGGGTGAAGCTGTCGCGAAGCCCAAGCGTTCACGGCCACCTCCTTCTATTCCTTGAAAAAAATATGTTTGCTTTATTATTGTTATTGCTTCCATCTTTGTATGCTTGTCGTTTCCCAGTTTTCTGTGGCAATACATCAACGGCTGTGTTGCAGGCGAAAAAAAAAGAATCGAAAGAAACGGAGGAGACCCTCTTCCCCTCCTCTCGTTGTTGACCTTTCTTTCCTGTCGTCTTCCGCTTGCATAACCCTTCGCTTTTTTTTAACATACATCTTTTCCTTTGGTGCCACTGGGACGGTGACACACGGACACAGACACGTGAGTGTTGGCAAATGAGGTTTGGTTCTGGTCTGCTGAGTCACTGAATGAAACATGAAGGCGTTGTCATCATGTGAAAAACGAAACAAAGAAGGGCGACGAAAGAATAAGATCGAGAAGACGCCAACAAAGGACCAAAAGTCGAATGCCCTGTGGCGACGGTGCTACCGTAAGCCAACAGCCACGCTCCGGCGTGCAGCGGCTTCTGAGTTGCCACCGGCAGTGCAGTTAACTCTGATCGTAATTTGTTCCCTTTTAACGCAGTTTCTTTGCTCTTGCTAATACTTCCGTTGCGATCGATTCTTTTATCCCTCCTTATAAATTGCGGCTGCCCCTGAGTATGCGCGTGTGCACCTCTGTAGTGGTGCTTTTGTGTAGGCCAGTCCAAACTGAAGTTGTTCGATCGTATTGGGGACGGGGATAGGTGAGTGACGCGCGTGCATCTACGAGCGCTCGAGTGAATTGCGGCTCCCTTCTCTGCTCCACATCAGCCATCCCATTTTCCTGTGTGTTTCGACGCCACTGTCTTTTCCGTCCCATCGTGCGCATACATGTTTCGTTTTTGTTTTCCACCTCAATTCGCCTTCCCGGCTGATGTGGTCTCTCTTGCCTTTGCTTCCTCTTGTGGTTCTGCGCGTGCGGCGAGCGAGTGAGAGGGGAGGGGGAGGGGGAACAAGAATAAGAAGAAAAAAACGAGCAACAACAGCGAAAATAAAGAAAAAAAAAGCAGAATAGAGGTAGCGAGACTGGACGCTCTTCTCACTCTTCTCAGGGGGCCATTGTGACGTGCAACGGATATAGGTGAAGAATGTGCTAGAATGTACGGCATTGCCTCGTCCTTTTTTTTCTTGCTCTTCCGCGGTGCGCAATAATACCGCCTCATTTTGCCAACATAGAGTAGCTTTGCCCACGGGTACGCACTAAACGGAGACAAGGCAGATTCTTCGATTTCGCGCTAGCCCTTTTTTTTGGCTTTCCGCAGAGTAACTATCCTTTCTTCATTGTTCGCACACTTTCTGTCCCCCATGGGCAGACGTGCGTTGGCGCCGGAACGAGCCTACGGCAACGAGCCAAGAAACAGGTGAAAGGCGTACTTTCAGTGTGGCAAACTCACTCGGCAGACGTCCCTTCCCCTCCCTCCACTCACTCACATCGCCCTTGTTTTGCCTTCCTTTTTTTTCTCTCTGCTTCACTTATGAATGTATAGCACATTGTGGACAGGTCGCCTTTCTCGGCACAGTGACAGCAACGGCGTATTCCGCACACGCGTGCACATATCCGCACTCTGACCTCCGTCACTTTTTTTTGTGTGTATTGCTTACACTGCATGTGTGTAAATCTGCGCGTACACAGTTTATGCGCTTCTCCAGTGGCATATTCGAGCTCGTATCGTTGACTTTCTTCTCAAACTTCCTAACCACTTTTTTTTTGTTGGTTGCTGCTGTCCTTTCGATGTACATACAGCCACACGGTTCCCTCTGCTTCTATCCACACCTAAGCATCGATCGAAGAAGCGGTGAAGGCACCATAAAATCAAAGCACGAAATGTTCCATCTCTTCTCATCCGAGGTAGCGGCATTTGCTTCGATGATGCTCTTTCTACTTGTGTATGGCGCCTTCTACTACTTGAACATTGCCTGGGCTCGCAATCCGAATGCTGCCGACGTGCTCGTGCTCACCTGTAGCTGCATCTTCGCCTCTCGAGCGATCGCCAAGGGTAAGGTGTGCCAGTGGCCCTCCGATGTGGACTTTACGGGCCGCGTAGCGCTCGTCGTTGGGGCCACCTCCGGCGTCGGCTACAGCACGGCAATGCAGCTTGCAGAGCACGGATGGACCGTTGTGCTCGCCGCGCGCAACACGGATCGACTCCTTTTTTCCAAAAAGGCTATTGAGCGTCACTTGCAGAAGTGCAGCGCGAAGGGTTCGGTGAAGGTGCTCGGCACCGTTGACCTGCGCTCGGATGCGTCTATCCGCGCCTATGTAAAGGAGCTGGCGGCGATAAAGGCGCACCTGCCGGTGGGCCTCCTCATCATGGCGGCTGGCGCGCTGCATCGACATCTGCACTTTGTCGGTGAGGTGGAGGAGTTGAAGACAGGCAGTGAATCCGTCGCGACATCGTCCAGGGCGTGGCGCTCGATGGAGTGCATGATCGCCGCGAACGCAGTGGGCCCGTATTTATTCACTCAGCTGATGCTCCCTTTGTTGGATGAGACGGCAGAAAAGACGTCGGTCACGTCTCGCATCGTGAACGTGGCGTCGAGCTGCCACACCTTCCTCGGCCCTGGGCGTCAAGCTCGCTACAACCCGCTCGAGATGATCCGCGGACTCGATGAGCGGGCCGCCGAAGCGCTGCCCGGAGGCGACTGTCGTGAGGCGAAAGAGGGCAAAGCTGTGCGTGGCCCGTACTATATTCGCGACTACAGCTGGGCCAATTTTGTTGGTTACTATGGCCTTTCCAAGCTCTGTGTAATGTGGAACACGCGACTCCTGGCGCGGCAGGTCTCGATGATGTGCTTCATCCAAAAGACTGCGGCGAAGACGCCTGCGCCGCACAAACCCGCAGCGAAGTGCACCACCGCAGACTCCGCCCAGAACGTCACTGCAACCCCAGAGACAGACCGACAGGACCAACTCAAGATTTTCGTCGCCTGCACTCACCCCGGGATCATCACCACCTACCTGTACCGTGATATTTTCGCGCCGTGGGTGCTCGACTACTTCTTCTACTACCCTTCCCTGGTCTTCGGCAAGACATGGTTCGAGTCTGCGCAGTCGACTCTCAAGGCAGCGGTGGAGGACACGGGTATGGTACAGGGAGGCTACTACCTCTGCAGCGGGGAGTACGGCCCGGACAGTGGTGTCAACTGCGTCTCGGTGCACGCCCAGAGTCCGACAAACATAGAAGAATATCAAAAGTGGATGATGGCACGAGTCACACCGGCGCTGAAGGCGGCGGGTGAGGTGCCTGCGAAGAAGCAAGGCGAAGCGGCTCCGCAATGAGCCGCACAACCTCATTCTCCCCCCTCATACAAGCTGTGAGCAGGCCGCAGTGGTGTTTGAGCACTCTTCCCTGCTGACCTTTGCTCCTACTCTCGTCATGTTGAAGTTTGTGAGATGAGTTGGATGTGGCAGCACATATCGATTGAGGGAGGAGCAAAGGCGCTTCCGGGGCAGCTGCTGGGCTCTGTGGGTTGTGATTGCCCTTGTGGCAAGTGCAGGAATACGGTGCTGTTCCCAAGGGCGAAGGGGAAAAAGAAATTGAATAGTGAATGATTGGCGAGGGGAGACGAAGGCAACGTGTGTGCGCGTATGCTTGCAGTCGCATATACAGAGATATGTTGGCGCCTCGTCCAGCGCCTCCTATCATGTGTTGCCGAGTCGTGTGCTCGCCGCCCATCAAGGCACCAACTCCTGATGTCAATGGAGTAGGAGGAGGGCAACAGCTCAGCTTCGTGAAACGCGCCGCTGCTGAGAGCGAAGACCCATTCATCTGGTTTACCGATGCTTCAACAACAGCAAAAAAACGAATGACCACCACCTGAAATCTGAGGGCGAAGCATTAAAAGAAGGCATATGGCTCACCCTTATCCCATTTCTACTGGCTGGCAACGAGCGATACGGGTCACCGCTGTAGTAGCCCAGCATTCCATATGCGTGTGTGTGTGCGTATGCGCACTGCACTCTGTGGTGGTGCTTCTCCGCCCACCTTGTTGCCTGATAATGTGTTGTGCGTCTCTTCTTTTGCGATAGAAGAGCGGCAGAACTGCCCGGTGTAACGTGTGACTGCCAGCTGGCCAATTCGCGTTCTCCTGCAGGCATGCATATGCGTGCAACTCTTCCCGCGGATATCACTGAACCCTGACATATAGCGACACAAGCACTCTTGATATGGATGCCACCGTTCTTTTTTTTGCACTTACGAGATACCCTCTCTTCTTTTTTTTGCTTTGGGTTGCCGCTGCTATCCGTCATCATTGCGTGTCTCTACGTGCTTGTGGCTTCACCCACTACCCATCGTGCACGTGCTCTCTTTCGAAACTTCCACCCTTGCGCGCGCGCGAGAGCAGCCGAGTTCCCAGGTCTTCCCTGCTTTCCCCCCATGCCTCCACCGGCGCCCACGGCGCAGGCTGGGGCTGGGCGAGATGCGCCTCTCGAAGAGTCCCCGCCGCCAAATTCAGCCACACTCACAATCCCTCATGTGAGCATTCCATTGCTCCCCCCCGGTTACCCACTGCCGACCTCTACGGAAGACATGGAGGCGTCTACAGCTGTGTACTTCCGCGAGGGTCGCAACCCTTACGGAAAGCGACGCCGCTCTACGCTCGTGAATGAGCCGTCCGCGTCGGCATTTTCCACCGTGTTGGAAATCGTGAGTGCCGAGGAGGACGTCCATGCAGCCGTGGACGGTACCGATAGAGGTAGCTTCGCCCGCAGCGCCCCACAATCGCAGTCCACTGCGGCGGGGGACGCTGTCACAGCGCAGTACCTTGCGCAGCTCTTCGACGAACCGGCAAGGTGTGAGCAGGACGTGTACCGCCTCGTCGATGTGGCGTACTGCCGGCGTCTCCTTGTGCAGGAAGCGGAGGCGTTCAAGATGGCCGTCTCGTCGCAGCCGCCAACAGGATCATCGTTGGAGGGCACCGAAGCCGCCATAGCAATGGCGAAGAGAGTTCACGAGTTCAACTCATGCCTGACAGCCGGCCAGCATCGGCGCTACCGCGGTTTTGTGCTTGAGTGGCTTCGACACCAGCCCTCCCCGTCCGCTCCGCCGAACTCCGCGGAGGTGTTGAAGGTGGTGCAGCAGGAGCAACGACTGTTTCTCGAAGCGTTGCGGCGAGAGGCGTTGTGCCAGGTGGTGCGACTCTCCTCTGGCCATCATACAACAACCTACGCGTGCCTGGACAGAGCGCTGACTAGCTTTGCGCAGTATCGTCGCCTACACCAGATGCAGAAGCGACTCATCTCCTTCCTCGATGATGCAAAGGCGAAAGAGAGCAAAGGGCTGCTGCTGTCGGGTAGCGCTCCGGCGGCGAGTTCTTCAGCAGCGTCAGGCGCCGTCGAAGAGGATGCACGCAGCAGGGACGTCGCTCACAGTCCCGCCGGTGATCTGCAGCAAAGCGTGTCACACGGGGCGACACCGCTGCAGGTGTTTCAGCGACGTTTTCCGAGTCTACGCGTCCTTCAGTGGCACCTGATTAAACTGTACAACGCCCAGCAGAATGGCGTCGCCACCCCTTTCCCGAATCTGCAGGTTCGCAGCTTCGCAGCGCCCTCAGGTGCTGCCGCTGGCGGTCGCCCGCACAACCGCCACTCGGAGTCAGACGGCACCGTCAAGGCTTATTCCTCGGCAGCTGCAGCAGGGCACCCGTCTGCGGTTACGCTGGTGCCCGCATCGGCGTCCCTGTTGCTAACTTCTCTGCCCCAGCACAGACAAGTCGACGGTGATGAGCCAGACGCAAGGGATGGCGGTAGATTGTCCGACGACGGCGACAGCGAGAGGACAACGTCCTCTGCGGTTCCTGCCTTTTCTTCCCACCTGTTTACCGATGCTGCTGCTGCGAGCCTGACGCCGCTGTCCACGGCAGCACTACGCACGTACGTTGCCCATCACCTCCTCCCACGCCTTGGCTGGCAAGTGTCGAAGTATCAAGGTAAGGATGGAGAAGCAAGTGTTGACGATGAAGGCAGCACCGCCGTTGTCGCGTCTGTGTCGCTCTCCATAACCTTTGAGGCGATGCTCAAGCTGTTCGTTGCGCACGTCGACACCGAGGAGCCCCGCACATCCTTTCGGATTCCTATCTGTGTTCATGTGAGGCGCAAGGCTGACTCGAGCCACACTGACAACGCCACGTCCGCTCGTGGGGTGTACCACGCGCACGTGGCGGTTGGCTCTGCGGTGCCGAATGTGACGGAGAGTCGACAAAGCATTCAGCTGGCCGCCGCGGAGTATCTGCTCTGCCAAGCCGCTAGCCGCGAAGGGTCAAGGGGCGAAGCGGTCACGCCCAGCGAGGCCCGACATCTCCCAAGAACCCCCACGGCAGCAGAAACGGCCCCTCCTGCTGCCGCCACAGTTCACCTTTCGCGCAGTACTGCCATGCCGCGAGACATCAAAACAAGACAGGCGACTGCGCAGTCGCTGACGTGCGGGACGGGTGGCAATGCCATCAACGCGTCTGTAGAAAACTTATTGGAGCAGCAGGAACCTGCCTCTGACACCGTTCTTCCTCTTGTATTTCGCGTTGCAGCGCCTGTTACCGCCGCTGTCTCGACGGCACCTGGCAACGAGACTCTTCAAGTAGCCTCACCGATGGTGATCATGGCGAAGATGGAGCACCTCAATGTCACTTCCGCGGCTGCGCCCCACGATCGGTCGCCGTCATTGGCAGCGTCACCATCCACCGTTGACTCTGAGTGTGTCGTTTCGTCGCTAACGGAGACGGCGACCCCGTGTCGCTGGCTGCTCGAGATGCTGTCCCCTCGGGAAATGCTGCAGCTGGACTTGCTGTTCGCGTGCTTTCCCAGCGCGACGGTGCATCTGCACCGCGTGCAGTTATCGCAGAAGAGCGAGGGGGACAAGTCCGTGGAGCAGCGCGGCAAGTGCGAGGAGGAGCGCCTTTCCATGGAGGTGTTGGCTGTCGAGCAGTTGACACCCCAGACATGGTGTTTAAGCCGTCGGGATTTGCAGAAGCGGCCCGCAGAGTCGCTCATCACGACCCCGTCGCCGGCTGAGGTGCTCGCTACCCACACGTGGGACCTGCTCTACGACACACTCGCCTGGCTGCTCGACACCACAACTCGCCGCGTAGCCTACGCGCTCGAGTCCGAGGAGGGCCGCGGAGAGGCCTCCGACGAGGGCACCACCGACGCTACGGAGGAGCGCTACATGTACTTGATCCTGAGCAACCACGCCAACCTGGTAAACACGTCAGCAAGCACCAAGCTGTACACAAAGAAGAGGCCCGAGAACGCACCAGAGCCCGCAGACACCACCGTTATCACCTCCAGCTACACGGAGAGCCGTTTTGCCGTGCGCTATATAGTGCAGGACGCAGCAGAAATATACCCCAATTATGAGCCCAAGGTTCCCATCGCCTTTGAGGTCGCGAATATGCGTTTTCTCGAGAAAGACGCGCAGACCGGCAGCGACGAGGACGGTGAGGGTGACATCAAGTCAACGAGAGAGAAGGATGTGAGCAAGGTGGCGTCCCGGCTTTACCGGGATCCCCACACGTGGAATGGAGAGACGATCCCTTTTACGTTTCCGAGGACGCCGGCACCCGCTCTAGCACCAACGTGAGGTCAACCAGGGTCCTATCACGGGTGCCTCTGTTGCAGATCTCACCGAATAAGCGCATCGTTCTTCCCTCTTTTCCTTTTCCTGCCTGTTCCTTCCTCGACGGCTCTCTCCCCCTCCCTCTCTCTGCCCCCCACCAAGAGTACGTTCTTTGTTGAGCCAAGGAGCACGCGCGTGTGTGCTACTCACGGACACCAGCCGCCGCACAGAACGTGGGCGCGAGCAACGACAAGAGCAGGCACGCGAATTTCCTTTCCGGAAGAGAACACTGCAGACAGAAGAGCAAGCAGGGTCCGTTTCACATAAGTGACAGACATGTGGGCAATATCGCACCAACGGCGCCGTATGGTATGCTGTGAAGAAAAAAAAAACAGTGGTGATGAGCACTGTTGTGGTATACCACTGGCAGGTTGCGCCTGCACCTCTGCTTCTCCCTCTTCGTTCGCTGGAGAGCTCTTCGTGGAAGGTGGTCACGTTTTCGTGGGACTGCAACTCCTCGACCGCCCTTCCTTCTCCTTGTCTTCGTCCTGCTCGCGGACTTGACTTCTCCGCCTTCTCTCTTCTCTCTTGCGCTTCATGTGCCGTACACAACGCACAAAACCCTCTTGAAACAACAAAATGACGACACCGTGGAGCAGGTGCCCACTTTCATCTCGCTTGAGGACGACAGTTTCCCATGCCGCCGAAGTTCGACCCTAACCAGGAGATCATCGTGGTGGTGCGCGCCGTCGGTGGCGAGGTGGCTGCGACAGCCTCCCTGGCCCCGAAGGTCGGTCCTCTCGGTCTCAACGCCAAGAAGATCGGTGAGGACATCGCCAAGTGCACCAAGGACTGGAAGGGCTTGAAGGTCACCTGCGAGCTGCGCGTCAAGAACCGTGTGGCGACGGTGGTGGTGACGCCGTCCGTGGCGTCTCGACTCATTCGCGCGCTGAAGGAGCCGCCGCGCGACCGCAAGAAGGTCAAGAACATCAAGCATAGCGGCAACATCCCCTTCGCGGAGATCATCAAGATCGCCAAGGAGTCGCAGCCCAAGTCCATGGGTAGCGATCTCAAGGCCGTCGTGATGGAGGTGCTCGGCACGGCCGTGTCCATCGGCTGCACCGTCGATGGCGAGAGCCCGCTCGACATCCAGGCGAAGGTCCGGGAGGGAAAGTTGAAGGTCCCCAACTGAGGGGTAGCATTGTGAGTTTTCTTCCCTGCGTGGGTGCATACGAGGTGGCATGTACTTATGCATGCGAAAAGTTTTTTATCTTTTTTTTCACTTCTTTTTTTTTGAAAACGAAAAAGCAATCGAGAAAGATTATCATCGGCCGGGGCTCGATCACCCAGGAGGATGATCAGCTGGCGAAGGATGGGCAGAGGCCCCTCCTCCTTCTTTCCCTACCGCTCGCTCAGTGTGACCCCCCGTGACACGCCTGCCGCAGCAGGATGCAGCAGCACCGCCACCCTCTCCTCCCTTTTCCCCCTTCCCCTCGGATGTGCTGTTCTTCGCATCGCCTCGTCCTTCATGTGTAGTGAGTGAGAGGCCAAAACGGCGATGGTGGCCATGAATCGTGGTGCATCCTGCAGTAAGGATAGCCAAAGAACCTTCATCCGCGGTCTCCAATGGCCATGGGTCGGAAAAGTGGTGATCATGCGAGCGCGAAACAGAGGGACGATAACGAAGGAGATAAAGAGAGGGGTAGGGGGGACGATGCTGACTGCGGTGGAAGGAGCCGCACGTTGTCTCGTGATCGGTGGTGAGGGGGTCACGAAGAAGAGCAAAACAACAACAAAAAAGGTATGCCCAAGCCATGGCAAAGTGTCTTTGAGGGCGGGTGTGCATGATACCTGCTCCCCCTCACTTCCTCCTCTCCTCTCCTCTCATTTCTCACGGTTACTTGCAAAAAAAAAAACGTCTGCGCGCGCACACACACGCTACTGCACATGTGGCTTCTTCTCACCGCCTGCGCCCCCCCTCCCCACACACACACACACCTTCCCCCTCATCCCCATTTCTCTCCATCTTACACTTCTTTGGTCTTCGGGACCTCATCCCCCATATCCGCACCACCGGCTGCGTGGGTGAACAACTCTCTCACCCTCTCTTTCACTTTACCTACCAACAACACGCAGTTGGTTGTACGTGCTCTGTCCTGCCGATTTGTCTCTTGTCACCTATTTTTCGTTGTGGTTTTTTTTTTGGTTTGGTTGTTGTTCTTGTTGTCGGTTTCTTTCTCCTAACAGGCCTCGTCTTTACTTTGTGCATGTGTTCTTTCATGTGTTTTGGTCTCCCTGTCTAAAGCACAACAACGAGACAAACAAAGAAGGCAACACCCACACCCACACCCACACCCACACCCACTCACTCCCTTCTTCACACACACACACACACACACAAGGGACACGCACAAACACAAAGGACAGGACTTCCTCCCGTCTTCTCTTGCACCGTCTCCCTTTCTCTGCCGTGTACGCGTGTTTTTCTTTTTTTTCTTGTTTTCTTTTTCTTTTTTTTATTTTTCGTGCGCGCGCGTGTGTGTGTTCGTTACTTGTGATCGCTTGCTTCCGTGCTTTCTTTCTGTCATTCTGCGTGTCTTCTCTGCGTGCTTGTGTGATCGTGCTCTCCTTACGTGCAGTGCCGCATATCTTCTCCCCGATCTTTTGTGCGTTTTCCGAACAAAAAGAAAAAACTCCTTTTTAACTTCGAGAAAAATGATGGAGGAGCGCCACTCGCACGGGTCGAACGACGAAATCCAAAACGCCGGCGACGCCGATAACTTCCGCCGAAACCAGGGCACGATCCTCTTTGTTGGCAACCTCCCTTTCCAGACTCCGTGGCAGCACGTGAAGGACTACTTCCGTAACGCCGGCAAGGTGCGCTACACAGACCTCATCGCCGACCGCACCGGCCGCCCAAAGGGCTCGGCGCTGGTCACTATGATGACCGTGGAGGGCGCCGAAAATGCCATCCGCATGTTTAACGAGACCGACTTCGAGGGCCGTCGACTGATCGTGCGAAGGTTCGACGACGGCCCGCGCCCTCCGCTGGTGCAGCGGGACATGATGCCCGCCTACGGCAACACTGCTCCCCAGAGCCGCGGCCAGTACACGGCTGGCGGCTACTACCAGGGCGCGGCCGCTTCCGGTGCTGCGGCCGGGTACAACCGCCACAACATGGTGGGTAGTGCCTATGGCCGTGGCACGCCGTACCAGGTCGGCGGTGCGGAGTCGACTGAGATGAATGGCACGGAGCCGCTTCCCAAGCCGCGCAGCCAGCAGGTGCCAGAGGTGGGCCGTAAGCTCTTCGTCTCGAACCTCCCCTTCGACTGCACGAACAGCGCTCTCCGTGAGACGTTTCAGCAGGTGGGACTGGTCGAGCGGGCTGAGATCATCCTGGGCCGCAACGGCAAGAGCCGCGGGATGGGCATCGTTGTCATGAAGTCCGAGGATGAGGCGCAGATTGCAATTGCCGAGTTTGACGGCATCGAGATGGCGAACCGCGCCATGAACGTGCGCCTCGACAACAAGACACTGTAGTCACGTGCGCCCACACACACGCCCCCACACCCACCCACCCACCCACCCACGCACCCACGCACACACGCACACACACACACACACACCCACGGGCCTCTGCGGAGGACGGGGACAGTTGTGGACATCCTCCTCTTCCGGCTCCTTTTCTTCATGATTTGGCTTCTCGTAGCGAAGGAAGGGGCGCGGCAGTATGGAAGCCGAATTAGTTACTCCAAAGATCATGAAGGAGCAAAGGAATGCCGGCAGAGACTCGGGAAGTGATGACGAAACACGTGCAACGTCTGCAGACAAGAAGGGAAGGGGAAGAGGCGCCAAGGTGACCCACCACGATAGGCCAGTAGACGAGGCGACATCGACGCGTGTGTGTATGCGTGCGTGGAGGGAGGACCTCTGTGAATGCGCGCTGGAGCTCCTCAGCCTTGCGGTGCCGTAACTGGTGTCTCACCGTCTGTCATCACTCCATTCTTCTGCGTGGACAGCTGTTTCTCTCTTTTTCTGTGCTTGTCTGCACCTGTGGAAGCGGGTTTTGCTGCACCGGCACGTACTCATCGTTGCTTTATCGACCCTTTTGCATCTATGTGTGTGTCTGTGCGCAGATCCTCCACCTCCGTGCTATACCCTCCTCACCAACCCAGCGCACTACAATCTTTCGTTGTTTCCGCCTCCCACCCCCCGTATCCGGAGATTCAGCGTCAGCAAGGGTGAATGTGTGTGTGTGTGTGTGGGCCGCACTCCAGAGGAGTGGGGGCGAGGAGGCGGAGGATCATGTGTGGCGTAGACTCGTGAACGAAGAACGCCCGCAGCAAGGACAGAAACAGGGGGAGGAAGATGTGAACACGAGAGATGCGTGCATCACGCTAGATCGACCCTCTTTTCCTGGTGTTTACTTCTGCTGCTTCCTACTCCCGCTGTTTTGCTCGTTTTTTCACATTGTTTCTCTTTGCCAAAGTAGAAAAAGGAAACGGGGACGGGAACGGGGGTGCAGTAAAAAAAAAACAGCGAACCGACCCAAAGGGGGGAGGGTGAGGGGGTGTTGGGCCTTGGTATCGACAGCAAAGGAGGAAGAAGTCATGCGCCACGTACAAATTTGTTGTTTCTTTTTCCAGGTTGCCGCCCCCTTTTTTTTCACGTGTTTCTCTTTACCTCTCTATGCAGCTCAGCGAGAAGAATCCACGTAGTCGGTCTTTTCTCTCTCTCTCTGCGTCTCGGCACATCGATCTACTAGTTTTTCATGTATGTGTATGTGTGCGTGGGCGTGTGTGTGTGCGTCCCTTTTCTCCTGCAGCGTTGGATTGCAGACCTTCTTCCCTCTTGTACGGTTTCTTCCTGTATTTTCTTTGTTTCCGTGTAGTTGAAACAGGCGTTGTGGTGTACATGCATGTATGCGTTCGTGCGTGTGCACATGCATGCTCGTGTGTCTGCTGTTTGTGCGCGTGTGTCTGTATGTGTCGTCTCCGCCTCGTTGACTTATATATCTCTATCTTGTGTTTCTTGATGGTCTGTCTGTGTGCGTTCGCGTGATTGCCAGTTTGAAACCAGCCAACCAAACAACAACAAAAAAAAAGAATGAAGGAGAAGCGAGAGAGAGATAAAAGGAAAGAAGAAGCGAAGAGATAGGTTAGTCTTTTCAAGGGTCCTGTAATGTGCACCTTTTTCTGCGGTGGTGTTGTCGTTTGTAGTAGGTGACGGGCGCTCAGGCTTCGTCTTTGTGCTCTTTTTTCTTTTTTTGATTGTCGTGTGGTTGTGGTTCTCTTTCTCTCTGTCTCTCGGTCTCAGCCCTACTCCTCCGCCGTTTCTTTCGTTTTTTTGTTTTCCTTGTTTTTTTCTTTTTTTTCCGCCACTTTACCATCTCTCTCCCTCCGATTGTCTCTCCATGCATCTCCCTTTGCCTGTACATGTAGGTGTGTGCGGAGGACCCTTGCGTGCTACGCCATGCTCCCTTCCTCGCTCTTTTCTTCTTTTTGTGTGTCACCCCTTTGAGTGTTTGAGTTGAAGACCGCGGCGGAAGATATCGGGACCCAGATTCTCACGGTTGCACTTTTTTTTTGCGTCACCCCATTTCTGAGCTCTGCGTGTGCATCCTCTGCTATCCATCTGCCTGCGCAGTTTGGCCTTTGAAGGAGACACTGCAGACACCGAAGCTTTCGCTCTCTACCTGTGTGTGAGTCCACCACCGCGAAATTTTATGCCCTTCTACCATTGTATCTCTGTCGCTTCTCTGTCTTCCTTGAAGCCTTTTTTTCGTCGTTTTCTCTCTCCGTCACGTGCTTGTGTCTGTGCTTGTGTGCTGCATCTTTGTGTCGATGATATTTGGGTGTGTGTGTGTGTGTGTGTGCGTGGATGCGTGTGTCAGGCGGCAGCGCTCCTTTCATCTGTCTTGTTGTCGTCACAAACAACCAACCAACAAACCCAACATGCACTATCGTACTCCCTTTCCCACTTATCATCATCATCATTTTTTTTTCTCTTTCGACTTTCTTTTTTTTCTCGCTTTGTGTGTGTGTGTGTGCGTGTGTTCATTGTTTCATCGTTTCGCTTTCCCCATTCTGCATCTCTGTCCGTGTCTCTGTTCTGTTGATGTTTTTTTTTTTTAGCCTCTTCCTCCCCTCTTCTTTTTTTTTTCTGTTCTCTGCTGATCGTGCGACGCCACACGCGCTACGCTCAAACAAGCTTATTCGCCCACCGAGATATACAGAGAGAAGGCAACACAAGAAGAGAACCGAGAATGCAATGGGGGGAGGGAGGGAGGGGAGGGAGATAGTGAGGAGGGGGGATGGGGAGAGATGGTGAAAAGCAACGCTCGAACACATCCACCAAGATACCCATAGACACACACACACAAACACACACACAGACATACACACAGACACACACATGGGGGCGTGTGCTCATGAAAACAACAATCGGTACACCGAACCTCGCCCACACTCCTTTACTCCTCCCTTCCTTCCTTGTGTTGTACGCTCCTCAGTTTTTGTTGTTGTTCTGTGATTTTGGTTCTCTCTTTATAATTTTGTCGCCGTCCTCTCCTTTTACTCGCATCTCTCCTCTCTGGTGCGCCACTTCATCCCTCCTCTGTCTCCTTTGTTCGTGCCGATGGCGAGCGTGCTCTTTCTCCATCGCCGTTGTATATATGCTGGGTGCCGTGTAACTCTGTGTGTGTGGGCCTGTGCGCGCGCGCATTGTACAGCTTTGAATCTTCTCTACTGATAACCGTGTACAGCCTTACCCCTGTTTTTCCCCCGGTCTCTCCTCCATCTCCGCCCTACGCTCACATGTCTTCTGTTTTTTCTTTGCTTTTTCCCTTTCTATCTGCTGTGTGCACGTGTTTTGCACGTCGTTGTGCGCAGGGTAAAAAAGAATTCGCGACGTATGTTGGCGTCAAAAAGGTGCACCGACGATCTCCTTGCAGGATGTGCCTCCACCGCACGCCTCCACGCTTTGCCAAACCTCTTTCTCTTCAGTACTTCGCATTCAACTTGCTTTGTGCGGAGTGCCACCGTTACGCGCAAGAAGTGAGGCAGCAGGATGCAGGCACACGCATAAGCGCTCTCCTTGCAGCGGTTCACGGGGGCAATACCATCAAAACGGGCCACAGAGAAGGCGAAGCGGTTTTCAGCAACGGCGACACACATTTCTTCTGCGATGAAGGCATCAGTTGGTGGTGGCGCTGTCGAGACAGTGTAGCAGCGAGGATGAACTGCAGGGCAATAAGAGATATGGGGGGGAGAGGGAAAGTCAATGATATCTGGAGCGGTTGAGAGACCACCTCCAAGAGAGTGCACAGGCAAGAGAGGAAGTCGACGAGAACGAGCGAGTGAGGGAGTTTTCCGTGTGGGGGCGTCCGCCGAACGGGAACGGGAAAAACTGAAAGACAAGAATAAGGATCGTTGTTGCTGAGAATTTCTGCTATTTTTCGAAGTCAACACAAAAATTCAAAAGACCGATCATGCCGTTGCTTCTTTTTTTCGTTGCTAGCCGTGGACTGGCCAACTAAAGGGACCCCCGCTGCCTGGTGTGCCTGGCTGCGTGCGTGCGCGTGTGTGTGTCTTAGACAGCCCCTTCTCACCCCGCGTGGGCACAACTCAACCGCGTGGGATGACGAAATACACAGCGGCAAGAAAGGAGAGCTTTCTCTCTCTATATATATCATTTCTTTTTCCTCCCCTCCCTTTTTTTGCATTGTTGATGGCAGAGATTGATAAGAGGGTGTGCTTGGTCTCTACCGCTTTGGAAAAAAAGAAATAGGAAGAGAGAGAGGGCCAGAGGTCGGCCTCCAGCAGTCCCAGAGGGAGAGAGGGAAGGGGGAGGGGGAGAGAATGGTAGGGAACAGAAGAGGACACGCGGCGAGGAGACGCGTACCGCAAGAGTTTGGCAATGAAAGGCAGAGAGAATTGACGCGAATGTGAGGGAGAGACAGATAGGGCGATGTAGACATGGGCAAGGCAAAAACAACAACAAAAACAACAAACAGAGGAAGAGGGCAGCAGTGCGCTCCCTCTTTTTTGTCTTGTTTGTTTTCTCCCTTTTTCTTGGGCTGCCTTTAATGCTACGAGCTCTCCGTTTCTATCTGTCTCTGTCTCTGCTTCCCTCTCCGAGTTCGTACATATATATGTATGTGTGTGTGTGCGTGTGTGCGTTTTCGTCTTGGTCTTGTGCGTGTATGCGCGCGTCTCTCTCTCTCTGTGTACGTTTATCTATGCTTTTGTGCACGTGTTGGTGTATATCAGGGAAGGGGGAGGGGGGTTTCAGGAGCGGAAAGGAAAAGCGGTAGCACACCCACACACGCCCATACACAGACATACACACAACAACAACAACGAGGAGGACTGAACGTTTGAAGAAAAACAGCGAAAAAAAAGCAACGAAACCGCGAAGGAAGAAGAATATTAAGCGGAAAAAAATAAAGGTGCTGTTCCTGTTTGTATGCAGGAGGAGGAAGAGCGAGAATGGGCGAAGAAGACAATGATGCACAGATGGTTTGACGAGAGGAGGAGGGAGAGAGAGGGAGTTATGAGGATGGCGCGAACGCCCAACAACTGGTTGTGTGGCTTCTGTCCTCTTCCGCGCGTAGCAGCGGTAGCGAACGGGGATGTGGAGAGGCAGGTGTACCACAGGGACTGGCGAAACTGACGACCGGCGGGAAGACACGTTGCGCTCACAGAAATCTGGATCAACGCAAGGGCGCGTTTCTCGTCCTACATGTGAGAGCCTCGCTCGCATTCTTTTTTTTTTGTTCAGACGTTTGCCGCCACTTGTTTCTTTGTACCGGCCCGCATGCGTCTTTTTCTGCCGCTGGGTGGGTTGCATTTGTGCGAGCGTGTCCGTGTTCGCACGGGCGTAGGATAATCCATCTTTTTTTTTTGTGTTGTGTGTTTTGTGGTGTGCACTCTGACGTATGCCATTCCGTCTCTCATCCTCGCCTTCTCTCTCGTTGTGTGCCTCTCAGGGTTTCTCTTGCGTCACTCTCTGTCTTGTCGGGTGTGTGTCCGTAAAGGTGCGAGTGGCTCCTCCTCGTTTTCTTTGTTTTTTTTTTTGTTTGGCTGAGTTGTCGGTGCGTTCTTTCTCCTTTTTATTTTATTTTCTCCATTTGTTTTCGTTTTTTTTTTCCGTTTCCTCTGGCCCTTTCTTTTCTTTTGTTTTTCTCTTCATGTTATTCCACTCTTCCGTAAGTCGACGATAATGAGAACAGTCCACACAACAGCGAACCCGCGGAGGGGTGGAGGGCGCCCAAGGAGTGACCGGCTCTGCCTTGCGGTGGAGAGGAAGGAAGAGGAGAGGGGCATCGGAAGGTAGGGCAAGGGCGTCTCACTGGCTCAGCCGCATGCAGCCACGTACACGTACGCCTACACGCACACACACACACAGACGCACAGGCACTTTCCCACTCTGTGCGTGTGTGCGTATGCCATTTAGCGATCCAGCGAGAGGTGTGCGACGCACCTGACATGAGCCGACCTCGAAGGTCTCCGCAGGTGCGCCTGTGCCGGTAGGGGAACTTTACTTCCTCTGTTCGCTGCTCGCACACCGTGAAAGTAGCACGTTAGAGGAGCGGACTGTGGGCTTTCTTTCTCACCCGCTCCCTAGCGGCGCACGTGGCGGTTGAATAGAACCTCCGTTGCACTACCCAGCACCCAATGCCCTTCCCTTTCTATCATGCAGGTGTCTGTGCAACGTTGTAGACTTGCGCGCTCTTCTCGCTGTAATTGGCACGGCCTTCGCATTGATGCATCTCCGCTTCCGCATAATCCCACTGTGGCACTTCCTTACCTGCTCCATTTGCTTTTCTATCTGGCCCCCGCCCCCCTTACATACCCATACACGCGCCATACCGTTGTCCGTGTGTGCTGATGTCCTTGACGCGGTCCTCGCTGGCCGTTCCCCAACACAATCCTGATCTCTAATTCGCCAACCGACGGACACCGGCCAAGCAGACCTTTGAACCAACGCTGTTAACCCAAGCCCACACGTCTTCTACTTTTTCTTCCTTCCACGTTTTCTGTTTGCCTTCCGATTGTCGCTCAAGGTGCGCACACCACCCTCTCCTTTCACGCTCAACTTTTACTTCCACCCCCCTTCCCCGCGTAAGCCATGGCCACCACGTACGAGGAGTTTTCGGCGAAGCTGGACCGCCTGGATGAGGAGTTCAACCGGAAGATGCAGGAGCAGAACGCCAAGTTCTTTGCGGACAAGCCGGATGAGTCGACGCTGTCGCCCGAGATGAAGGAGCACTACGAGAAGTTCGAGCGCATGATCAAGGAGCACACAGACAAGTTCAACAAGAAGATGCACGAGCACTCGGAGCACTTCAAGCAGAAGTTCGCCGAGCTGCTTGAGCAGCAGAAGGCTGCGCAGAACATGTGCAAGTAGCACTCGAAACGGTTAAGCGACTCGCACCACGCCGGATACCACCAAGAGTGGCACATATGTGTATGTCGAAGTTTTGCGTGGGACTTTCGGGCAGGGGAAGAGGTCGAAGGCGAAGAAACACCGGCGATTTGCTTCGGAAGTCAGTGACGAAGAAGACAGTGCTGCATCGAGAGGCGGGGACGGGGTTTGATGAGCGTCACAGAATTTAGAAGCGTAGCGGTATGCGTGCCTGCCGTTGTGGGCGTAGGGGAAGGCGTTTGCCACAGGCGTCACTCGTGTGCCCACGAACGGTATGTGTGTGTCTGTCCGGCCGGCGCGTGGATGCGTGGATAATGCGGATCAGCGCAGGGAACTGGATAGCAGTTGTGGGGAAGAGATGATGAGCGCAGGTGAAAGTGTGCGTCGCCTCCCGACCTTCTCTCTGAAGCTTTCCATTGAAACAATCTCTACGCTTGTGTGCGCACACGCCCGCTTGTGGTCGTGGCGTATCCGAGGCCATGCCGATAGAGGAGTGAGGTGGAACCGTGCAATGTTGAAGGTTTCTTGTTTTCTCGACGTGCACCGCTTTTCCTTATCGTATTCTCTCATATTCATGAATTGGTCAAAGGCCCGGGGAACGCAGTGAGGCAAACGGTGCGGTGGTGAAGCCGCCTGGTTGCGTCTGTTTACCTTCTCTTGTACTCTGTTGCCATCTGCGTTCCCGTCCCCTGCGCTCTGCTGCCCTTTTGCCGTGTACATGCTCTACCGTCAACATGCTCACATCTCTAAAGTGTCAGTATCGGCGAGAGGAAACACGGAGCGGGCTCGGGTGAGAGGGAACTGCGAAAAGCGAACGGTTGCTCTCTGCTCTAGTCTTGGTAGAGTCTCCAAGTACAACTTACGTTGGCTCTGTGGTCACAGCATGCGTTGCGTTCAGTGCCTGTCATGGAACTTTGCCTGCGCGCACACCTTTCCATCTATATGGGACGTTTCTGTTTTTGAGCTATCTTGAGCCCCCCTGCACGCACGCACACACGGCGCGCTTCCCGACATCCCCTTACTCATATTTCTTTTTTTTGTGGTTGTTTGGATTCGTCTTTCGACCCAGGCACCTTCTCCGAGGCGTGATGGCTGTCCCCGTGTTGAACCGCTCTTTTTCCTCGTCGTCTTTCCTGTCCGCTTGTATCCCCGCTGCGGACTTTTGTTTTTCATCGCCCTAGACTCCACTGTACACTTCCCCCTCCTCGACTTTCCCTTCTCTCTTATCTTTCAGCACACTCTCCCACACATACATGGACGAGGCCCGTAGAGCGTCGGAGAGAGTGCGCGCGGGGACTCTGAGAGAGAAGAGAGTGAAAGAAGAAGGCAAAGTCAAGGCCGGCACTCGGGAAAACATGAGGCGGGAGAAGAGAGTCCATACAGTGTGGTGCTTCTTCGGCAGATGAACATGCAGTGTGTTCCCGTCCCCCATCCCCACCCCTTTTTTTTCCACTCGTACACATACCCAAACGCGCATACGCGCGTGTATGTGTGGAGGATGGGCGGACAATGTCTGCACATCACTCCTCGTATATTTTTGGTTACTTGCTGCCGCTACTCTTTCTAATATTACCATCTCCTCTCACGCTTTGCTTTGTGCCGTTAACTCAGCAAGTCTTCAAGAGAAAGCGCTGCGAAGAGCACGGTTACCAACCACACATACCTTGACGACCTTTTTTTTCGTGCTTCACACCCTTCTTCTCCACGCAGTTTGAAGTTGGCTTCCGTTACTCTCGCCTTCGGAGCGACGCTACTCTCGCTCATCCTCTTTCGTGCTCTCTCTTTCTCGATGCGTGTGAGTAATTTTCCTTTTTTATTTCCTGCTTCTTCATGCTTCCTGGACCTTCATTTATTTTTTTGTCTTGCTTATTACTCTCGCTCTGTGTTTTGCATCTCGCGCACTTCTCTCTCACTCTCCCTCTTGCTTCACTCTTCGACTGTGCTACCCCCCGTCTCTCGTACATCACCTAAACAACGACAACACACACGCACAAAGACCTCCCGAAAAAGGGGAAGAAAAGAAACAAAAGCGTAACTTGAACAACAGCGAAAAGGCGCGCCGCATCGAAGCCTGCGGACTTTCCCTAACCCGAAGGCACGTGCAAGCCTTCTTTCTTTTTCTTCGGCAAGTAGCCCAGAGATGGGGTTCTTGCGGCGTGGGAACCCCCTCCTGTTCCCCTTCCTCATGAACATGGCCCCCTGGTTCTCACCGCGTTATCTGGACATACAAAACTAGCAATGCATATGTACGAGAACGGACAGCGCCACATCTGCGACTACAACCTACTCTTTCCTCCCCCTGTTTACATATTTCTTTGGTGTTCTTGCGGTGCTCTGTGCCCTACTGCCCTCTTCGCATACTTCTCTGGACGGCTCCTTGCCTCCCTAAACACACGAATACACATTGAACGATAAAACACACCTCCGCCTCTCTTACATACCCATACACGTGCCATACCGTTGTCCGTGTGTGCTGATGTCCTTGACGCGGTCCTCGCTGGCCGTTCCCCAACACAATCCTGATCTCTAATTCGCCAACCGACGGACACCGGCCAAGCAGACCTTTGAACCAACGCTGTTAACCCAAGCCCACACGTCTTCTACTTTTTCTTCCTTCCACGTTTTCTGTTTGCCTTCCGATTGTCGCTCAAGGTGCGCACACCACCCTCTCCTTTCACGCGCTCAACTTTTACTTCCACCCCCCTTCCCCGCGTAAGCCATGGCCACCACGTACGAGGAGTTTTCGGCGAAGCTGGACCGCCTGGATGAGGAGTTCAACCGGAAGATGCAGGAGCAGAACGCCAAGTTCTTTGCGGACAAGCCGGATGAGTCGACGCTGTCGCCCGAGATGAAGGAGCACTACGAGAAGTTCGAGCGCATGACCAAGGAGCACACAGACAAGTTCAACAAGAAGATGCACGAGCACTCGGAGCACTTCAAGCAGAAGTTCGCCGAGCTGCTTGAGCAGCAGAAGGCTGCGCAGTACCCGTCCAAGTAAGTCTGACAGCGTGGGCAAAGCCACTGTAGGGTGAGATTCGGTGTCTTTTGTATATAAAGACGCCGATCAGCCTCACCTTTTTGCGTGTTCGCGGTTTTATTTTCCTCCCTTTCCCCCTCTCTTCTCGTGCTGCATTGTGTGTTGAGTCGCGTGCTCGATACATGCCCAGAGGTAGCCTTGTTACCACCCCTGTCTCGCTCGTTGTTCCTGCCTTCGTATGAACCTCTCCCTTGTTCTTCAGCTATTCGTCAGCTTGTGTAGTAGGGAGGGTTTAGAGAGAAAGCGGAGGCGAAGGACATGCCCAGTGACGACGTGCACGCGTGCGCATGCTTCTGTACGCGGTCGTTTCCATGTAAGCGCGCGCTTGCCGCAGGAGGTGGCCGTTCAAGGCTGTCAAGTGGGCTCAACAGGCTACACACACACCATCAATGCAGTTATGTATACAGTGATGAAAGGGGGAGGGCGAAATCTACCACCTAAAGAAAAAAAAACATTAGACGAGAGAATGGAGAGTTTTTGTGCGTTCGTTTTTAGTGCGTGCGCGTGTTCGTGAAGATTCTGTGCGTTGCTGTTTTGGTGTACTGTTGCGTGCAGGACAGGACACACCGAGCTGTGCAGCGCAAGCGCAGTGACGCGGAGCGTACTCGCCATCATGTATTTGTTTTTGTGACAAACCACTAAGAAAAGGCAAAGGAAGAACACAAAAGAAGCAAGTGATACCGATCATCAAGAGACCATGAGTGCGTGCCATTTAGCCGAAATCGGATTGTGGCTGAAGGAGGCACTGGAACGGCATGATCAACGAGTAGCGGCGTGTGCGGGGCTATGCGTGTGTGGGGGTGGCTCTCTCTTTCGTCCTCTCGTGATGGAGACAGGGATGCCGCCAGTGCATACGGTCACGCGAGGCGAGGGAGCATGGCTTGTGAGGTCCCAGGGAGGCGACGAAAAAGAAAGGCCCAGCTGCCTTTTTTTTCCTGTTCGTTCGCGGTGTTGCACAGGCATTGATGCAGCGCTGTTTCCCCCCCCCCCCCCGCCAAACAGCTCTTGTTGCGCTCGCTTATCGTGACCCCACCCCCTCCGCTTTCATCCTTTCCATCCTGACTCATCTCGGCATGAGTGTGGGGTGTGAGGTGGGAACAAGTGTACAGAAAAGGGTATCGCCAAACGCTGTGGCAGGATACCTTTTTTTTCCGTTACGACCGCTCCTCGGCCAACCGGTGCGCTGTACCCTTTTGCTGCCGCTCTCACTCCTTGTCCTTGGAGCGCTTCCTTGCACCTCGTCTTTCGTACTCTTCGCCTGCTGTAATCCTTTGACTTCTACGTGTGCGCCTCTCTGCTTACTTTCCCCGTTCCTTACTCTTCGCTTCCGTGTGCGCTGCGGCCGGCCCCCACTCGTGTTTGCCAAACCGCCTGTCAATACGCGCGTCGGTGCATGTGCCTCTGTTTGCGACGCGCGCACCAACACGCAACCCTCACAAACACAAAACCGCTTCATTTCGCGCTCTCTGCTCACAACGCATTCTCCTTTCACAACCACCGTATCACGCACATCGGCGCACGTGTGTAGTTTCGAGTATTCCCCCGCTCTCATTTTCGTCACCTATCCATTTAACCCACACCAACACACCACCCTCTCCTTTCACGCGCTCGACTTTTACTTCCACCCCCTTCCCCGCGTAAGCCATGGCCACCACGTACGAGGAGTTTTCGGCGAAGCTGGACCGCCTGGATGAGGAGTTCAACCGGAAGATGCAGGAGCAGAACGCCAAGTTCTTTGCGGACAAGCCGGATGAGTCGACGCTGTCGCCCGAGATGAAGGAGCACTACGAGAAGTTCGAGCGCATGATCAAGGAGCACACAGACAAGTTCAACAAGAAGATGCACGAGCACTCGGAGCACTTCAAGCAGAAGTTCGCCGAGCTGCTTGAGCAGCAGAAGGCTGCGCAGTACCCGTCCAAGTAAGTCTGACAGCCAAGCTACTTGATTTCATAGAAACAGGAAGATAGTCGAGAAGAAGCGTGTAGGCATGCTGGGGTAGCGTGCAGCTAGACGTGCGGGGAGGGCGGGGCTGAGGAACTGGGAAGAGGGGCAGACATGTTGGAGGAGAGGCGCTGTCGGTGTAGGCGGGTAGGTGATAGGAGCTTGGATTGCACCGCCTGTATGTCATGAATACCGGCATGATAGCATACTGGAGATTATCGGTGCGCAACTCACCTTCTTCCTCACCATCGTCCTCTACCACCTCATTTTTTTCTTGTTTCGCGTGCCTCGTCGTACTCCAGGATATCCCTCCTCTTCCCCCACCTCTCCTTTCCGTCATGCATCGTTCTGCGTCCTTTACCGCGTATCGACCGTACCCGCCTCGCTCTCCACTCCTCTCCTTCCCTCCTTGCGACTTCTTCCCTTCACCCGCCTTCGTTTATTTATTTATATATTTACACCCCCTTTTTCTTCTTCCTTGTACGCCTTTTCTCTTTCGCATTGACCTCTTCCTTCTCTCCTCCTTCTTTGGTTTGTTCGTTACACCGCTTGCGTGTATGTAATCTTCGATTTGTTTTGTTATTGATTTCTTCTTGCTTCTTCGCCTCTCTATTCTGGAGGTCCAAGAACGAAAGAAAAAAAAGAAAATACATGTATACATATATATATGTGTGTGTGTGTGTGTGTGCATGCCCCCCCCCCCCCCACACACACACATGCAGCTAGCAAGCCCCACGGCACGTTTTCCCTTCCGTGGAAACGAGTGACGATCGAAAGACAGGGGGAGGGGGAGGGGACTACTCAACTAGCCACTCTGTTGTTTCATGGGCGGCTCTCTTGTCTCGTCTCGTTCTCTCGCGCATCGGGAGTGGTCGACAGGGTCTGGGATGCATGCGGGTGCGCAACACATTTTTTTCTCCCCTCCCCTCGCCTCCCCTCCTCCTTCCCCTTCTGCACTCGGGCCTCGAAGATCTCAAGAGCGAGAGACTTGGGGGAGGCGTTGTAGGGGGAAGGGGAGCTTCGCTGGCAAAGGGTTTCTTCCACAGCGCGGTGCGTCCACCCGGGGTGGCCTTTGTGCTCCGCCCCGCTTCCGCACTACCGCCCGTGGTGCTTTTTTTTGTATCCAAAAAGCCTATGCTCTCTCCCTGCGTTGCTGGCACCATCAGTAGTAGCCGCCGCCACTCCGGTCCTGGCCCTTTCCCACTGCGTCTGTCATTTTTCTCTCTCTGCACCTCTGTCGCTTCCACGGCGTTGTGTGCACACTTGCTTACATTTGGGTGCATGTCCGTGTGCGCGTGTGCTTGACCCTCAACGCGCTTTTTTTTCGCGTCCCACTGAGAAGAGCCGCTTTGTTCTCGTAGCCGTGCCGGCTTCTGTTCACCGGGGTAGGCGCGTCCCTCGTTCCGCCGTTGACGGCAATTCCAGAGAGGCTGAAACCTTGGTTTTCTTCTGTTGAGGGGGTTGCGCCTGAGAGGCGTTTGCCCACACGCGCACTGATACAACGTCACTCACACACGTCTAGGCTGCACCCACAGCGAGTCTTCACTCTTCATTGTAGCAATGCTGCGAAGTTGCCGTGCCTTTCGATTCCGCATGAAGTGCGGGAGCATGTACATCGACTACAAGATCATGTCCCGCAACCATCGTCGCTCGATTCGCGTAGAGGATGCCCTAGTCGACCCCCTCCTGCCCACGACGGTAGTGCCGCTACATTGGTTGGAACAGCTTCGGTGCCCATCAACGCGCCTTCTCACGGGCTACCACACGGAGGAGGCGGTGTATGCAAAGCCGAACTACGGCGATCGTGTGAGTCGCACTCCTGCGCTGTTGTCTTCGTCCGATGCGGCAGCCAAGACGGCAGACAACGGCGCTCACGCCAACGCGATCCGGGCGGGGCCAGTGGTGCTCTACATCACTGGACAGAGCATCCCCGTAGTGTTGAACCCTCTTTTCGTGCAGCCGGACGAGTGGGGTCTCACTCCGCTGAACGGGGAATGGGACCTTCGCATCGGGATGGATGCCATTGAGCAGTGCTCCCTGTACGCCGAGCTCCGCCCGGGTGGGCTGCTGTATTCGAAGCTGCCGCACGCAAGCCTCGCAGAGGCGATGGAACCGGTTCAGGACACTCTCAAGCGCTACGGCATGAGGTGCGGGTTGGCGGAGTCGCCGCTGGTGCCACGACCGTGGACACGCATGCGCTACATGTTTATTGATGAGCTGCAGCGCGGACAAAAGATGACTGAGTTCGTAGGGTACAACCCGCGCAGCGGGACTCAGTGGCGCTTCTCGCAGCACACAAAGTACTTCCGCACGGGCATATGGCGCGAGACCATCCGCCGAAACGAGATGAACGATGGACTGCACGCGCACAGCAGCTGGCAAAAGTCGCCGCAGCAGGCGGTTCCGGAGATTAGCTTTCTCGCACCCTACCCGTAGCCGCGGCGATCGTCGATGGGAGGGAGTGCTGCGGCTGTGGTCACGGAGCATGACACGATCCGGAGGCAGAGGTCAAAAAAGGGGGCTGAAAATAGGTGTTGCGCGGGTACTACCGAAAAGCGAGCACACCTCTCTATGTTTGGGCTTTGTTTCTCTGCATCTCGAAGACCACCCCCTCGCCGGTGTGTTTGTTCGCTCTTTCGCATTACCAGTAATCGGGCTCGTGTACGCTGCTTGCTGTAGCAACGGCTTGCCACGTGTATGTGTGCGCGTGCGTGCAATGCTCTAGCACTAACGCACGTGTACGGGAGGTATCGGTGAAGAGATGCTGGAAAGACAGAACAAAAAAAAATAGCGAATTCGGGGCGCGTGAGAGAAAGTGTGTGTGCGAAGGTAAGGACTTGTGCTTCATAGCAGGCAGCTATTCACGTCAACGCCTGACGTCTCTATTACACCTCCCCTCCCCCCACCGGCAAACTTCTCTCTCTGCGCGCTTTTGTTTCTCCGCCTCTGTCTTGTGTTGTTGCTGATTGTGTGTGCGTGTGCGCGCGTCAGCTCATAACGGGCCACATGGTCTTTGTGTTCTTCGCCCCCCCTCCCTTCCATTTCAGCGAAGAGGGCAGACAGCGAAAAGCGAAGACGATCGCTCAATGCGTAAAGCAGGGCCTGGGCTGTACACGTTGCAGTGGCCGCCTTGTCTGAGAGAGCCACATGACTGCAGCCAGCAGCTTCACAGTTTTGCGGAGGGAGCTGGTGAGGAGCCATCCATGACGGCGGCCTTTGCTGGCCAGGCCTCATCCTCCGTCTTGTTTGCGTGTACGATGGGGTGAGGAAGGGCGCCACGCTTCTCGAACGGCGTTGCTGTCGTTGTCTTCTCTTGCCGAAAAAAAAGAAAAAAAACAGCCGCACATGAGGATGTGCTCAGTGGCTACCTTTACGGTCTTTCCTCCGCCCGCACTCTGCCCGCTTCTCACCTCTCCATCTGTTTTTGCTCTGTTCTTATTTTTTTTTGGTGGCTCTCTGCTGCGTTGACCCCCGCTGCTCGCGCGGAGCAACCGCAGTGAGGAGGAGGGAATACTACGAAAAAAAAGGACTTGCCGAGGACACGGCGGAGGACAGAGTTGCGCACTCTCTTATCTGCCAAAGCCCTGCCTCGGCGTTCCATGTCCTTGTACACTTCATCCACACACCAATGTGGGCGGCAACTGACTCAGTTGGGCTTTGCAGGACCTCAGCGACGTGGTGTTAGCACACTCACAGGAGTGCGGCGGCAACAATCACCGATTTCACTACGAGGCCGTCGCTACTCAAAGAGTAAGGGCACTGGTGCAGCATCGGCGTCCTCGAAGCGAAACCTTCTGTCGCCATTCGGACATGTTCTTCAGGGCTCATCGCGTGGCCCACAAGGCCTTTTCGTGGAGCCGCTAGAGGCGTGGCTTTCCGTGCTCGCAGACTCCGTTCCCTTTTACAAGGACTGTCTCGTGATTTGCCCTTCCACCGCATCAGACGGGCAGGTTCGGCGCGTGTGGAACCGCTGTCGGCAGCATATCCCCGCTGCCCATGTCGGTGCACTGACGCCGCGCAAGTACAAGGGAGTCCAGACAGCCGCCGCAGATGCTGCCCAAACTCTGCTGTCTCTGCCGAACGGCACCTCCGAAGGTGATACAGCTGGTGTAGAACTACCGATGCCGCCGCCGGGCGCGTCGTTGGTGCCGCGCGGTGACGGTGGGGACCATCTTACGAGTGCTTCTACAGCTAGGATACCTTCCCTGTACTCGCCGCTCGAGCATGTTTCCCCGGGCTCTCTGGACCTCATTGTGTTACCAGGTAACGTGTTTGCCCATGAGATGCTCTTCGACGCACCGTGGCACTTATCCCTCGCACACCGCGCTCTGCGCCCGCACGGAGTCGTTGCGATCCTCGGGCACGTCGCGGAGGCAGGGGTCGCTGCGCCGGAGTGGGCGGCGACGGATGCGAGGGATTACATCGAGAGTACACACTTGGATGCGCGAGAAACGCTGGGGCTGGCTGCCAGCGACGCTTCCAGAGAGCCGGGCACGGATGTCGAGCACGTGCGCCATCTGCGTCGTGCCGTCGAGGTACACGAGACACTGCGCTCCGGCCACGCCGACGTCTTCTTTCCTTTCCCTAGCGTGCGGCGTCGCTGGTTCACATCCGAGTACGCCCTCCAGCCCGCCCAGCTGGCGGCTCACTACCGCGCAACCCCGCTGTATCAAGCTCTCTACGGCTCCACGGGATCCTTGTGGTGGAACAAGATGCGGTTCAGAGCAGAGGTGCAACAGCGGCGGAGGACGGCTGCTTCGGCGGTGAGAGGCAATGAGGAGAGCTTTTTCGTCGATATTACAGGAGCCTCGCTGGATGGAACTGCTAGCTTGGGTCAGGGTACCGAAGGTCATCTGGAGGACCTTGTTGCAGCGTGGTCGCCTCTCGGCGTGCGCCGTCGGCGCGGTATGAACGATCCGCTAGACATGCTGCAGGTCATTCTGGACGCCCACGTACCCACAGCCAGTGCCTCTGCTGCAAAGCCGCCGCTGCAGGTGCAACTGCACCACTTTGTGCTGACGTGCAGTGCGCGGAGCATGAACGCGACACCGCTGTCGGAGGGGCGGGCAGGGTTGAACAGGAATCCATTTGCAGTGCTTGGGGGAAGGCAGTGTCTCTCTCTCCACGCCAGCGAAAGACCGAGGACGTCTGATGTGTGATGGGTGTGTTTTCCACGATTTGTGGGACAGCGATGCGGCACACGAGCAAGTAAGTATATGTGTTACACGTGGTCCTGGGGGAGGGGGAGTGCTGATGCCCAGCAAATGCGGGATGCTACCACCCCAGGCGTCCGTCACACCCACACAGATGGTGCGCCGCCGCTGCTGTTGAATAGCCTCCTTCCAGACATGCTGTGTATGCGCTTCTCATCTTTTTTCGTGGCGGGCGAGGAGGAGGCGAAGATGGAAAACAAAAAAAAGATTAAAAAGACTGTGCGACAACGCGCAACGGAAATCACGAGTGGGCGAAGAGGGTGCGGGTGGGATAATTGTGGCGGGGCACTCGGCTTGCCGTTGCTCTCTGTTTGGCGGATCGCCTCTCTCCCTCTTTTCAATACCTGTACACCATCCTTCTGCTCTTGGGCATAATCGTGACTCCTGCGCGCGCGCTCTCGATGCATCCGTTGCGTTAGTGTGGCATCGCGTCTCTCTCATAATGAGTGACTGCCCCCCCCCCCCCCCCCAAGCACTGCTTGCATGGACTTCTGTTCAACTTCTCCTTCGCCCTCTTCTTGCGACTCCACATACCTTCATCACCTTCCACTTCCGCCCCTCATCTTTTGTGTGTGTGTGTGCCGCTGTTGCTGCTGCAGAAGTCTTTCGCGTGCCAGTCCGCCTAGCAGCGTTCTTCAGCCTTTGAGTGCTCTTCGTTCTTTCCCTATTCTAGCTCCCCCTTTTCCCTCTTTCATCCGCTGCTGCTCCTTTGCTTGTACTCTAGTCTAGTGTGATCGGCTCCTCACCCCATCGTCGCCCTTGGCGTCTCTGAGTTCGTTTTCTGCGCGACGAGGCGCGGAGAAGGCACTCCACTGCACACTCGGCTACCCACAACCGCGCAGATACGCGCACACGACGAAACACCCACCACCACCCCTGTCATATACATTCACACCGGTGGCTGTGTCTTGTGCTTTTCTAGATCACCATCGCCGCCAACAGCTGCGCACACAATCTCGCACTCTCTCCCATTCTGGGAAGGTGCACGCACGTGCGTGCGCTTCGCGGTGGCCTCCCTCCTTCTTTTTCCCTTTCCCCTTCTCTTGTACCCGAGAGGTTTGGCTCGAGTCTTCAGTTTTCCATTGCAGCTCGTGTGGGCTTCTCCTCGCTGTTTGTGTACTCTCTTGCGCTGAGCACCGACGTCGTACTTCACTCGCGCCTTTGCTGTCCTCGTCTCCATTCTCAACTTGTTGTGGTCCTCCTGTTGACGGCTGTATCGCCCTCTGCCTCCAGTGTTTGTGTCTATTCCATCTTTCCACACACACACACCTTTCTTTTTTCTTTTTGCGTTCCCGTCGCGTGGCTCTCTCTACACGAGTTGTTATCTCCGTGTGTGATGATGTCGGCCTGTCCGCAGTGTCCCTCCCAGGCTCTCTACTTCGCCACTCACTAACCCCCCCCACACCACTGAGGCTCTATCCTCATAGAAGCTCAATCGGGAGGTCAAGCGTCAACCTTGCGTTTTATGCACCTGGAGCGACACTCAAACACACACACACACACACACACACACACAACCTGAAGCAACTCGCAGCAGGAGCAGCAGCACCGTCAACCGCGCTCCTGCCACCGCGGCCACCCTCCCCCGACTTTTTTTGTCGTTCGTTCTTCGTGTTCCGCACTGTAACCGTTTTTGTTTCTGTTCTCCTTTCATTATTATATAGCGCGGCATCTCTCTTGCGTTCCCGTCCCACTTTCACCTTCACACGTCCCTTGCAGCCCCGCTGATCGGCGGCGCTAGATGTGTGCTTGTTTCACTGGACGTGGGTGCATCCGTAAGGGAGTCGAGAACAGCAGGTCGATGCGCGGGAGCGAAAGAGAGGTGGCGGCAAAGCGCGAGCACAATGAACTTTGTGAACACCTACCTGCTTCTTCCACTGCAGCGCAAGATTTTCAAAAACTTTGGCCACTATGACTACCAGACGAGCACGTTCTACCTCAACGAGGAGCGCGTGAATGAGGTCTTCTTCGACCCTGCGTATAATCCGTTTGTCGACGTGCTGCGCGAGACGTCGCACGCGTCGGCTGTCGCCTCGTCCAAGGCGGCGGCAGCGGCGGCACAGCAGCAGCACCAGCACCAGCGTGTCTTCTCCTTTTCCACTGTGCGAAGATGGAACACCACGAGCGATACTGATGCTGGTCTTTCAGCGTCGCCTTCGCCGCCGAGTCAACCCTGCAGTGGGTCGGTGGACAGTGAAGCCGCAGCGGTGACGGCGGCGGAAGGGGCGGAGAGGAACAGGGAATTCACTGCTGGCGTACCACGCAGCCCACCGGTGCGACTGCTCAGCGGCAAGATCCGCTCCGCCGGGCTTGTGTCGTTCCTACGCCAAGTCACGACGCAGAAATCGCTGTCGGTGGAGTCCATGGATTTAGTCTTTGACGTGACCACCGCAGCGATCGCGGACCCTACTGGTGTCTCTCACACAGACGCTCCCTCTCTGGTGACCCGGCCCGCGGGTGTGCCGCGCGATGCGGAGGACGATACTGCACGTCAGCTAGGCGGTACTCCTCTCCCAGACCCTGCAGCGGCAGGGTTGTCTGTTGCGGAGGAAGGCGACGACGTGAAACCTACGCAGCCGCCCTTGTACTCGTCGAGGCGGTTTCGACGCGACGAGATGGCGAAGCTGGCACGGTCGTACTCCATTGAGGATCACTCATGGCTACAGAGCGAGGAGGAGAATCAAGGCTCCTCACCCGACGCGACAGGAGCAGACTTTGGTAACTTGGACGCGGACGCTGGGCCGCTAGCTGCTGATGGCGTCGCGAGGCCAGCAAGCCCCAAAGAGGGCCCCACGACACAGTTTCACACGGTGGGGGATCTGATGACATACCTTAAGCAGCAGCTGCAGGGCATGGCGGTAGGCGTGGAGGAGGTGCACCTCACCTTCTGCATCCCACCCGTTGGGGCCGCTGGGTCACTCCTGCGCAGCACAGACTCCGCGAGCCGCCGCAGCGGCCGACCGCATGCGGCGGCACGGGCAAGTGCTGCGGCGGCACCGCTGCACCTGCGCAGTGGCACACGTGTGTTGCATCTGTCGTGTCGCCGAGGGCTCCGCTTCACGGTGGACGAGTCCACTGGGGCGTCGGTGGAAGACATGCAGTGCACGGCGAGCATACAGGATTGGCAGTGCTACGTTCACGTCATGACCAGCGATGGCCCGCTGCCGTCGGAGTTTTCCCTGGACGACTTGGTTTTCACGACGTCTACAGCGCTCACCGCGGGTACTGCAGGGCAGCCGCCGCGGGCAGCAGCGAGGGATGACACCGAGTCCGCTGCTGGAGCACCCTTTACAGTGCGTGTCGCCCGTCGAGGTGCCGGTGCAGCTGCCAACGCCACGAGTACTTCGCCTTCCCCTTCGTTGGCGTCTGCAGATGTGACGCCGCCGCCGAAGGTTCTTGTTGACGTGGACGCCGCAGAGGGTTGGAGCATCGTCCTTTCTGCAATGCAGATAGCGCATCTGGTGGCCATGATGAAGCAGGTAATGGGTGATTCGACAGATTCGGATGAGGGCGCGACTTCCGCACGCAGTCTCTCTTCCTCTTCGGCGGTGGAACCCGCCAGCACAGCAGGAGAGTCGGATAAGCAGGTAGCGGCGGTCCCACTAGATTCTGGCGAGGCCGTCACTGCCGCTACCCTGACCGCCACACAGCTGCGTTCCGCCGCCAAGTACGTGAACGTGCATTGTGGTGGGTGCTCTATCAGCTTACTGACGCAGTCCGTCGTCGACGCCAACGCTGTGGCGTGTGCGTGGCGCTGCGCGCTTTCCTCACAGCAGCTTGCGCTTCTCGACCCGCAGGCGATTGCGCCTTTGAAGCAGTCGACTGCTGCTTCAACCCTGCCCGTGTACGAGGCCCTCACCACACCGCACTTCACGTATGTCATGCGCGATGTGGACATGCTTTTTCCAAACATCGATTCCGAGGCGCCATTGTCATCGTCCACGTCGGCACCGACGGCCAGTGGCGTTTTCCAGCAATCGGCGAGGAAGCGGAAGATTTACCGACGAATCTTCGACAACAAACTGGCTGACCCCGTCGTGACGGAGCAGCTCGCGAGGGCACGCGCTGCTGCAGGAAGCTCCAGCAACGGCGGCGGCGCGAGTTTTTTCCTTGGCGTCGGGTCGATCTCTTTCTTGGAGTACCGCCATGCCACCGCCGCGGCCGGGCAACGCAATGCAGCGTCGTCGTCTTCGTTCCCCGCTGCTGAAGTACGTTGCGTGCCGCTCTTGTCGCCCTTGCTGGCGCACTCACTGCGACCCGCGAAGCTTATGCACGCCGAGCGCAGTCCATACGCCTTGGTCATCTTCCACCGTTCCACACCGCCACTGCCGGATCAACCGCCTGCCGCGGAAGTACTAGCCCCGCCCCCATCACCTTGCCTGTGTATCTACCAGGAGACTGTTGTCGTTGGTGTGGCCAAGATCTCCGTCCAACTTGACGCAGGACTGCTTGAGGTTCTTGCGATGTACGGCACCACTGTCGAGGGGCTGATCCGCCGCGTGGGCTGTGTGCCGCAGGGGTGCAGAGGGGAGCCAGATCGCACGGCAGAGGCTCTGGCCGACGCCACAGGCTTGCCAGCTCACAGGCTCTCTTCGCCGCCGTCACCAAATGTGCTCCCATCGCCCGTGATCCGCACCCGCAGCTCCGTCAAGGTGCTCCTGGAGAGTGTCGATGCGTCGATTCGATTCCCTGTCTGTCCGAACGGCACCACAACCTCACCTGAGCTCTTACCCGATCCCGCTGATGGCGTGTCTGCGTCTACCGCATCCCCCGCCTCAGCTGCAGCCGAACCGCAGTCGTTGCTGCTCGCGCGCCTTCTTCAGCGCTTAAGAGAGTCGAGTTTCGATACCCATCGTCATAACCGTGCACTCCTCCGTCGCCGAGCACGGCAGGCGAAGGGTGACGGGTACCGGGTCGCGGTATCGCCCACAACGGCATCGACGAAGCTGGCGGAGGAGGCGGCGGTCGCCTCAACGATCGCCGTACAGGAGCAGCTTGGGTTTCCCGAGGACGTGGACACGCGGGCACGCTTCCTGCCCGAGTTGCTGAGCTTTTCGCTGCGCGACTTGCAGGTGGTGCACACGCCATCCGCAACCACGGCTGCGCGAGGCGCCGATGTGGCCACACCCGCTGCTGTGGTTTACACACCCGCGAGTACGTCGGTCAAATGGCGTGAGGCGGTCGTGTATCTGCAAGATATCCTGGAGCAGACCAAGTCGGAGCTGTTTCGTGTGGACTACAGCCACGAGATGAACATCAACGTGACGCACACCAGTCTTCCTGGCCTTGCCGGAGGAGCGTGGAGAGCTTTGGAACGCGTTCTGGCGCTGCAGATACGACTAGGTGAGATCACGACAACCGCACTGACACAGGACGACTATCTGCTCGCAACTCACTACGTGAGCGAGCTGCTATTGACGCTATCGCGGTGCCGCCAGCGCCTGCACGCCGGAAGGGTAGCCACAGCAGCGAGAGAGCCCGGCAGCAACGCACCACCGCGTGACCAGCTACCTGTTGTAGGTGTGGCTTCTGTGCGATCAGACGACCTCCCTGTCCCCGACGAAGCAGGCACGGCATCGGTGGATGTCTCGGATGAAAGCCGGTCTTTGCACACATCTGGTGGTGGCGTTCGGCCTAGCGAGCGCCGCGACGAGCTGGCCGAACATCCTGCCGGCTCAGTCGCAGAAGCCTTCGCCATGGCAGATGCGCTGACCACGGGCCACGGCTGTGTCAGAGCGAGGGTGCGCAGGTGCGCCGCGGACGACGACACTCAGGATGGTACTTCGAGGCCCAAGTCTCGAGGCAGCGGCGATGGCGGCGACAGCGCAGATCCGCTGCGGAACGCTGTGCCAGAGCTGTGGCGCCTCTTGGACACGACGTGCACATCACTTGACGTGCGCGTCAGTCGCATTCGTCTGGGGCTCTTCGCGCCTCGTCTCTCGCCGATGGGTCAGGTGGTCGGTGAGCCGCTTTACCGATGCCTGCCGAGGTCGCAGCGGCGCTGCCTGGTCGACTTGAACTGCCTCTACCACCTTTACATCATGGAGCTCGTTGACGTGTCGGTGCGTGGGCTGAGCGGCGACGGCGCTCTCGCTAAGGCTGGGCAGGCAAACTACGCGCGTGTGCGATTGGGCGGCTTCGCTTTGTGGGAGCGGCAGCCGGCGCCGGCGCCGCCACTCGCGTCCTGCGATGGTCGCGACGCTGGCGGAGGGGCAGGGGCGGGGGCAGTGTCGCCGCTTTACAAGAGCCACGTATCGAATTCTGTTGGCCCTGGCGGTGCGCCACCCGTGTCGCACGGCCTGGGGGGAGGCATGTGCCGAGACTTGGCTTACTATATGCCCAACTCCCTGGCAGCTCACTCTGGCCACCGACGTGCCGGCACTCTGGTGCAGCTCGTGCAAAGCTACACAGAAGTGCGAGGTGACGAAGAGGAGAGGGATGACAGGGGCCACAGAGATGCGAGTGACACGACCCAGGGCGATGACGACAGCGGCGGTCAGTGGGTTAGCCACAGCTCACGAGTGCTGTCCGACGTTTGGGCTGCCTACGTGCGAGAGCTCCTATCGATCACCACGGCGGCTGGACGAGCCGCGCACGCACCGCTGCCCACTGTTCGTGAGAGCGGTGTGTGCGAGGTGCGTCTTCTCGAAATGGCGAGGGTGTCGCCCATCGCAACCGCGGTGCACTCCTGCCACACTACATCGTTCGTGTCCACTGCTTTTCCCGCTGCACCGGTGCCACCCAACAGGCGGTATTTGTGGCTGCAGCTAACTGGCTTGGGTCTTCATCACGCTGTGGCATACAATGGTGATCATCTGGCGGCGGTACTGAAGCAGTACTTCAGCGGTGGCGGCGGGGCTGTTGCTCCGGCGGCGTCTGTCGTACGAGATGGCGGCGAGGCGAGGGGCGGGGCTGAGGGGCTTGCCACGTCCGCTTTCCCGGAGGAACCGCTCTGGACGACAAAGGTGCACGTCGACGTTGTGAACCTCATGGCCACGTACCGCCCTCGCGGCGCCGGCCGCTCGCTGGCGGTACTGCTGCTCCCGCGTGCTTCGGTGCTGATAAAGCTGCCAGTGATAGTTCCGGCGACGCCGGCGTCAGCGGAAGCGCATGGGACCGCCATACCACCTGAAGAGCTACGACGGGGTAGTGCTGCAGCGGGGTCGCTGGAGACGTCGTCGCCACCACCTGCCTCCGAAGACGTGTCTGCTCCACTGACGATGCGCGCGCAGGCGTGGCTGCACACTTCACTACCGCTTTACGTGTGCAACGACTTTGACGTGGAGGCGCTTGTTCGCGAGGTGCTCAACCCGGCCGAGAGCGACGACTGGGGTGTGGACCTGGAGAGCGCCGGCTTTGTGCGTCTTTGCGAGGTGATTTCTACGGCCGCCTGCTCCTCCTCGTCCTCGCTCGCCACGGATATGCAGCAGAACACTGATGACGCCGGTGCACCCAGAGCGGGCAAATCGACTTCGTGCTCGCGAACGCCAAACCTGATCCTCACGGTGCGCTCGAAGAGCTTAAGCGGATCGGCGTCAGGAGCCCACGGTGGCGGTGACACAAGAGAAGAGGGGGGCTCCATCGACTACGCCTACTTGGCGCCAGCTGTGTCGATGCATCTGCAACACATCGAGCTGTCCGCGTTCATGGCGAAGGATTCCTTCGAGGTGTTCCGCGAGCTTGTGGAGGCATGGGGATCAGGGGCTGACCTGAAGGCGACGGATGCACCGGCAACGCTCGTCATGCGCAGCGGGCCCGGCTTTGAGTGGGTGGCGGAAGAGGTGGCGCGCAGCTGTGCCCCCATGACGTTCCGTGTGAATCCTTACCTCGTCACCAGAGGCAGGGCAGCGGAGGAGGATGCAAGCAGTGGGGGGCTTCTACCCTCTCCAGTCGGTGCGCCGATGATGCGTACCATTGCGAGTGTCGACGACTACACATCGCACTACCCATTTCTGCCGTCGGCCACGTCGTTGCAGGCGTCTAGCGACTTTGAATCGCCGTGGACGGCGCCGGAAAAGTCGCAGCTAGGTCCCCCTACTGGCATGGGAGGCTATAACGCCTCTTACTCGGGTTTTCGGAGCAGCGCGAGCGCGTACGGGTACAGTCGCTGGCTTGATGCCCTACACGCTTCATACGGACGAGACCCACAGCTCTACGACACGTACCAGGCACGCGCTGCCGAACTCCTCGATGGTGCGCCCTGGGTGCCGCTGCACCAACGAGTCCACTCTATCTCCTCGAACGCAAGCGGTGTGGCGCAAGAGAGAACGCGACGCGGGCGGAGCGCGTCCCCGCTGCCTGCGTCGTCCGCTGATGCGGTGCCGCAGTCCCGGCGCTATGATGAGGTCTCGGACACCATTTCTGTGTCAAGCGACGACGATGACGAGCTGACGGCCGAGGAAGGCGCGGCGGCGGTGGCGCCAACGCGCGGCGTACGCGACGCGCAGGGAGGAGCATCACTCCTGTTGCCTCGGCCGTCACTACCGAGGGCGGCTGCTCCTGGTACTGCGATCTCCTCTCTGTCCTCGTCCTTTTCCGATCTGGAGGATACGGTGGCGTCTGGAGCACAGCTGCGATGGTGTGTTCTAGCGTCTGAGGATTCTGTTGCATCATCGCTGCTGCCCTCTGGCGATCCCCGGCATTGCGGCGACCGTGCCGACTCCGATGCCGCCGCCGGCGACCCAGGCGTAGCCACAGAGAGGCGCATTGACCTATTCGCTGCGTGCGATCGGCAGCCGCACTTCCTCAGCTGCTGGTCGCGCGAGCGTGCCGAAGCGGCACGGCAGAGGCGTGCCGTGCGTCTTAACCGACTCGACTGCACCGATGACGCCCTCCTCCACGACACCCCGGAAAAGTACCTCTACCCGCCGGTCGAGCTTGAGTTCTTCTTGAGCGACTGCTCCCTCAACCTCAGCTTGTACGAAGGAACGGACTTGATGTCGGCGGCCGTCCGAAAGCAGCGGCGAGGCTACCTGCAGATCGTCTCGCGAGGCGCGAGCCTGGCGCAGGCGGCACCGTACATCTTCGGCGGCGACAGACGGTCAGAGGCGGCGCTAGCGCAGGACTCATCGCACCCCCCAAACCGACGGACGAAGCCCTCGCTTTCGCGTTGCAGCTACGACACAACCTTAGGCACCGGCGCTACGTGGTCCTTACACACCATCAGCGGGGAGTCCTCGACGTCACGGCTCGAGCGTTTGCACGATCGTGGCTGCCGCAGTGGCTTTGGCGACCGTGATGCAAGCAAGCGGCTTGTTCTCAGTTGCCGCGGCATCACGGTCCAGATGGACACCTTTCCTCAAGGCTCGGAGGAAGACTTGTGGTTCCACGTCGTGGTGGGGGAGGTAACGGTGTTCGACTGCATCAACACCAGCGATGTTCATCGCCTGCTGACCACCACGCCGAAGCCGCCGGTGTCGCTCGCCGCACAACCGAGGCGAGGCAGCGGTGTTGCACGCTGCCATGCTGACATGCCGGGTGTCCAGGGTGGCGGCAGCTGCAGCCGCGGTGGGGCAACCGATGCGCGACAGCTAGAGCTGACTGGGTTGCTGACCTCGTCAAAGAGCGTGCTTGCGGCGGCGAGCGGAGATATGAAGGAGGCGTCTCGTGCGTCCTTCACTGTCTCCCATTTCCAGCAGGGCGGCAGCGAGCTTTCGCTGGCGGTTCGGCTGCAACCGACGTCGCTGACATGGAGCGGCGCCTCCGTCGACTTTGCGCAGTCTTTCTTCTCCACTGCATCGGCATCGCCGCCCTCGTCGCCAGCCAACAGCAAAGGCGCCGCAACGATTGCTGCGTCCTCGTCGTCTGTCCCAGCGGCTGAGGCCGGCACCATTTCCGGCACCGAAGCACCGCCTCTCTTCTACCGCCGCGTGGTGATCCTGCCCACAACGCTGACCGCCGCCGGCTCCTTCCAGAGCGACAAGGGGGTTCTGGCAGCTCTGTCAGAGGGCAACTCGCTTGATGCCTTGCGCAGTGTACCGGTGCTCTCGTGGATTTCGCTGCAGGAGATTCCGCTCCCGATCCCGTTCATGCGCGTCGAGGACTGCAGCAGCGCCGCGACGCTTCTGCAGCGCATCGTGGAAGACTCGAACTGTGTGTCGATCCGCTTTTTGCTGACAGCGTGCTGCTGCGGGCTGCAACCGCTCTCCGCCGTCACACGTGTGGGCGAGGCGGCAAAGGGGCTTTTGCTGCTGCCGCTCTCGAACTACCGCGGCGCCGCGCTGCACCACGCGATCCGCACGGCGTCTTCTGTGTTCATGCAGGAGCTGCTCACGCAGGCGTCGGACATGGCAGCTTTGCTGGCGAGCGGGTCCTACCATGCAAGCCGCTCACTCCTTGAGGTGCTCGTGGCACCACAACATCGTGGACTCACCATAGAAGAGCCGTCGCGTGCTTCACAACCCGCCGGCGTCGCGGACGGCTGGCGGCAAGGCCAGGAGCAGCTGCGTGTTGGACTGCAGGAGGCGCTCACCATGGCGAGCTACTGCACCGGCCCAGACGGGAGCCTTCTGCGCGTTCCCGCAGCGGCGCTGCGCCTGCTCATGGGTGTGTCCGGCGCGGCGACGACAACCCTCTGGGGTGTTCGAAATAGTCAGGGCAGTGCCATGCGTGAGCGGGATGGCCACATCTACAAGAAGAAGTCCTGATAGGGTGTTCCCTCTTTCCCACCTCATCATGCCGTCCGGGGCGTGTTCGTACATGCCGTCTATGTGTTGCCCCACCCCACTCCACCCCGCTCTCCCTTTTCTGCGCAGTTGGTGTGCGCAGTCGCTTGTTTTCCCCCTTCTTTTTTTGTTTATTGTGTCTTTCTTCTTTTTTTTTGTTGTTTCGCTCCGCCCGGTGTGTCTTCGCTGTTCGTGATGTGCTGCTCTTTTTTTCCTCTTCTTCCGCCTGCTTTGCGATTTTTCACGCGGGCTGTGCTGGCTTGTGAGCTGGCGCGTACCTCTGCGCTTCCGTGTCCTGCCGTGGGACGCCGTCCTCCCTCCCTCCCGTCCTCCTCGCCTTGTCGCCCCCGTAGACTGTCTCTTTCATTTTTCTTTGTTTGCGTTCGGGTACCTCACAGTCAGATATATATATATATATATGCACTCAGCGAGTCGGCGACAACAAAGAAAGCAACATTGATGGAGCTGCCCCGGTGCCGCCGCATACCATGTCCTTGCGAGAGTGTATGCATAGGCCGCTCATCTCGTCGCACGAACGCAACGCGTGGAATTACAGATGGATCATGCCTTCTTCGGCTTTACCTGCTGCCGTACAATCGGCTTCGCAGTTGTAGACGATAGAAGGCGCATCTCGGCCGAAATGCAGAAAGTCAGCAACTACAAGAAAAAGAGAGGCGCTTTCACTTTTTCCTGCGCTCTGCCATGCTGCTCCGCAGCTGTCGCCGCCAAGAGAGCGGTGGTTTGAGGAGACATACAAGCAACACACAGTGACGTCTTTCTGTACCATGAAGGCGTTCCACGCTCTCGGTTCGCCTCCCCGCTGCTCCTCTCCGCGTACGCATCGTGGCACCCCCACGATCGTCTTGTCTATCCCAAACCCCATCTTTCACTCGCCTCCTCCTCCCGACTCTCCCCCCGTTTGGTATCACTGCAATGTATTGCTCACCAGGGCCATCTTTTTTTTCGTTTTGGCACCGACCGCTTTCTGCCGTTTGCACTTTACTCCCTTTTCTTTTATCCTCCCGCACGGGATAAGCAGAGCTCGTGGTTCTTCGCTTCTGTGGCACGGCGTCTTGCATCCACCTGCAGCCCTCGAAGCCCCAGCGAGCGTCATTCGGCAGGCTTCGCTTGGTCGGATTCGTTCATTCGTCCGCAGCACCGTCGCTTGTCGCCGTTAGTGAGAAGAGCCCACCGGCGCACGAACCGTTGTCGCATTTCCGCTCCTTTTCGTTACCATCCAGAGAAGCGAAAGCGAAGAGGAAAGGGCAGCGCCTCTGCCACCCGCGGCTCTCACTTGTATCTTCGCTAAGAGCAGTGTGCACGGCTCAGTTGCTCTTGGTGTTCGAACTCGTCTTTTGGACCATCACCGCCAACACACCCCGGCGCACATCCCCCCTCCCCCCGTATTCAGCGACAAGGAAAGCAGTGATCCAATCATCAAAAAAAAACGAAAACATTTAACGTCGAAGAGGGCATGCGTGGCGACGAAGGCTGAAGAAGCAACGAAAGACCAGAGGGACTTCCCCTTCCTTTGTCACCACTGTGCGTTAGCGAACCCCCCCCCGCAGCGCCACTTTCTCTCCTCCCTCGCTGGGCGGCGCCCCTTTCCATCTACGGAGAGACCCGCGCGCATACAAAACGATAGCGACCTCTTTGGAGGCAATGGATGGCAAGGTAGTGGTGTTTCTCCGTACAGGCAGCGTGGCCCGTTTGCCGCTATACCGTCGCCTCAGCTCGCTCAACGTAACGCTGGTGTTGGTGCACCCTTACACACCATTGCCCGAGTTTGACGGTCTCTTTCCGCACTGGCTGCAGCATGAGACGAGCGACGTGGATGAGGTGCACCTTGCCTTGTCGGCCTTCCTGGCATCGCGTGGGCTCGTCCCTGACGCGGTTGTATCTTTCGATGAGTATGGCGTCTACCAAGCGGCGGTAATTGCCGCGCGGCTGAACCTCACCCCGATTCCTCTGCCACCTGTTGCAGTTTTACAGACCAACTTGAAGGATTTGTTCCGCCTGTTCTGCAGCGAGCACGGCATCCCGTCTCCAAAGTCGGTGCCGCTTCCTGTAATGGCGGTGCTTCCGACACCAGCAGAGATGGACAGCTGTGCGGGCGACGCGGATGCGCTCTCGATGGCGTTCGAGAAGGCTCGGCCAGCGCTGGCCAAGACTATTTCCAAGACGATAGAGGCCGCGGCGCTCGCGTTTCCAGTGGCGGTAAAGCCCAGTCCAGGGGCTGGAAGCCTGTTGGCTCGCTTGTGCTCCACCCTGGACGACGCGGTGGCACATGTGTGGTACATGTGTACGATGCTTGCGAGCCATCCAGACTCAAAACACTTTGCCGCCCTCACCAACCGTGCAGCGGCTGGACCTGTGCACGAAAGAGGCGCGACCGGTGTGCAGATACTCGCGGAGGAGTTTATTGAGGGACAGGAGGTCGACATGGACTGCGTTGTCGAGCACGGTGTCGTGCGCTTCTGCTCCATCTCAGACAACTTTGAACCGTCTCTGCCGTATTTTGCTGAGGTTGGCGGGATTTGCCCATCACTGCTGGGGTACCGCGGTCAGTGTGCTCTGCGTGAATTGCTCGACTCATACGTCTCCGCGCATGGAGTGCACTTGCACGGCGTTATTCACTTTGAAGCCAAATATGACCCGGCCCGCCAGCGAGCCTACGTGATTGAGGTGAACTGTCGGCCTGGAAGCGCGGAGACGAACACTATGATCCAAACTGTGTATCGTGGGCTGAACCTGGGTGAGGCGCTGGTGCGCTGTGCGTTGCAGCTGCCTATCCAGGAGCAACTGGAGGGCCTTTTCCCAGAGCTTCTAGCCGGCCAGAAAGACGAAGGTGGGGTGCAGATGCCGTGGCAGACGGTAACTCCACCGCGCCTTTCCGAGGTGAATGCAAAGGAGCATATCCGGAGCTCCGCTGCACATACAGCGGTGTGGTCGCTGCTCGGCGGTCCGTCTCGCGGCTTCTTTCCACCACAGTGCTGGGCGGCGTCTGTGAACATTTATCCGAACCATGCTGGGGTGCTGAGTAAGGCGCGTGTTCCGGTAGAGGACGCTTCGCTCGTTGCCTTCTCCGTCTCAGCGAGGGCAGGTGAGGCCGTGGCACCGCCGCCGAAGCAATTCTACATGCTTTGCTGGATGGTGGTTCAAGGCACGACCGAAGAGGAGGCGAAGGACAACATTCGTCGAGTGACAGACACATTTGAGCAGGAGGTGGCATTGCCGTTCTGAGTCATATGATACCTCGCAACCGGAGCGCATACATAAACGCAACGGTGTGAGGCATTGACAAAGTACGCAGGCACGGCGGTGTCAGTGAAAAAAAGGTAAGGGCGAACACTCTGCGCTCGTGTCTCTATGCGCGTTTTGTTCGAGAATGTGAAAACTTTCGCTTTCACGTTTCTCTCGCCTCTCTTGCACCTTCGTGTCGAGGGGAGGTCGAGTAAGGCGAAGGGGAGTGGTGGGGTGGGCAGGGAGGCTCTATACTGAAGGCGGGGGGGATGTGCGCCAGCACGCACGTGTTTGTAGGTTGCCCCTCTTATTCATTTATATTTTTCTCTTCGCGTCTTAACTCCCTGATGAAGCGGGCCACCTCGCCGTAGCGTTAGGGTTCAGGACCTGCACTATGGGGAAGCCAAGAGCCTGCGGCCTGTCCTCGGGGAAGTCGGCGGACTGTTAGCGTCGGCAGGGCATATCTTTACTGGCACTGTGCTGGAGAGATTTGCAGCCATGACCGCATTCGCTCTTGTCCCCTACGAATCGTATCGGCGATTGAACGCATCGAACCAGCGGCGATCTTCGTGTGTGCGCAGACGCTTGCTCATCTACGTGCCCCCTTCTGCTTGACGCACCCACTCCTGTCAAAGGTGAGCGGGTGCAGTAGAGGGCGGAGTGCCTCCCGCTGCTACAGCCTCACGGCAGTTTGCTGGCGGTCGCGGCGCATGCGGGCAAGCCATCCAGGGACGCCCTCCCCCCTCCCCCCACGGTGGCACGGGCGGAAATAGACGGTGAAGGCATCGAGCCCCCGTCCTTCAGGCAAGAGCGCCGTCTTGAGGCAGGCCACAGGAGGCCCCCAATGCGAGCACTGTGCGCAGGCGGTGTGAAGCACAGCTAGCATGGTGCACCCCAGCGAGGCAAAGCACCCGGCGGTACGCGGAGCGCGAGGGGGGGGGGCGGGAGAGGCGCGAAGCGGCCCATGCCGATCACCCCCGACGAGCATGCCTGCGAAACATGCAGCAGCCCCGCTACATCCCGACGGGGTGGGCTGATGCGGCGGAGATGCGGGAAGCATGACGAGAGAAACACCGAGTCCCGCAGACTCCCATTCGACGAGTCGTCGCACCACGTTATGGAATAGCGCGGCGTGCAGCGGCCCAGGGGGCGGAGCACGGCGCGCAGGCCGGGTCTCTGAGGGCCCTGCCCTGAGGCTGGCCCACTTCCGCCTCGAGCTCGGGCGGCATGCACCTAGGCCACTGCCCTTTGTTACGCGCTCGACAGACGCCATTGCTTCCGCCCTTCAGCACGACGCTAGACACGGCTCACGCGAGTGTCCGCCTGACGCCGATGGCGCAGAACGTATGCTCAGAAGGGGCGAGGACGGACAAGGAGGAGCCTGCTAGGCGCATGACCCCGATTCAGCGCCAGGGCGATTCATTCCAGAGGGCCGGTGCTCTGCAGTGTGTCCACAAAGGTAAAGGACTGTGGTTTTGTGCGTGCAGTTCTTCTGTTTTTCTTTCTTTATATCCGGCTTGCTTACGGTAAACTGACACACACAAAAAAAAGAAAACTAAAGGAAGGCCAAACGACGGAACACGTGCCAGCTCCCCGGATCACGGCTGCCGACACACGAGCTTCTCATGGCTTACCATTCCAATCATAAGCTTTTTTTTTGGCGTCACCGTGTCTCCTCCATGGCACACCCCGTGCCCTATCCGTGAAGGAGGCGGCGTGGTGATAAACCATCTCCGCAAAGAAGAAAGGAAAACGAACGGAAGGCCATCCCATGACGGTACAGGGCATATTTCTCCACTGCTGGGCATGCGCGAGAGGCCAGCATCTGCATGCTGTTCAACCTCCGCTCGGGCTGTTGGCTGAATGCACGCAACGGCGCAAATGTATCCGCGTGCGCTGCCCCGCCCTCGGCCCACCGCTTTCCCTCTTTTTCTCAGGACGAATGGCCCAAGTTGCTCTGCGCACATCAGCTTTCCACAGTCTCGACTGCTCCCTTTCGACTTTTTTCTGTTACCTACATCTCTACCTTTTCGCGCACCGTGAAACATGTGCTCCTGCACTTCCCCACATCTACTCGCACCTGCATGTAGGTGCCTGCGGTTTTGATTGCATGAGTGGAAAGAAGCGGACCCGCTCCCCTTCCCGAAAAAAAAAGGGTCAGCGGATCAATAAGTCTGCTTGCCACTCTTGTGCAGTGTATGTGTGTGTGCCTGTGTTGTTTGTCTGCACGCGGGCACCTTCGTTGTGTATCGGCGTGTTGAGGTGATTGCGCACGGACCTCTTTCTCTTTTTCGTATCGTTTTCTTCAGTGTTATTGCTGTCGCGGTGCTGTTCTAGCATCATGAGCGGCCACAATCCGAACCGTGCTGAGGAACCGGGCAGCGGGGGTGGCGCGCCGGCGCGCCACCCCATCACCTACAATCTGGCCGCTCTGCGCCTTGCACAGTCCCCTAACGGCAGGGGCCAAGCATCCCCACCGGTCCCTTCCGGCGAAGGTGGGCCTATTAGGCTGAGCCACAGTAGCGCAGCATCTGATGTGCCGCTGTCTGTCTTGCTTGCCGGGCTCAGTACCCCAGCCACTACTGTCAACACAATGTCGCCGCACCCGGCGGCGGCCTCCGGGCTTAGCGCTCTCTCACTAGTCGGAGGCGGCAGGCCGCCCGTGAGAGTCGCAGGCGCTTCCGCCGCAGTACTGCCGCCTGCGGTGGGGTATCTGGATCCTGGCCCAACCATAGAATCTGGACTACCTCCCAAGTTGACGGGTGCAGGGCAGTCTGACCAAGCGCCACCAGTGCCGATGGCTGCACCAGGTCCGCGAGAGGCAACGCTGGGTCTCACTGACAACAAACAGCCGTTTCTGGCGGCTGCGCCGACCGGCGCGCCACCCCCGCCGCCGCCGCCGTCGTCACTGGGTCACGTCCCCATGCCAGTGCCGAGTGGATCGTTAGTGTTTCCTCCGAGAGCACAGACCAACATCCCCTCTCCGGCTGCGGCGGTCCCCTCAGCGCAGTGTGCACCCTCTAAACTGTCGGCTCCACCAAAGTGGGCGAACGCCGCGCCTTCGGGCATCCCACTTCCGCATTCCGCACAAGTGCGCCGTGCAGACCCGACCCAACCGGGCTCCGCCTTCATGCGGACTCAGAATCGACCGCCAATGCCCTTCTCCGCAGGCGTTGCGATGTCGCAAGGCAGGCTACCTACTCCTCAGGCCCTCTCTCAACATCCACCGGCGGCACCCGTGTCGAGTCGCGGGGCTTTCCACGAGGCCGCAGAGCCGGCAGCAACTGTCGCTGCTGCTCCTTTGCCGCAGGCACAACCACATGCCGGTATATCTCCTCCGATACCGCGGTCGCAGCTTGCTGGGATGCCGGCTCATCTCAGTCAGTCGTCAGGTGCACCACTCCCGTCGGCTGCCGCTCCCTTCAACGCCCCATCCCCAAAAGCAGCCGGCTCGCTCTTGTCGTCTCCGTTGCCGCCGCAGCAGCGGAACTCGAACTCTCAGCGCCTTCCGTATCCGCTGCCGCAGCCTCTTTCACAGCAGACCGCCTCCGCGCGACCATCAGTACCCCCTCCGGCTCCGATGACAGCCAACACAGCATCTTCGTTTCGGCCCACACCCACCTCACCACTGCCTGCTGCCTCCGCGGCACCCGTTGTCGATACTCCCGCTACGACACCCCCTATTGCCACCCCAATTCCCGCTGCTGCGCCAGCTGGCGCTCCTGATTCTACTCCTGCCGCTGCATCCCGACCCACGGATATTTGCTTAGCATTGCAGCAGATGAGCATTCACGCTCGCACAGCGCCGTATCCACAACCACCGTCAACTGCGACAGCGGCTGCTGCCGAGACACCCACGCCCGCCGCGGCTTCGAGTTCCGCCGACTCACCCATAAAGAAGCTGCCACAGCTCATGCAGCAGCCACAGGCGCGGCTGAACTACTACGCCGCATTGCCGCCGCGTGTGGCAGTGCAGCGTGAACAGGACCGCTACGGCAGGGTCAACCGAGCACAGAGGATGAACTACCGCCAACCACCGCCACCGCATCACCAGCAGCGTCATCTGCCATCGGCGCCGTCACACCAGACCAAAACGACTCCCCTTGCTCATGTAGCCGACATCGATCCGGTCGTTTCAAAGCGCTTCCAGGATGAGTACGCGCAGCAGAACGACAACGAGAACATCGGGGACGACTTGCGGGCGCAGCAGGCGACGAAGATGGGCACGATTGGCACGCTAGATGAGGAGCTGTGCCTGTCCCTCATTGAGACTCATGATGTCACGTTTGTCGTCACGGATACCGGTACGGGCAAGAGCACCCGTATCCCAATGGCCCTGCACAAGGCGCACCCGGATGCACTCGTCGTGAACGCGCAACCGCGCCGCACCGCTGCGATCAACCTTGCCCAGCGCGTCGCCGAGGTGCTTGACGCGGAGCTCGGTGAAGAGGTAGGCTACTCGGTGCGCGGAGAGCATATCGGCGACCTTGGTGAGACGAAGATAATGTACGTTACAACCTACTCCCTTTTTATCTACTTCCTGTGGCACGAGTTCAAGGAGAAGCTGCCGTTTTCCTACATCATTGTCGATGAGTTTCACGAGCGTACACCTGATGTGGAGGTTATTCTGCTGATGCTGAAGCTGTGGCTGCATAAACACCCAGGTGCCTTTAAGCTTGTCCTGTGCAGCGCGACGGCACAGGTGGAGGAGTGGCAGAGCTTCTTCGACGGCCTTACGGTCGGCACCTACGCCCGCTCTCCTATCATGTACCCTGTGCAGGAGTACTTCATCGAGGACCTGCAGCGCCTCACCGGCATCCGCACTGCACCGATTTTGCCGCAGGATAGCAGCAACATGGTAACATCGGAGCAGATGCATCAGCTCATTCTAGTGTGCAAACAGCTACTTGAGTACCTGGCCAAGAACACGGCGACGCAGGACAGCGTGCTGGTGTTCATGCCTGGCCGTACACAAGTGGAGCTGATGACGACATGGATTCGCGAGAACCTGGAGGAGTCGCTGGAGCCGATCGCGTGGTACCGCGACGTCGAGCTGTCCCTGATCCAAGAGGCCCTCGCGCGGCCAGCAGTAACCCGCAAGAAGGTCTACATCGCCACAGACATCGCCGAGGTGAGCTTGACGCTGCCAGACGTGGTGTTTGTGATCGACTCCGGGACAGGCAAGCGACCGCAGGTATCGGAGAAGGAGAAGACAAGCTACGCTTTCCCGCCTCTTCGGCTGCTGTGGGAGACGACGTCGAACGCGCAGCAGCGCCGCGGCCGCGTTGGTCGTGTGCAGCAGGGCTTCTACTTCAGTCTTCTTAGCCGCGACCACCACAAGGCGCTGCGCGAATCGGATAATCGCATCAAAAACGCTGTCCTCACTGAGCTCGTCCTCCACTCCCTACTCATCACGCAAAAGCCGTTCGCCTTCTTCCAGCTGTGCAACGAGAAGCCAGAGCGAGGTGCCCTCGCCTACAGCCTTCACCTGCTACAGGATGGCGGTCATATCATTCGCAAGGACGACCCAATGGCGGACGCGGAGCGGGTGTCACTTGACCGCCAGCGCACGACGCACGTCATGGATTCCCCCTGGAATGCCCTGATCGAGGAGGCGCTCGCGGCGGCCCCGGCGGCCCTTGCTACTGCTCCTGCCGATGCGGCAAAGCACTCCCCGGCCACAAAGGAAGCGGCAGAGGACCTGGGCAGCAGTGACGAGGTCGGCGACAAGGGCTACGGAGACGAAGGGGAGTCCGTCGAGGCCGCGAATCCAGAGGCCGACGTAGAAGCTTTCCAGCAGTGCTATTTCATGACCCTGCGGGGCGTCATCGCGGCCCGCTCACCGGTGTCGGTCGCGGCTGCCACAAACGTCTTCTTCGGCCTACTGTACGGCACCCCGACGCTGAGCATGCTGGCGGCCGCCATTGAGTCTTCCAAGTCGCCGTTCCATGTGCCGTACACCGTCAGCGATCGGATGGAGCGCGTGGCGATGGTGCGTCACGTGTCGAACGTTATGCAGCGCTACCACGGCTCTCTGCAGAGTGATTTGATCTGCTCCATGGAGGTTATCCTGGAGTACATGAGCATGCAGCGCGACGGGCTGTCCGAGGAGGCACAGGAGGAGTGGTGCCAGGAGCGCAGTCTGAGTCGCACTCGCGTCGTCGATACACTGAATTTGTTCTCGCAGATGAAGGAGCAGGTGAGCTCGGTGCTGCCGTTCCCGGACGTCACGGACATCGACGTGCTCAATGCCCAGTTTAATCAGAACGCTGAACTCCTTGTGCTCATGCTTGTGGCGTCGCACACAGAGCTGGCAATTCAGGTGCAGCTGGACGGCCCTGTCGCGCAGAGGAAGGGCTTTGTGGGGCATGGCATGTTCTTCCCCCTCAAGTGTCTCAAGGACGAGTCGGTGCCGACCGTGTGCCCGTGGGACCGCACCAAGATTAGCGTGCCGCTTTCCCTACAGACGATTCAGCGCAAAGTGCTCGCCGTGTTCGCCTCGCAGGTGGAGCCAGACCTGTTCGCGCTGGTGCTGCTCGTCTTCTCTTACAAGCTCCACTACTCGGTTCAGGACAGCGGCGCCACCCCGTCGTTCCTGATGGCTGTCAGCCACTCTGGTGTGCGCCGCACCTTTCAGTGCGACACCCTCACCGCACAGCAGATTCTGCAGCTGCGCCGCATCCAGTGCGCCCAGCTGCGGTGCATGCAGCTGCAGGTGGAGGAGCGCGTGAAGGCGAATGAGAGCGAGAAGCTCAGTGCAGTGCTGAAGAGCGCCAACAGTGACTTTGGATTACCGGATAGTGCCATGAAGACGCCCTACCTCATCCCTACAGTTCTGCAGCACGGCCTGAAGCTGCTCGTGAGCCGACTGAAGGGCTCGCCTTCTTACACGGCGCAGCGACGCGGCATCGCGGAGTTCCCGCCTGGTACGCCGTACTGCAAGCTCGCTCACGGCGTGGAGCTGCCGCCGCCGGTGCTGCAGTCGGTGCTCATCCACAGCAACAACGGCCTCTCCGTGCTGCAGCCGACAGCAGCGGCGGCAGCCGCCGCGGCCCCCTCGGCGACAGTCGGAGCAGCTACTGGTGCGGCGGAGCATAGCGATGTGGTGGCCGTCGCACTGGCGGAAGCGCCCTCTGCAGGAGTGGAAAGTAAGTCGGAAAGCGAGGACGACGATGATAGCGACCGCAGCAGCGACTCTGCTGCACATGTGCCAACATTCAGCTATGACATTTAGATGTGCTCGAGAGTGATGGCGGGCCCGAGGCGTAGCCCTTGAAAGGGGGGAGCCCTTCGTGGTGTGATGGAGGCGCAAGCGGTATGCACAGAGAGCGGTAACTCGTGAGGGACTCACTTTCAAGGTCTGGCGTATGTGGGCCTCTTTTTATATTCGACCCCCTACTCCATGTGCCGCCGTCCCCCTTTTCTTCTATTTTCCTGTTGGTCTTGAATGGCGCGACCGTGGGCATCCGCTCTGTGTTCTCTTCCCCCCTCCTTTCCTCTCCGCTCCTCGCCTCTCCTCTTTCTCGTCTGCACGCGTATTAGGTGTCGTTGTCTGCGTGGGTGGCGGTCACGTATTGAGCTAAGACTGTCTTCCTTTGTGTGGTCCTTTCCTTTGTTTTGTTTTTCTTTCCCGTTTCCCTTTCCACCTTTGTGTAATTTTGGCGTGTAGTACCCGACATGGTGATGAGGCCTTTTTGTTGTTGCTGCCCCCAGTGTGCGTGTATGCGCGCGCGAGGGAGTTGTTGGTGTACTTGTTCTTTCCACCCCCTTTGCCCCCTCCCCCCTCCTTTTTGTTTTTGTTTGCTACGTCGCGCACCCACACACACGCACTCGTGTTTTCTTCTCTTCTTCCTTCTCCTATCCTATGCATTCAAGCTTTCCAGTCAGGGCATCAACGCGAAAAAAAAGTCGTTGCGCACGAAGGAGGGCGGGAGAGAGGAACCACGAAGACGACGACAAGCAGACATGGCGGCTCGTGAATAGTCTTGGGCGCTGTGCGGTTTGATCTCCTTCCTTCCAGCTCACCCGGACGTCTTCCTGTGTGTAAAGATATATATATGTACATGTATTTATACACGTATATATATATATCTATATATGTCGTTGTCGTTGTCGCTATGTGTGCCCGCTTCTGAGCATTACCAGTACATTCATGTTTAATTCATGTCGTCGTTGCTGTGGTGGTGGTGAAGATGAGTGGGTTTTGGGGTAGAGGCGGGAAGAGAAGGGAAGGGAGGAGAAAGGGGGAGGGCAGGGAGACAGGGGTAGGAGACAGCGTAGGCAAGACATAGAATGTGGGCAACTGCGGGTTGCCTCTGTTTTCCCTCCTTCCCTTCCCTTTGCTTCCTTCCTTCCTTCCCGACTTTTCCCCGCCACCATCATTTGATTACACCGCGGGTTCTCGAAGAGTATCCTAACATAAAGCAAATCATACCTCCACAGACACACACACACACACACACACACACACACACGCCGAGAAGGAGAGAGACACGCCAGCTACAGCAACAGATCTTACTGTTTCACCGACTGGTAAAGTCTGCAGGCCGCGCCGTACTCTGCGCTCTGGGCTTCTCACAGGTGATGCAGAAAGGCAACGGAGAGGCGAGGTCAGCTTCCCGGGGTACAGTTCCTCACTAGCCTCGTGCTCTCCAAAGAGCGCCTACCACGAACATACCGTGAGATCGGGGAGAGGTTACGGGCATGATTGATGCGCGTGCGTGTCTTCCGTGATGCTGCTTTCTGTATTGCATCTTTTTGCCCCTCTCCCCTTCTATGATTCTCCTGTTTGCATCCAACACATGCAGTCTCATCCGCTAATCACGGAGCTTTCTGTGTGCGTCGCTGCTGGCGGATTGTTGCACAAAGCTCACGCACCGTCCGTGTCTCCGTCTCCTCGCACGTTACCCGTGCTCAGGTTTGGAGACGTCCGCACTTGGGTGAATACCCCCCCTCCCCCACCGTTTCCACACATACGCACGCACGAACAAGTACTGCACCGCGACGGCGAAGAGCTTAGTGAGCTCATGAATAGCCAAGGGCTCTGGCAAGAAGGAAAGCAAAGGGGAAATTAGGGCATATCACGCGGCACACACACACGCACCGCAAACGCGCGAAAAAACGACAACAAGCAAACAGCGGCAGCATGGTCGGCACAAGCTACAAAAGTCGTCATGCCGACGAGGCGGTGGAGAAATCGGAAGGGAGCAGAAGTGGCGATGCCGCAGGTAGCAGCAGCAGCCGACGCCGGCAACAGCAGCAGCAGAAGCGAGAGCGCGATAGCTCGGCCCGAGCGACCAAGAACACCTTCGGGACACCGACCATGCTTGGCATCCAGTACACCTCCGAGGAGGCGAGCAACATCTACAGCAAAGTTGGCACGCTCAACGGCTACACGTTTGAGGTGCCTCCAGTGAATCGATTCCACAGCAAAACTGCAGAGGCGAAGTTCACCCAGCTCACCGGCAGCCTTAACCCGAAGTTCGAGGCCAGCCGCTTCGACCACCTGCGCGAGCGTCTCCAAGTGGCCGATAAGCGCGACAAGGACGGCCACTTGCAGGCGATCGCGATGCTGTACGCCGAGTTCCTCGGGAACAACTTTCTGAAGGCCACGAATATCAACTACGCCGAAATGGAGCGCTGCTTCTACCCGAACTACGCACCCAAGTACGACACACTTTTGAAGTCGCTCGGGATGCCCAAGCCGCTGTGGTGGCGGCAGGGCATGTTTTCCTCGCTTGAGGACATCTCGCGTGTCCCGCTGGATCGCTGCAACGTGGAGAAGGAGACGTCGATGTCCTTCGAAGAGTGGTACTGCCTATTCTGGAACTACTACCAGCCCTTCAACACCCTCGCGTATCTGTGCATGGTCACGGCGCAGTCGATGGTGTACACGCGAGAGCTCGTTGACAGCGTGGCTGACTACCTGGCCGAGCGACACGCCTTGATTACCGAGGCGAAGGCCAAAAGCGCACCAATCCTGTTCCTTGGCGCGCGCACGGGCAAGTTCGGCGCGCTGCTGAACGCAACCAAGAAGCTGCCGGTCCAGGTCATTCACACGCACGAGAACCCCAACATGAACCCTTACCTGATGGTGATTCCGCAGAACAAGCAGGCCGAGTTCAAGCCAAACCCGATCGTCAAGATGAAGAATCAGGCAGCACTGGAGAAGTACGAACCGAGCATTGTGCTCTTCTCCGACATGATCATGAACAGCGATCCGACGGCGCAGATCCGGCAGCAAGGCTCGGTGCGCGAGTACGTGTACTTTGGGGTGCCGGACAGCTACTGCGAGGGGCACGCGTGGGATACGTGGGGCTACTTCAAGTACCGTGAACGCGGCACCGATCACATTCCGGCGTACATGCGTGAGGGGTTTGGCAAGGTGAAGCTGCCGCACCTCTCGCGCTGGATGATCCACAAACTGGACAGCGACATGCAGATGGGCAACGGTGCCGTGACAGCGTGGATCCGCACGCCGCTTCTGCCAGCGGCCAGCACGCGGTGGAGATGGCGCATGATGCGCCTCAGGCCATTTTTTTGACAGGCGGTCCGAGTGCACGGGTACTCCCTCTGGCTTGGAATGTGTGGGAGGGGGGAGAGGGTTGGAGGGTCGCGGGAGATGGCGAAGCCGGCGATGTGCCACACACAGGTGAGTTGAGGCCTCTTTTGCCTTTTCCCCCAGCACATACATACAGGCATATTCGCATGTGGACGTGTTTGGGCTGCTTCCCAAGCTGCTCGCCGACTTGCCAAAACGCATCGTAACACGTGAGTGTGCGTCTCCCCCCTCCCTTCATCCTTCGCCTGCCGTCCAGCTGGAAGGATGGACGAGACCAATGTGGAAGAGCAGACCGAGAAGGCGTCGGCTCTTGTTGCGTGGGGAAGGGAAGGGTGCACGCTGACTTCGGCGAGCTTCTGCCTTCGCTGCGAGTGTTCACATCTCTGGTAAGGTACGCCAACAACCATCAACTGGAGGGAGAATAGTGAAAAAAAAATGCGCAAGATCACGACGGCTCGAAGGTGCGCTGGGGTGCATTGTTTTCGAGGGCTTTAGGTGTTTCTCGCTGCCATCATCTTTGGGCGGCGCTGCTACCAAGAGGGACTCTCGGGCTTGATGGAGACACCCCGTCTCCCGCCGCATTGCACAACAACCTCTCTTCTATTCCACTTTTTTCTTCCTTTCACCACCCCGCTCTCACGTTACCCGTATTCTCTATTACACGACTGCCTCACTAATTCCTTTCCGCGGACCGCGAGCCGCGTTTACGCGTCGCTGCTGCGCTACACTTCACAAACGCAAGAAGACGACATAGGCGGCACCTTCCCCCCTTCACCTCTGGCTTGCGCGTGCGTGGAGAGCGCAAGAGCAGAAAAGACGTAAAAAGAAAGTACGATTGCATGTGTCTGCGCTACCAATGCGCACAGATCAGGGCGGCCGCCCAGTGTGCATGCTGGTCTTCGCACTTTCCGCGGACGTTGCAGCGCTGCGTCGCGCTGTCGCCGCTGTGGCGGGGCCAGCAACGTCGATGAACTACGCTGACGAGCCCCACAGCGAAGATGGAGGAGCTGCTGAACAGACAAGCGTAGCAGCGGGCGCCACTCGAGGCGTACTCAGTGATGACGCGTGGGTGTTTGCTTCCGTTTCAGGCTCATGTAGCTTGCTTGCCACGCCAGACTCGCCGAGCCACCTCCCGCCCGCCGGGTATCAGGCGGCGGCGCGCGAGATGCGGCAATGGCAGTGCCTGCTGAGCCTAGTGCGCTTACCTCACCTGCATGCAGGTATCTCATGCAACAGCGGCCCTGCAGCTCGCGAGAGACAGGCAAACGGTGCGACTTCCAGGGCGCGCACAAGTGTGGCGGCAACAGAAACTGTGGACGAGTCGGTTTCTTGCGAGCAACACGTTGATACGGTCTCTAGTGCCGAAGGCACTGAGCACTCATACCTACTGTGGGCACACGTTCCACACACTGCTTTAGGTGCCGAGTTTGCGGAGTTTGATGCCAGTCGCTCTCGGGGCTGCGCTGCACGTGGCGGCATCGCCGCAGATGTCTCTCCCCCTGCAGGGCATCATCTGCTGTGCATCGACGTTGGCGGCATCTACCTGGCGAGCTCACGGACACACCCTGCGGCAGGGCGCACACAGAGTGTACCGCCGCAGCCCGCAGACGCACCCGCGATGAAGACAGCAAAGAGGTCAGAGCGTGCCTCGAGGAGGCGGAACGCGGCGCGCGTTAGACACGTCCGTGCTCAAACAGAACAGAGATCATCGCTCGATGCACGTCAAAACAACGCCAAGGCCATCAGCGAAGAGAGGGAAGCTGAGGCGCTCCAGAGCCTATGGCGCCTGCTGCAACAGCGCTTTGCGACTGCAACACGCTCTTGTCCGTTCAGGACGGACGCCGCTGCCACAGCGCTTCCGCTGATGCTCACGGAGGTATGGGTAATACCCCTGCTGACTGCGGAGCGCGACAGCGAAGAGCCCTTGCGCAGTGCAGCTCTGGGCATCGCCGCCTTTCCACTGCTTGTGCAGGACAAGCATCACCGCAACTCCGCTGATTGTGCCACCGTGGACGGTGACGGCGTGCAAGTCTTCCGCCTAGCGCGCCATCCCCCAGCCCACGTGCTTCGCCTCGCTGTAGATGACGGCGCGCATTCAACTGACCCGCCGTCTTCTACCATGTGTCAGGCGGCCGCGCTTCGGTCGCGAAAGAGGCTCCGTGACAGCGCGGCGGGGCGACAAGATGAGGCAGAGGGGAGTCAGTGGCTGGCCGCACACGCCACACCTCTATCGCCGGACGCCGTGTTTCTGCACTCTTGCTACGACGGCGGAGGCGCCGACTCCGCGGCACCGGAGATGTCCGCTCTGCGACTTCGGATACTGGAGCGCGACTTCCTGCTTCGCAGCTGTTACTTCTCGGAGTGGTGCTGCATCGCTGACTTTGACATCACAAGTGACTTTGCCAGTCCACGTCTGGGCAACTGGACAAGGAGTGCAACGGCTTACCACGCCTTCTACAGTGTGCTGCGGCGGTGTGTGCTGGCTGAGGACGCGCTTGTGCAGCACTCGATAGAGAGGGAGGCAGGAAAGTGGGTCGCGTCGTGCGGATCACTCTCTGGCGCTGACGTCACGAGCATCTCCGGAGCAGCCGCGCTGCCGCGCAGCCCCACCGAGGCCCTCTTCAAGGAGAGCGCCCTTGAGGGGAGCAGCGCGGACGACTCAGGCGCTCGCGGGAGTGAGCAGGTGTGGCCTATAGAGGAGCTGTGGGACCTGTGGGTGCGACTGGGGTGGACCCCTCCATTGACGTGGCCGCGTGTGCGTGTGTGCCTGCGACTCACTGAGGGTCTTGACCTAGGCAACGTGGGCCAGCGCTCTGTTTGGGAGCTGTCACCGCGCGCTCTTTTGGCACTCCTGTCACGGGTGGCGACAGCAGTGAACGCGGCATACATTGAAGCGAAGCAGCTGCAGCCGACTCATGGCCCTCGAGGAGATGGTGTGACTGCGGAGGTCGAGAGCGATGACGATGCCGCCGGCGCAGACCTCGACCGGGTGAGTGACATGGGCTGTGCGCACAGCTGCCAGGAGAGCATACCGTCTTCTTCGGCTGCTCGATGTGAGTCGTTGGTGCAGATGCAACGGCTGCTTGAGTTTCAGACAGCACTCTCCGTTGCCCCAGAACCTGTCACCGGCCCAGCGTTGGCGGATCTGTCCGATTTGGCCGTAGCGGCTCCCTGCGTCCCCACCATCAACTCGTGCACCAGCAGTGCATCCGGGGACGCTGCTGGGGGCTCTCTTGTTCTCAGCGTCGCCGCACGTGACCTTGCCGCGGACATTGCCGCCACCACGGTGCTTTCTACCTCGCATCCTGTCGCGTCCCCGGCAGGCAGTGTTGCTGATGTCGTGGCGTTAACCGTGACATGGCTTCGTGGTGTGCTCGAGTCCCCAGCGTTGCTCATTCTTCCGCTCGGTGTGTCTGGACATGTGAATGAGAGAGAGAGGGCCGATGACTCTTCGGGCGGCGCTGGCGCGTATTCTTCCTGCAGGATCGCCGCGGACAAGGAGGCGGCGTTGCTTACTGCACTGCTCGCGCGTCGATCGCCATTTCAGCCAGAGAAGTTGCTTCGGGGGGAACTGGATGTTTCTTCGGCTTCGCATTCTCCGCAGATCCCTCCCCCATTCTCGCTGCCCGCCGCCGAGATGTACTGCGAAACCGCCGATGTGGCAGAGCTGCGCTGGTGCTCCCCACAAGCGACCACGGCGACGGCGACCACCACGGCGTATCGCGAAACGCTCTCCTCCGCCGCTTTTCAGAACCCTACGCTGTGGTTGGGCAGTTCGGTATCTTCGACTGCGTCCTGTTGCGCCCTCGCTTGTGTTGAAGTGGCGCGACTGGCACGCACGGAGACGGCCGACGAGACTGTCAATGTGTACCGTACATCGCACCAGCAGCTCAACGCCACAAACCCATTGGCTGCATTTCTGTACACGCGTTTCGCTGCATATCTTCAAGAGCAAGGCGTCGTGACTGTTGCGTCACCATCGGGAGAGGGGAGCAGTGAGGGAGAAGCGCAAGATCTTGGAAGAGAGTATGAGCACATACCACGTGATGCCTGCCCGGCACGACGCTCGGCTGTGACAATGCCCTCTTCATTCCACCACCTCATGGTGCGGGATGGAGGTTATACTCAGGGCGGAGCGGCAGCCGTGTCTTTGCCCGAGGATGGCGGCTGCCTCAAAGACAAGAGTGGACCCTCAGGGGATGGCGATGCAGTCGAGTCACTATTGGCGGAGGCTGTGGTGCGCGTCGTTCAGCAGAACAAGTCCGTGGTACGGCGCATACTAGCTCTTATTCAGTCCTACAGTGGCGTCATCGCCGCAGCCACGGCAGAGGGCAATGGCGGTGCACGATGTGTCTCCAGCGCGGACGAGGCAGCGACGATAAAGAGCAGTGACACTCAGCCAAACGACGCCGTTGTGCAGGACTTATGGCGCTGTCTCGCACCGGAGGTAAATACTGCCATTTCTGTGGATGATGCGGCCAGTCAGGTGACGTCGTGCGCCAAAGCGATGGCGCGGCGCCTGGTACAGGCGTTTTGGGAAAACGTCGCTGCAACCGTCCGCCTACACCTGCGCAATCGGCTGGGTGCGTTTTCAGGCAGTGAGGAGGGTGCAACCAGCGATTCGGATGAGGAGGAGTCGGCCGGGGGGTCCGCATCACCACCGGCAAGGCAGGCCGGCGCGGCCTATTCGCCAGCGGAAGCGGCGACACCGACATCTGCAGTGAGGCAACACAGTTTCGCCGCCAAAGAGAGCGGAGCGGAACCGAAGACGGCGAAGTCGAGCGCGTCGTTGCCTTCGTCCTCTGAACAGGGACGTGCTTCTCCGGGCTTCCCCTTGCTTCCCTCTGCGTCGCTGTCGCACCAGCTTCCCTCACCGAACCCTGTCGGGCAATCTCCTGGAGCGTTGAGTCAGGCGGTTCGTGCACTGGACGGGGCCCAGGCGATGGCGCTGTACATGCAACACATTCTGGGGTGCTCCAACGCCGCCGGCCACCGGCATGGTCAAGCCCGACTTGGCGGCTGCACTTTGCTCAGCTGCGCAACGGAGGCGCCTGGGAGAGCACCGCCCACCACGGCGGACACTGCAGCACCGCCCACCCACCCTCAACAGCCTAACCACTGGCTTCACCACGCACTCTTTCTTTTGAGCTACGGGCTCGCGTGTCCTGCTGATGAGCTGTTGATGTCCAGTGCTACAGCATCCACCCCAGCATACGCCTCCGCAACGAGATGCCACTCTGTGGGCTCATACCAAGAAGCAGACGAACTCGCACTACCGCCACCCCCTGCGCTGGCGGCGTTTCGCGCCCTACGTTGCGGGAAGCTTTCGCTCGATGGGTGTATTGGCGAGGCACTGGAAGTGTACGTGCAGCGGTGGACGCTCAGCATACAGGCCCAGTGAGCTGTGCGACAGATTTTTTTATTCCTTCTCTTCCCTCTGTTGTGTATCCCAAAGAAGCACATGCACGCCCATGCGGAAGCGTCAGACGCTTTTCTTTTCTTGGACTCTCTGTCACTGCTTTACTGCTGTTGATCTGCTACACAGATGTACTCTTGCTTGGTACTCTGCTCTCTACGATCAGAAAAAAAACATGGAAAAGACACACACACACACACACATACATACACGCGCGCAGACAGTCTGGTCGCGCCTCGGTGTGCCCGCCCGTCTCTCCGTCGACAGCTATTACACACTCGCACGTGAAGAGAGAACTTCATCTCTGCTATACTCGTTGCCATCTTCTCCCTCTCCCCCTCTCTTGCACTGCCGTTGCACAGCGCCGTTTTCCGTCCAGGCTCGTCGTAGAGCTTCCACGAGAGAAACGGGTCGGACAAAGAGGTCCGCGCCACCTCCATCATCGTTTTCACGGCGTCCATGCATCGTGTCGCCCGACGTTTTGGCGCACTCGTGTGCCACAACCGCCGTAGCGTTGGCCAGAGGCAACTGCGAGTCGGTCGAAACACCCCGTCATCGCCGCTTTCTCTTGCGATGCGTTTGTGCAGCAGCACTCCACCGCCACCACAGCGCCCTTCCGCTTCTTCTTCTGCCCTGTTCGCTGGTGAGGGCGAGTTTGGCGCTGGTGGCGAGAATGGGCGAAACCCGGTGAATGCGGAGCACTCGCACTATCCCGCATCGATGCCGTTTATGTCGTCCATGAATGCCAATGAAGGATTCACAGAGCAGATCGTCGAGACCCCCGGCTACTCTGAAGAGGATGCGTTCGGTCACCGGGACCCCTTCAAGGCTGTCGAGCATACACTGAAGACGAAGAGGAAATCCTCGGCTTGCGATACTGCCAGCGGTCGTGACACTCAGACGGAAGAGATCGGCGCATCGCCAGCGTACGACTCCACCGTTGACTCCACTGTCACTTCGGCACCGGATACCGACTTGGCGAAGGAGGTGGACGCGGTGGCGAGTGGCCGAAACCGCCGCCGCAACCGCCGCAAGCGCACCGCGGACGCCATCCTCGGCGATGTCCTGCACGACGCCCTCCTTCTGCGCGACATGGGCGAGAAGCCGACCGCTGACTTTGTGTATAAGCGCACGCAAGAGCGGATGTACGAGGAGGAGTACGGTCGAAAGCCGCCAAGTGCAAAAGAAAACGCCGCGAAGTTCATTCCGTTCCCGCCTGACTTTCACCTGCACCGCCTGCTGCCGCTCTTTGGGGAGTGTGGCCGCGATGCTGCCGAGGACGTCGCGACGGACTCGGCTTCTGGTGGTGCGGCTCGACCTGTCACCCCTGCGCCGGTGTACACGAAGAACTTCATGAACACCTACGCGCTTATGGCACCGGATCCGTGGCCAGAGAGAGCTGTGACGCCCGAGAACCCGGTGTGGACCCGCCGCGACGTGGATGCGGACAAGGAGAAGACCGGCGGCCGGGGACTGAAGGAGTGGGAGGAGCGCGTTTACGGCCCACGGCCCGGCTACGACGTCCATGGAGAGTTCCTCGACGCCATGGATGAGCTGGGGCACTGGGAGGTGCAGCTGATTCACTTCCTACGCGTGGTTCCGCTGAGTCAGCGCCGCAGCCTGCCGTTCCTTCATGAGTGGTATCGTCTTCTGGTGCATCGCGTGATTCGCGCCGAGCGCCGCTATATCCGCGTCCGTGACGCTGCTCTAGCAAACACCAAGGTCTCCACCTCACTGTTCAAGCGCACGGAGAAGCCGATTGATGCCGTCCGCAGCTACTATGCGGAGGCGCACCGATCCTTGGCCAGCGCCAACTACGACCCGCTGCGCATGAAGAAATCGGCCCTCGCGCCTCTGATGCGCATGACGGACGAGGAGTTTGCCGAGTGGAAAGAGGTGCAGCGGCAGCGTCGGAACTCGCTTGCTGCGGAGCTTGCTTAGTGTCGTGGAGGAGCCTAGGAGAAGGAAAGACTAGGCTGAGTGGCGTCAGTTGCGAAGGGTTGCCTGCGTGATGGATTAACGGACGCCAGCTTTCGTGTGGCGAGTTTGACGCATCTGTATTTCTATCCGCACCTTGCACGCGCGTTTTTGTTTTCCACACTAAACGCGAAGTGGGCACGCGTCCGTGAGTGGTAAGCTGCCCTCCCCCTCTCTCTCTGTTTGCAAGCGTCGTGCGTGCGTGTTGGTGCGCTTACAGAGTGAAGCTCTATTTTTTTGGGGTTTGCGAAAAAAAAAATCGTCCGAATACCGAAAATAGAAGAATGCAATCAAGGAGGCCAGAAACGACGATGGCGTTGTGGTGTACCAGAGCGGAAAAGGCGCCTGCACATGTGTGGTGTAACGATCGAGGCGAAGAGACTATCGTTACCGCCCTCTTCTCATGGGTATCTCATGCCCCCTCCCCTCTCCTGAGTTTTGCGTGTGTGCAGGCAGAGCGCGCTGCTGTCTTGTAGGACGACACACGGCACGGCACCCTGTCCGCAGCAGCCCAAATTCCAAGCCACGATCTACTTATCCGGCATCCTTTGCTCGCCTCTTTCGTAGGAGTCTCACGCGGCCGTCTCACCACCGCGCACGTGGGCGTTTTGCGCGCGCACCTGCTTTCGTTCTTTCTCCGTACATGTGCCACATCCATCTTGTCTCTCTCTCTCAATCTTTCTGTTGCCGCTGCTCACACCTCCCACCACGCACACGTTTTCTCTGGTGCACCGCTGCCCGGCGTGGCAGTGCGCGCGAACATAATTTACAGTGACACTCAGAGAATAGGCTTTTTGCGCGACGTGTGCATGAGCGGCGAGACACGGGCCGCACACGCCCTCGACTCCCTTCTGTGGCACGTCTCTGCTGTTGTTGTTGTTCTTTCCTTTTCGCCTTTGGCGTTTATCTTCTTTTTTTCGTTTTTGATTCGACTTTTCGGAGAACATCACGTCGGGCGCTCGTTGCCGGCTGCTGGCCATCGTATGCGCGGGAAGGACAGGCGAAGGAGCCCCTCTCTTTCTTTTCTTTTTTTCTCTGTCAGGGGCACCCTGGAACGCCTCTTCGGCGTCATCGATGAGGCGTCTTCGGATGGGTAGGCGGACAGTCGCGACACCAACTGTCGGGACATCGGTCTCTGCCGTGTCGTACTCGAGCGCTGTGTATACGACGTTGACATCTCGGCGGCGCCCCGCCGCCACCGCCACCTCTGCAAACGCTGCGGTGGCGACAAGGAGGGGGGCACTTCGAGCAGACTCGCCTCAATTTTACGGCTGCGTTGGCACAGGAGGGTCGTCGCCAGCGCTGTTTCGCCCCACACGCGTCGTCCGCATTCCTCCGCAGCTGGCGCGGTTCTTGATCGCCGGTAGTGCTGCTCTGCTGCAAGTGTTTATGGTTGCGTACAAGCAGGAGAGTCAGAAACTGAGTCAGGAAGAGCAGGCGCGTGGTGCGGTGGGATCAGAACAGGATACCACAGGCATTGGGAACCCTCGTGTGATGTCCGCGATGGAGGCAATGCAAGTGCTCGGCCTTGACCGCAGCTTCCCTGATGTTTACACGAGTGTGCAGCAGGCGGAGGCCAGATCGGCGTCGACATCAGCGTTTCTCCCACTGGCGCCTGGGAAGGCACGCAAGACTGCGCAGCAAAACTTCGAGCGAATGTTCGACCTTGCCGACAAGGAGGGGAACGTGTTCTTGGCAGGCAAGCTGAGTGCCGCCTACCGCATCTGTGTGGACCCAAGGTGGGATCAGGCGCCGTCAGGTGAAGAAGAAACGGCGGACGCCAACACACGATCGACGACGGCGGCAAACGCTGGTGAGCAGGGGCGCTCCTTGTAGGAGGACAGCGTGGGTCGGGGCGTGTCGTTTCTAGGTAAAGGTGCACACGCGTGGTGCCGCCCCTCTAGTTGCCACTCTTTCGTGTTCGTGCCAGTGTCCAAGTATGTATGTGTGCGCGGTCTCCCTCGTGCTCTTTGTGAATGAAACACGGTTTACTCCACCGTATGTCTCACGTGTCTTTGTTACTGGTCTTTTAGGTAACAAACTTCTTTTGCCCCTTCTGCGTCTTCTGGTGGTCGCCACATCTCGGCGCCTGATTCACCGTTGCACTGCTTCTCGTTGCTGTTCCTCCTCACGAGCTGAGGCACATCCTTGGGTGACCAAGCGCGTAGGCTATAATCACCCTCCTCCCCTTGCGTGCATGCAGTCGGAGAAAAGCGAAGACGACGCCGCTAACTGGATGAGTTCCGTGTTTGCGCGTCAATGCACGTTTCTTTGGAGACTGCACCAGCAGTCGTTGCGTGCACTCAGCGCTCTCTCTCTCCCCCCAACGCTGCCTCTTTCTCACTCGCGAGCTTGCGCGCGCTTGTTCCAGCGCCGTCCTTCTCCCAATATGCCATCGCAGACGTAGTGCTTCTCCACCACTTTTTAACGTGCTCTGCTACCGCTCTCCCTCGCCTTCGTTTTGCTCTTGTGCCGTCGTCGTTTGCCTTTCGGCCTCTCTCCCTTGCTGCCACCCTACTTGCGCAGTCATCTGGAGATCACACACGCACATCCTATGTATATCCTTTAGGAGTCGGTGGCACTGTACTAGTAAAGCGCAGCCACATATTTTTTTTCTTCACCCTCCCGCCCCTTCCTCGCCTCAACTGTTGCATTCTTTTGTCTGTGCGACGCGCACGCTTTCCACGTAGTCCATCAGCGCCCACGACACCACACCACACACCCCTATCTCGTGCTCTCCTCCGTGCTTCCTTCGAAGAAAAAAAAACACCGAAGTCACAAAGCACCTCTTTGCTGCTCTCGAAGCACCTACGGGGGAGGGGGTAGGGGTCGCTCGCGTCGGCGAGAAAGCGAGAGAAAGGGGGCAGGCGCGCGCCCAACACGTCAAAGACGTAAATACACACCCACCCACACACACACGGAAACACGCCCATACATGCATTAGGTACGAAAGGACCGCTCAAACAACGCCCCTCTTCCCCCCTCTCTCCCCTCCCCCCACCGCACACACGTACACACACAAAAAAACAAACAAACAGAGTTTTCCGACTTCGTGTCTACACGCCGCTGCACACTCTCTCTGTTTTTTTTCGTCTTTGATGCTGCATCGTTTTATTCGCTCCTCTTCATCACCCTCCTCTCCTCCTCCTCCTCCGATTCTTTTTCCTCCGTGACATCTGTTCGACTCATCTATTCTTTTATTTCTGTTTTCCTTTGCACCTCCTTTTGTTTTTCCTTCTCCTGCGGGCCGCTGACGAGTGAGAGGTAAACAGAGCGGATCTTCATTCTTTCGGTTCTCTCGTTCTCTTCACTCAATTTTTTGTTTGCATTTTTCGTTGTTTGCTTTTTTTTTTTCGCGCTGCCGCGCCGCTCATTAGTGCTGTGCTCTCTTTTTCAGTCGAGGAGGCCTCGCTCTTGCACACGCGCATCGATACCCATTAACGCGCAGCCACCTCCTCGGGCGACGGAAGTGGTTGCGGCGACCTTCTTCTCCACCTGCTTTTTGTTTTCAATTCTGGAACTAGTCTAATATATATATATATATATAAATACATTTATTTGGCACCTTCCCTTTGTCGTTCCTCTTCTCCTGCGCTCAGCGAGAGGCCCCCCCCCTTCCCCTCCACCCTCCCTCAAGAAAAAAACGAAAAGGAGGCTCGACGTATCGCGACTGCGTCTTTCGTGTATTGATAGTTTCTTTTTTGCTTTTTTTTGAGGAGCGTGCGTTGCTGTTGTGCGTGTGTACGTGTGTTTCTCTCTTGTATCTGAGAGCTCGTGCGTGGGCACGTGAAGTCGCACCTCCTTGTTCTCCCGTTTTATCGTAACAGTGCCCTTTTTTTCCCCCCTTTACTTCTTTGTTCTTGCGTGCGTGTGCCTGTGTCTGTGTCTGTGTCGGCCTGTCTGTGTGTGTGTGGGTGCTGTTTTTCTCTCCCGTGCATGCGTGTTTCGCCTTTCCATTGCCGCTTTCCTTCTGTGCAACATAAAACATCCTCCCCTCGTTCATTCCTCACTCTAATCCTCTCCCTTAAGCCTGAATCGTCGTTGATCTTTGCGCTCCTGTGCTGGACGTCTCGCCAGGTTGGATGACGCGGCAAGATCTCCCCCAGAAAAGAAAGGAGATCGACCGCTTCGCCTGCACACATACATACCGAGAACTAAGTGTCGCGCAGACGTAAGCAAACACAAGTAGACCCTGGTGAAGGCTGTTGTGACGAGGCGGCGCATCTCATACATATATATATATATGCTTTTTTATTGTTGTCGCGAGCAAGGCCGAGTGCAAGCCGCGGAGAGAGACTTTCAACCTGTTTTGAGCTCTGTTACAGCGGTGTCTGTGTGCGTGTGCCTCACTTACGCGTCACTTGCTCGTCACCATATCTCCCTGCTGTGGCGCATAGAAAAAAAACTGAGAACACACACGCATTGCTGCGTTGCTGGGCTGCGAGTACAGGCGAAAGGAAGAGAGTGAGAGAGTAAGGCTAGAGGTGCAGAGAGGAACAAAGACGAAACAGGCAAACAGAACGCACTGCCGGGGTTTGCGGAAAAAAGCTGTAGTGTGTGTGTTGTGTGTCTGTTGTGTTTTCGATTCGCCTGCTCCAGTTCGAGCTGTACCGCCATTGGGGTGGCCTCCTTCTTTTTTTGTCTACACCTTTCGCCTTTTTTTTCTGTAATAGAATTTTGGAACGTTTGGGGCTTATTTCGTTTTATGTTTGCATTTCTTTCATCGCCGTGCCCCTCGCCATCTTGTTCTCCCGATCGCGTCTCTCAGGCGTACGCCATCGCATATCAGTCAACTGGGCGCCGTGCCAGAGAACGGGCACCGCTCGGAGGTATCTCGCATCTTCGGTCGTTGTGTTCTTTCCCGATTCCCTTATCCGTTTCTTTTTACAGGCGATTCTTCCGGACCACGTTTTCTTTCCCTCAGTCGAATGATCAACTCACGAGGCAAGGTGAGCGGCTATGTCAAGCCGGCTTCGCCGGGCTCGGCGAAGGATGCAGTTCCGTTCTTCGCTGCCGCCCCCAGAGCATCTTACTCGAGCAGCGATGGGCACAACCCCCTCATCAAAGATCTCTTAAAGGACCTTGACAGGAACTCTTCCCTTGATGACGTCTACGGTGTCGGCCACTTGCAAGCACCGAACGCCAGCAACGATGATACCTTTTCGAACCTCGACCTACAGCTGCGGCGGCCCAGCGAGGAATCGACGGCGAGCTGCCGTAGCAGCGCCCGAAACCGTGACAAGGCAGCCACGGATATTCTCTGCAAGACCGGTCAGCGCTTTGTGCACGCCATGTGGATGCACAAACTTGATGATTTCTTCAGCCCTGCTCGCGGTGAGAGCGCCGAGGACGTCCTGCGACGTCAGCTACGCAAGAAAGATCAAGAGGAGGTGGAGGCAGTGGTGCTGTCGTTAGTGGAGCTGCTTGAGGAGGTGCGCAAGGCAAGGAGCCAAATAGTGCCGGTCGCCGGCTCGCTCTCGTTGCTCGACACGCCTGGGCGAAGGCGTACCTCCTTCAACAGCATGCACTCCGCAGTGAGCACGGCCAGCCTCATGCGGCCACCGGTGCATGAGACGAATCAGCTCGCCATGGCGTACGATCAGCAGGGAAACCGCATGATTAACTGCTATAGGGTGATCGCGAATCTAGGACGTGGCGCGTACGGCAAAGTCAAGCTTGGGATCGACACCAATACCGGCCAGAAGGTAGCTATCAAAATAATTGACAAGAAGCTGCTCAAGAAGCTCGGTGGCCTAGGCACCAGCAACCAGGAGGCGGCGCTGAAGCGCGAAATCGCCATCATGAAGAAAGTGCGCCACCGGAACTGCGTATCCCTATACGAGGTTATCGACGACCCAGATTCGCACATACTCTACCTAATCATGGAGTATGTGCCAAACGGGCCTGTTGTCAGGCTGAAGCCGCAGGGGCTTAGCAGTACTGCCCTGGAGTCCATCGAGGCCGGCATTCCGCTGAATGGCGAGGTCTGCAACAAGGCCCTGATGCGGTGTGCGGTGCGGCAGTCCGCCAACGGCGATACTGCGTCCCTCACCGACGCGGAGATCAACAGTAATCCGACGGTTTTCCTCTGCAAGCCGCTTAGCCAGCACATCTGTGCACTGTACCTGCGCCAACTTGTGAGTGGACTGCGATATATGCACAAGCGAAACCTCGTTCACCACGACATCAAGCCGGACAATATCTTGGTTGGCACCAACCATCACGTTTTTCTCAGCGACTTCGGCGTTAGCGAGATCCTCTCCACCCGGCGGGAGGTGGAAAATGCCGTGAAGAAAAACCGTGGCGGCCCGAGCAGCGACTTCAGTAGCGAGCACTCCTTGAAATCCGATACTAGCGATTCGACCAATGAGGATGACACTGACAACAAACCTCGCCTGGGTGGTGGCACGCTCCTCTTCACCGCGCCGGAGCTGTTTGACGGCTCGGTGAATAAAAGATTGCTCGATCCCCACCTGACCGACGTCTGGGCGCTCGGCGTCACGCTCTACTGCATGCTTGTTGGCATGTCCCCGTTTTTTGGTAGCACGTACTCCGAGGTGCGCACAAACATCCTGATGCAGACGTTCCCGTGGTGCGGCAAGACAATGTATGGGACGCCGCTGGCGGCGGAGTGGCGGGTTGTGCTGAACGGGCTGCTGGCCAAGAACCCCAACAATCGCTGGTCGCTGGTGCGGCTCAAGGCGTTCCTCGACCGGAGCAGCTTCCAGCAGACCATGCGACAGAGTGCGTTGCTCGAGGCATCGACGCGGGCTCGTTCCTTTACCTCCCTGGACGGTGACGCATCCCCCTCCCCTTCTACAGCGCAGCGCGCCGCTGGCTCGGTAGCGTTGTTGTCAGCCGGGACATCTGCCAAGGGACTCAAGCTGCCGCTCGCGTGTGGCTCGGTGTCGAAGGACACGAACGTCTCCCTCCCTCTCCCCCGTGTGGTTTCTTCTTCCAAGACCGTTTCCGCCTTGTCAATGGAGGCGGGCAGCGCTGCTCGCAGCTTCTTGTGGGACTTTGGCATCTCGGAGGAGGAGGTGCGAGGCGCCACGCGAACGGTGAAGGTCGAGGTGATGCGGCAGAAGACCGTCCTCTCGGCGCACACGCGCACCATTGTGCGTCGCTACGTCGAATGGATTCGCGCGCGCATGCACGCTCGGAACTTCGTTCCACTGAGCTGCGCCTCCCCTTTAAGGAGAAGGTCGCACGTCGGCTCCCTGGTCTCCGTGCAGATGTGCGCTGGCGCCAACAGGAGCGGCAAGGCGTTGACCTCCAACAGCGAAAGGGTACATGTGACGCACGTCCCTGTCCTCGCTGTGGCGTCAAGGCTTCACCGAGCCAGCGAGGTCAGCCCCATAGGCGCTAGATCTTTCTTGTTTCCTCCGCAGAGGAGCCCCCATTCCTCGGCGGGAGATGCTCGCACGGGGAGGCAGCGGAACGGTAGCTGCAGCAGCAATAACGGCAGTGGTCGCGGGCTTGCTTGTGGCAGCGTGGAAAACCGTGGCTTGGACGGCAGATTACAGTCACTGGATGCCGCCCTCTCTATAGTGAACTTGCAGAGCACCACCGATGCGCACTCCCTCACCTTTTTTAGCTTGACGTCATCGAGTGCCTCGTCGCAGGCTTCCTTTTCTTTGCAGACCGGGTACCGTGGGCATCACGTCGACAGGGAAACCGGCTACAATGACAGCATCCTGGCGGGCAACTTGGCAACTTCGAGCGAGGATACGCCGGCGTCCAGGAACGGGATGGCCGACAAAGTCAGTTGGTGTAATGTACAGACGCCATCGACGGTCGCGCAGACGATGCTGCCCAGCAGCGCGACGCCTTCATATATTGCTGTGGAGGAGAGCCGAAAAGGGGTGGGCGCAAATGGCAGCAAGAGCCGGTTCCAGCAATTCATGCGCGGCAAGAAAGCACCGAGCGGCGCCTCTGTCAGTGACGACCGCACCTCTAATCAACCCACGCTTGCACCCAGGTCACGTTCCACGGTGTCGCCGCTGCTCGATTCGGTTCTCTGCAGCGGCACCAGCGGCTTGGGAGACAGCAACTCAGCTGGGTGCTGTAGTGCATTCCCTAACCCGAAGACTGTCAGCGTGGCTGGCCGTTGTCTTGCCGTGCCACCAGACGAGCACGCCTCGACGGTGCAGTTGCCAGGCTCGATGGGCAACAAATACCCCGTAGGGCCGATGCAGGGGCGCCTTTGTGACGGTAAACTGGCTGTTCCCGCCTTGACATCCTTTGAGCAGGTGCCGCGCGTCACGGTCTCGAAGCGGCTTCCCTCTGTTGTTCGGAAATGAGATCGACAGGCATAGAAGAGCACAGAGGGGGAGGTTGCGAGGCGATACGGAGGGAAAGGGAAGAACGAAAAATGCGCAGGGAAAGCAGAGGTGCTCTTTTTCACTGACCGGAATGCAAGAGAGCCGAAGGCAGACGTGTTCGATGTAGCGCTCAAGACTGCAACCACGTGATCATCTCGTGGGTAAGCGCACGTGTCTTGTACTCTCAATTCGTGTCGGATGAGGTAAGGATGTGATGTAGGGCATGCCACTTCCCCCTAACGCTCTGCTTTGAGTTTCCTTCTGTGTGCTTTTCTTCCGCGTCACGCGACTCCAGCTCCGTGAAGAGCAGCTCTGGATGTAAACGGCACTTCCCTTCACATGTGTCAACATGCTACTTTCTTCTGTTCGAATGTTTTTTTTTTCGCGCATCTATGAGTTTTCCCCTTCCTGTCTTGCGAGACTCTTGAAAAGTCGTCGATGCTTTCACGGTTTGCTCCACCCTGCTGTCTCTCTCTCTACCCGTACGTCTGTCCCCCCTCCCCTCTTTTCCTCCTCCCTCCAACCCATCTAGGTCGGCTACGTTGAACCACACGTGTGCCTCCTCTCGTACCACAGCATCTCCCTCTCTTAGTGTTGAACTTCGTTTTATTTTATGTGTGGCTTGCTTTTCCTTTCCGGCGTTTTCTTCATCATGTCTTCATGTCGTCATCGCTGTCCGCAATTTTTATTTTATTTCGGCTCGTCTGGTCCCTTCACGCTTTTTATTTTTCGTCTTTCGGTATTGTTCTATTTTTTTGTGTTTATGCGTGCGCGTGTGTGTGTGGTTTCCTTCTGTTGGCCGTTTTGACTCTTCCTGGAAGTTCGTCAGTGTACAGTATATCTCTCTAAGTTTATGTGCCTATGCACGATGCCCACCTTTGCCCACGCCCACGCTTCCCTCCCTCTCCCCCCTCGCCACCTCTCCCCCTTCCCCTCACCGGACGCGAAGCACACATAGAAGTCCCTTTTTTTTCGTGTTTCGTTGTTGGATTGGTTTGTGCTCCCCCCTTTGTAAAGATCGCGTTCTGCTGCTCGCTCATTTCCTTCAGCTTCTTCCTTCTGCCTTTTTTTGTCGTTGCTTGCGTGCTTGGCCCGTTGATGCTGTCACACGCCGCCTCCTGCGCTCTTTTCCCCTCCCTTCCCGCGTTGATGTACCATAGTCTTCCCTTCAAACCGCTGGAAGAGAGGAAAGGCATGAGGAAGGGCCTACACGGGGTACGAGAGCAGCACAGCAGAACGCGAAATAAAAGAACAACAACAAGGAAAGCCTCACACAGGAAAAACGGAGCGTCATGGAAAACGCCGCGCCCGTTTCTTGTTCTCCTTTGTTTTCGTTTCCATTTATGTATCCGCGTCTTTGATGCGTGATAAGCATTTATTGGGGGCGAAAGGACTCATTCAGCGTGCGTCGACAATCGAGGGTGCACGTGGGCACTTACGTTTGTGCCTCTCCGCACGGTGTACGTCGATGATCTTGTTGCCGCTTTGTTACTGATCCTCCGATGACAGGGGCGCCACCCCAGTGTGGCATCTCAGGGTTCAGTGCTCCACTGTCTGGGGAAACCAGTCATCTTCCCTTTCCTCTTTCTATACCGAACCACGTGCGGTGATGATAGAGTCAGCTGCCTAAAGCGCAGCGAAGTCAAAGCGATGCGTCGCTGCTGATGTTTGCGGTCACATCCTGGACGGCGTTGCGTTGGAGAGACCGGCGGCGGTGCACACGTACGATTCTTGGGATAGGCAGATTGTCAGTGTAACTCGAACACATCCCACACCTGGGCTACGCATTTCTCTGCTGCTATGGGGAGCCTGAGCGCCCACCCCCTACGGGAGGATGCACACCAGGTGGCGACCGGTAAAATGGGAGGAGCTGTGAGGCAACCCGCGTGGCGGATGGGTGGCCAGAGATTGTGCCAGGGGCCGTACTCAGATAAATGAGTACGGCGCATTGGCTGTAGTGCATGTGTCTACGGTGGCTTCGCACCACGCGATTGGGCCTCTGTGGCAGGCCGGGTAACGTGGAGTTGAACGCATGTTTTACAGAAGAGAGAAAGCGGACACGTTGAAAAGCTAAAAAAAACGGGACACACTCTTGTTATCAGCGAGTTTGCCGTTGCGTGTGTCTTGCTATTTATTCCCCTTTCTTCTCTCTCTCAGCTACTTTTCTTTGTGTGTGTGTGTGTGCTTGTGGGCGCGTCTTTGTGGTTGTTCATGTGCTCATGTGCCCTGCTTTCGTCGCGTCTCTCTCATGTTAACTCTTGGCTCCATCGGATTATGATGTTTTTCTATGCTTCTCCTCGTTATTACTTTGGTACACGGAAACACCAACAAACCAGCTCAAAAAAAGACAAGGGGGAGCGCTAAACAACTGCGGACTCCTGCTTGTGCCCCTACCCGCCACTGGCCGACTCTGCAGACCCAGGCACTTGTGTGCATGAGAGCATGGGTGTCTATCTGAAGGAGCGTGCGTCTGAACGCTTTTGCCACACCTTTTCCGTCGCGTCGCTGCACAAAGCTGACGCCCTCTTTCGCCTCCCTCTGCAGCCTCTGTTTGCCTCCTCAAGCAATGTAAAGGGGAGGGCAAAGCGATATGACCGCATGCGTGCAAGAGGACGAGTTTTGTGGCGGGAGTGAACGCTGGCGCGGGTGCGCCTTTGCACCAGTACGTCTCCACTTGGGCGGGCAGGGCGGAAAAGCACAGGGGGGGGGACGGAGATTTCTCGTGTCGCGCTGCGCGAAAGGAACGAAAAAAGAGGAAAGCGGGCAGCACTATTCCTGAACAATGACGGTCACCAGAGTCCATTTTGCTCCCTCTATCTTCCTCGCGTTCTTCCTTCTTGCCTCCACGGCCCGGATCGGCGGGGTTGCAGGTTTGCCTAGAGGGGGGAGGTGTGTCACAAAAAAAAAGATAAGGAAAGGGGCGAAAAATACAGTACAGATTCGCAGCAAGGAGGGACAGGTTTTTGAGGATTGTGTCAGTGTGTCTCAGCTCACGCTGAACAGCACATCACGCGTTCACGCTAGTTGACACGGTAGAGGCCTACTTGAGTTGCCATCTGCGTGTTTGTGCACACACACACACAGAGAATACTCACCTACCGTAAAGAAAAAGGATTGTGCGGAGTAGGAGGGCGGCTTGCATCCTTCTTGGCCTTTAGTATGCACGCTTCACCATTCAAACGGACGTACACACACAGATACACAACAGCAGATTGACTTTGACGACGGTGGGGCGAGTGCAAGCCCTCGCGTGCCTGTCCATGACTTCCATTGCATCACAGATCCTTGGGGCACTGGCGGCTGCCTCCAGCCCTGTCGCCGAGACGCGCCATGCAGGTGATCTTCAGCTCCAGCAGCTGAAGTTGAACGCCACCGCCTACTTCTCCAGCTGTGCAGAAATCTTCGTCTCCCAGCAGGCTGATCTACGCGGACGGCAGTTAGTGGGCTTCCAGCTCAAGAATAGTCTCGCAGACCCCGCGTGTGCGCAGAACGCGCAACTTCAATCGGCGGTGTGCGAGCAGGCGGTCGCCGACCCGCAGCGCATCATCCGAAACGTCGCCGGCAGTATTATCAGCGTGGCGGTGCGTGAGGGGCTGTGGCCTGCGGAACCGGTCGTCCGACAACTCGGCACCATTCTCACTCAGCGGAGCAATGAACTGGGCGCTGTGCACGGTGCCATCCGCACCTTGTCGTACATCGTCGATGATGCGATGCCGCTGCTCGACGCCGCGGGGCTGACGAAGCCGGTGCTGCTCGCTGCGCTGCCGTACCTCACGTCCACCGCCTTTGGCACGACCGGAGCAGATGCACTCGAGATACGCGTCAAGGCCCTCGAGATTGTCGCACTGATCTTGGAACATGCGGGGATGGACTTCGAGTCGAACAGCTACAAGAGTCTGCAGGGCGGCGTCATCAGCGTCGTGCAAGCGTGCTTCGACAACCTAAAGGCACCCCTCTCTCAAACCATCGCCACACAGTGCATTCGGTGCATTGCGCTGTCCCTCACGTTTTACCAGGAGATTAACGACGACCTGTTTGGGCAGATCGGCCAGCTCATGTATCAGGCGACCACTGCAGGCAACGGGGCTGCCCCGGCCAACGCAGAGGAGGAGAGTCTCCGCATTGAGGCGACGGAGTTCTGGCGCGCCATCTTGCACTTCCCTCACTTTGCTGAGGTGGCCCAGTCGACTGTCGTACAAATAATTCCGGTGATAATTCGGTCGATGATCTACTCCGAGATGGAGATTGGTATGCTGCAGGCGAGCGCCGAGGACTGGCAGGTGCCGGACAAGATCGACTCGATCCGTCCACGCCACTACACAGAGCTCAACAAAGCCGCTGCCGACGGCGGCAACGACGGCGAGGAGGACGAGGGCGATGACGATGACGAGGTGGAGGAGTGGAACCTGCGCCGCGTCTCGGCGTTGACGTTAGATGAACTCAGTCAGTACTACGGCGACCTTCTTCTTCTGCCAGTGCTGAGCTGTGTTGAGGGAATGATCCGCTCTGGGCCGGCCGGCTGGCGCCAACAGGAGGCCGGCGTGCTTGCCATCGGTGCATTTTGCGAGGGCTGCTACGACTCCCTGGCACAGTTTCTGCCTGATATTTGCCCGATGCTTCTGCAGCTGCTCGAGGCGGCTGATACGCATTTTCTCGTTGTTAGCATTTCGCTCTGGTCATGTACGCGCCTCGGCAGCTACTTCCTCTCGAACCATTCGTTGATGGAGCGACTGATGGCGTGCATTCTGCGGAAGATGGAGAACCCGTCCAAGATGGTGCAAGGTGCCGCCGTGGAGGCGCTGCGCAGCATGCTGGAAATGGCGGAGGAAGGCCAGGTGGACGCGGCTGCCCCGGCGATTGTGCGCTCTATCGCGACATGCTTCGGCGCCTATCAGCTCAAGAACCGTGTGCTTCTCTTGGAGGCAGTGCAGTCTGTATGCCAGACCCTTGGCGCTGCCGTGCGCGGCAGCGAGGAACACATCTCCACCCTTCTTGCGCCGCTGGGTCAACTATGGTCGCAGACTCCGAATGACAGCCCCCTGCTGTGGAGCCTGTTCGACTGTATGGCAACCGTGTGCGCCACGCTTGGGCCAGCGATGCAGGCCATGGCTGGCGAGATCTTCAACCGCAGCTTCTCGCTGCTGCGTGAGCATCTGCAGCAGCGACACGCCGCCCTTCAATCGGGCGACATTCCGCCGGATGAGGAGTTCACCGTGACCTCGTCCATCTTGCTGAGTGGACTGTTTGACGCAATGGGGTCGGGTCTGGAGCCTTTGGTGGCTCAGAATGAGCCGGTGTTCATGCAGCTGACGCTCTCGATGCTCTCCGACGCGTCACCGCACATTCGGCAGAACGGCTTCTGCCTCGCGAGCGATTTGGCACGCACGTGCCCAATGCACTTGCAGCAGGTTCTCCCCCAGTTCTGCGACGTGGCGGTGCAGAATGTCACGATGGCCGACGAGTCGTGCTACGGAGTGGTCAGCAACGTTGCCTGGGCGGTGTGCAACTTACTAGAGCATGAAGTGGATGGCACTGGGGCTCCGACGATGCAGACAAGCCCGGCCATGTCGCAGCTGTTTGCACTCTTTGCAAAATTGCTGGGACACACCAACATTACCTCGGATATGCGCAACATGGCAGAGAATGTGTCGCTGTGCCTCGGCGTCATGCTCTACGTCGACGCCGACGTGGAGTCGAAGGCGGGCTGCTCCGTGGAGCTCTTTGCTGGTGCGTTTTGCCGCTTCGTGCGCAACGTCCGCGAGTCATCGTCGCTGCTGGAGGCGAGCACGAACGGTTTTCTGATGGCAGTGCAGCAAAAGCCGAGCGCTGTGGTGAACAATCTTGTCCTCTTCTGCGATCTTGGTTGCTCCGTGGCAGTGGAAGGCGTGGAGGCAAGCCGCATGATCCGTGATTTGCTTTCTAACGCCTCGCGAGCGAACCCCGACGCGTGGCGCCAGGCGCTTGCCGCCTGCACTGAGCCGACCCGCAAGAAGCTATACGAACGATACGGCTTTCGGTAAGGTGGGACAGCGCGAGAAGTCTGTTGTGGTTGAGTCGGAGGTATACCGCCGGCGTCAGCTGATCACTAACAGGCGGAAGAAAAAAGAAAATACAACAAAGGATATGGAGTGCACACGTGGCCTTCATGGGCGCCAACCGTGGACTCGGTGCGAGAAACAGCCCACCGTTGGCGTGCGTAGCGGCGCGCCTGCATATCGGGTTGTTCCTTTCCACCTTTTTTTTTGGTTCTATGTTTGCACGTGACGCACCTCCGTTCGCCGCTCCCTTTTTTTTGGTGTGTGTGCGTGCGCATGCGCCCCTCGTGTGTTCCCGCTCCAGCAGTGGCCTCGTTAAGTCTGTTCTCTCCTTGGCTCAACGCAGAAGAGCGCCAACGCAGCACGAAAAAGAAAATGGAAGTCAAGCCGAGAGATGGGAGAGTGTGTGTTGTGTGCGTGCGGTGGTGTTGTAAGTACGTCTTTGTGTGCCTGTGTAATTTGGTCTCGTCGTCTAATGGAGAGAAGAGGTAGAGGTAGCAAGCGGGGGGAAGGGGAGGGGAGGGGGTTATTTCTGCCCATCTCTCCACTCATCATCTGCCTCTTGTCGCCACCTCCCCATTTGTCCTCGCTGCGCCACACCTTTCTTGCTCTCTGATCTTGCGTTATTGTCTTTTCATTTGGTATCCGTGTACGACACCAGCTTCTCCCGTCTTACGCGCTCGCTTTCTCTCGCGGTCTCCTCCATCGCTTACCTCTCTCACGCCCTGCCTGGCGCACGGCCTTTTCTTTTGGCTTGCTTCTCTCAGCGTTTCGGTTGTCTCTACCCTCGTACCCGGCCCTCCCCACCCCACTCCGCTCGAGCATTGTTGCGCCTGTTGCTCCTTCGATGTAACGGCGTGGAGGAGAGGGAATGAAGGAGGCGTGGGGTGGGAGTTCTGGATGACACGGAGCTGATGCCGAGGCACGGTGTATGACAGGGAGAATGCAAACAGCGCATCGAAGAGCTGACGAGGGAGCATCTGTGTATCGCGCCAGTCACTGCCACTCTCAGTGCAACGGCAACCGTTTAAAAAAAAGTGCATAAACGGCAGATTAGCTGGCGATCAAAGAAAGCATGCACTGACACGCAGGTAGGCCTACCCTACCCCTTCCCTGTGCACTGCGTCACGCGCGCACTCGCAGATGACGCAGTTCGCGTGCACGAGAACACTCGTCGCTCATTGCCATCCCCCTTCGTACGAGTTATGGAGAGAAGGTGAGGTGGTGAGTGGAGGAGAGACGCCGGAGGTGGCGGCACCGCGCAGGACTTGGTCTCTGCTAAGTAGGGGACCGTTTTGACATGTGTGGGGCGGCAGTTGTCATCTTGGTCTCTCTTTCTCTCTGTCATTTTCTTGTGCCGCCCCTTCCCCCCGCACACATACATATGTGCCCGCAGGGAAAACTGGACGGTGCTAACGCCCGGACGTGCCTTGTCCAGTTGGATTTCCTTTTATTTCTTCTCTTGCAGGTACTGTCCGAGATTGTGTTGTGGCACACTGCGCGTGATACGGCACAAGTGGGTCGAATACCAAGCGGCAGGAGGTGAGGAGCGGAACGAAGGGGCTGGTTGGCGAGGGACAAGGGAGGGAAAGAGATACAAGGACGCGCCGGTATCGGGCTGTGATTTGGGAAGCATGTAAAAACATAAGGATGCTCGAAGGAGCACGACCGTCTGTTGGGCAACGCGAACGACTCGATTCAACCATACGTCCCTCTCCTCTCCACTTTGCCCCGCAAGCCCGCAGTGTGACGCAGGTGCGTAGATCCATGTATGCTTTTCACTGTCTATTCACCGTCCTACACTCACGGATAACCATCTGCATTCCATCTTCCCTCGATCATTGCGGCATGCCTTTCACACAAAATTTCACAGACACATACATACGCACACATATGTGCACCCCTACGCACGTATACCATGACGTGGGCGCGCCTTGGATAATTATCACTACTGACGACTAGCTCTCGCTCTCGCTTCTTCCTCACCCCCTTCCTACGCCGGCAGGCGAGTGTGTGCGAGTCGCCGCGGACCAAAAGAAAAGAGGATGCGTTCTGCTCTTTGCTGTTTCTAGCTGCCTTTGTGCGCTGTTCTCTGGGCATGACGGTGCGACGCGATCGGGGGTGGGGGTGGAGGGCGATCGAGGGTACGGTGCCGAGTGGAGGCGATATCTTTGCTCCGGGTGCGCCAGCGTTGCTTCTGGTCTCCCTTTTGTTTGAGAAAGGCCCCCAGTGACCTTGCAGCCCCGTCTTTCTCGTTCTTTGCACTGTCTGCGCCTCCAGAGTAGGTCTCGCCCATGTGAGCTCCTTGATGTTTTCACCCGTGCACGACAGGACGCTGGAAGGACGGGTGGCCCCGAAATGTTGCCTGTGCACAGGCACGGGCCTATACGCGTATCGACGCGCTCTGTTCCTGCCGCTATGGCCCTCGGTGTAAGCGGCATAATTCCACACACCAGCCCGGCAGTCGGATCGCTGGAGACGAATGTGCTGAGTCGCTGACTGGCCTCGGTGCAACGCGCTCACACCTCTTCTCTCTCCTCCTCTCTCTCACGCTGGCGAAAGAGCGGAAGTGTTCGTACACACACACACACGCACACGCACGCCATTATCCCGAAGACCTCCTCTTCCCTCCGCAAGCCCATTTTCTTTTGCTGTTCGCTCTCTGCTCACCTCGCCCCCTTTATTCCATCTCTGTGAGGCGTGCGATTTATCACTTTGTTTTCCGCTGCGCTATACGTAAACGTTTTTGTGTACGTTGAGACGGACCAGGACGTCCCCGTTCCTCCTCTCTCTGTGATCGGTCGAGGTGATGTAGGTGGCACGGACACCATCACGCACTACACCACTCCGTGACCGCTTTCTTGAATCTTTACTTATCTCTTCCCCTTTTTCTCTTGCGTGGATACCATATCCGCACACACACACGCAAAGCTAACAGAGGCACCCGGGCACACACATAAACACGCAGTCGTGCGCTCGATCACAGTTATACGCGTTTGCCGAGTTGCCGTGTTGCCTCTTGTTGTTGCTCCCACTTGCACGTTCTTTTATCTCCCTCGGGTCTCGCACTCTCACTTCTCCACGACGGCCTAACCCACCCTCCCCTCCCCTTCCCCGCCACTTCAGCCTGCTGCTTGCGGTGTGCATAGAACTCTGAAGCGCAGCCGGTAGCGATGGAAATTACCAACAGCAACGCGGTGTCGCTGTTGCCCTACGTTGGGACACTTTTGCGCGACTGCTCCTTCTTTGCGGTGGACCTGGAGTTTTCCGGCATCGACCATGAAGGCACCGAAGCTGACGCGGAAACACCAGAGCAAGCTCTCCACTCTCTCATGCGAAAGCCATCTGACCTGTACCCGGCAAAGTTGCAGGCTATCAAACCGTACAGCATGGTGCAGATCGGCATCTCCGTCTTCACGGAGTTAGCGTCCGGTGACGCCAAAGGAGTCACGAGCGCGAGCGGGGCAGCGTCTTTGACGTTGCCCTCCTCGGCGGCGGCTCACCTGAGAAAGGAGGTGGCGGAGTTTTTGGCGGCGAACGTCGAAAATCACATTACCTATGCGGAAACCACCGCCGTGGTGGAGGGATTGCTGACGAGCGCGAACGGCGCGGCCGCGGGCTTCACCGCGGCGTTCAAGTACATAACTGAGCAAATGATGGCTGTTGCGCAGTCGCTGGAGGTTGTTGCAACGTCCAGCGGTATTTGTGCCACGGCAGAGCAGCATCCGCAAATTCAGTCGCTCCCTGGCCTGCGGTACCATTACCGCTTCTTAGAGGCTCTCAGTCGCGCTGTTGCCAGCTATCGGAGAGAAATCACCGCCATCGGCGCGGCGGCGTTAGAGGCGCCGGTGGCGCGCTACAAGGTGCACACGTTCTCTGCACTGACGTTCCCGGCTGCAACCGACTCCGCGGCGGACGTCACGCTCAACATCGACACCGCCGAGTTTCTCGTCAAGAACGACATGGACCTCACGCGCTGGGTGAAGGAAGGGCTCCGCTTTGCGCCGATAAAGGTGGCAGCTGCCCAACTCGCCAAGGAAGCGGAGGCGAAGTTGCAGCAAATGAACCTGCTGGCGCAGCCGCACACCGTGCTGCCAGGGTACAAGGAATGCATCGGCAGGAAACTAGACGAGTTGCTTCCCCTCTCTCCAGGCGAGCTGCAGCTAGTAAGATTTGTCATCTCTCTCCCGGACGCGGGGTCCGGTGATATGGCGGCAGCCAGGGTGAAGCAGTTCTACGTCGGAGCACTTCGTCCCCTTATTTCCTTCGCGCGCGGCATTGTTCCAGAGTCGGCGCTGCCAGAGTCCATCTACACGAGAGACAAACTCTTCAAGGACGAGATGGACGCGCTGGCGGCCATTGGGATGACGAAGATGAGCCGCAAATTTATGAGGGCAGCCATCACCAGCAGCTGGGGCAGCGGGTGCGGCTCCAGTCTTGTCTCTCATAGTTATGGCAGCACCCTCTTGGAGACTCTCTTGTATGCAACCGAAGTGCAACGGAAGCCCATCGTCTTCTACAACGGCTACACGGATGTGATGTTTCTGCTGCTCGCGCTTTACGGGCCGCAGAACATGCCGCCGGACCTGTCGTCCTTTAAGTCGCTGGTGCGCCGTCATTTCCCGTCCCTGTTCGACACGCGCATCCTCAGCTGCTCTGGGCCGCTTCAGGGCTTGGGGAACTTCACAGGGAAGCTCTCGAGTGTGGTTGATGAGATGAGCAAAGTGAACTCTATCGGGCCACACGTGTCGTTTAACTTTGATCCGCTCGTCTCTGGTGGGCGTGACGCGACGCAGCACTTGGTGGCCCACAACGCGGCCTTTGATGCCCTGCTTACTGGCAAACTGTTTGCGTTTGCCAAGTACGGACTCGAAAATGCCAACGTCAGCGTCAACTTGTATGAGAACTTCTTGGCCACCTATACTACGTTGATGTCGATCAACCTGCAAGGCAGCGTAGACAGTGTGCTGCAGGAAGGGGCTGTAAAGGTGTACTACCTGCCGAACACGTCTGGGCTGCGGGCGGATACGATACGTGAGGCACTCGCGGGATGTGGGATCACAGCCATGGTGATGTACCGAGGGAGCGGTTATACCATTCAACCAGTAGGTGCTGCGTGTCAGATGCCGGATCTGATGCAGGTGATGAAGGAGGCGCTGTGCGCTAGGGCTCGCTCGCAAATCGAATTGTATCACATTTCACTGTGAGCGCACTCATGGATAGAAGCGAAGGGGGGTGGTGGTGGTGGCAGAGAGCGCGGTTGTGCAGGTGGTACAAAGAGGGCGGGGCTGAGGGCGCTCACTAGTACTGCGTGTGTGTGTACGTTCGCATACGTTGACCGTGCTATGATAGCTACGTGGGCTTCGGGGTGACAGAGTGCAGTTGAGGGAGGCATGATGTGCATCGGCGAACAAGAGTGAGCGAAAAAAGAAAGTGAGGCGCTCTTCAACATGAGCTGAAGACTGTGCAGCGGTGTTGCCATCTTGGCCATACCCGCTCGCCATGCACCACCGCCTCGTCCCTCCTCCGTCTCCGTCTCTCTCTCTTTCGCTATCTCTTTTTTTTTCCGTGTCGTTCTTTCTTCGTCACGTTTTGGGCCTGCTTGTGGAGGTGCTGCAGCTTGGAGCAGCATGCGACACGGGAGACGACAAGACGTAGGAGGCGGCTGCGTCTTCACTGTCCACCACGCGAAACAGCAGCACAAAAATGCGAGTTGGAGGTGTTTGCCGTGGAGAGACACAGAGCCACAGTACAAAAACTGTCTGATAGCGGCACCAAAGTTGATGCGAAGCGCAAGAAAGGCGAAGGGAAGGGGAAGGGGGGGGGGCAAAACTCTCCCTCTCTCTTGCGGGCTCTGTTTTGCATCTGCAAACAGCGCAGTCTCTTTCTCTCTCGTTGTAGCAGCGAGTGCGACATTGAAGGGCACCGGGTTCTTCACGCTGCCCCCCTGCTCCTCTTCCTCCTCCTCCCATGTGCCCCAGCCCCGCCCCCCTTTGACAACATGCCACCTGCTTGTCCTCCTTCATCTCTTTCCGTTTTTTTCTTTTCTTCTCTTTTTGGCGTTGTGTAGCAGAGCTCTGCGGTTCCCCATTCTTCCTTTTGCTCGTTTTTTTTTGTGCTCCCATTGCCGCTCCCCAACCCCTCCACCAGCCCTCCCCCTTTCCTTTGTCCTTCTTCCTCTGCTCACCTTTCCCAGGCAGCGCTACGGCGTTTTTCTGTGGCTGCGCTATCGCCTTGACGAGAGCACGTCAAGTACATCACAGACGACATTCTTCAACCCCCCTCCCTGCTCCCGTACTGGAGCAGATTAAGTCGCACGTCGGCGTCTTTGCAGCACTTCTTCTTGATTACATTTATCTTATTCACTTCTTGTGATATAGTTTCGACAATGTCCGCCCACGATAAGAGCTTGGCGTACCCCTTCCCCATCTCGATGAAGATGTATCGAGAGCAGTGTGAGCGGCTGGGCGCGTCGCTCCAGCAGGCGTTCCCGGAGGGTGGCCACGCGGCGGTGCTGCAGGCCGCCTCTGAGGTGCCGGTGAACTCGACGGACTGCAACTACCTCTTCGTGCAGGAGAGCTACTTCAACTACCTCTTCGGCGCGGAGATTCCGGACGCGTACGGCGCTGTGCTCGCGGGCGGCAAAACCATCTTCTTCATTCCGCGGCTGCCGGTGGATTTTGCGACGTGGATGGGCCCGCTGCCGACACCGCATGGTGTGAAGGCGCAGCTGGAGGTGGAAGAGGTGCACTACGTGGACGAGATGGAGCAGGTGCTGATGGGCTGTGGGGTACACACCGCCGAGGTGCTGAAAGGCACGAACACGGACAGCGGTCTCGAGGTGCTGCAGGCGAAGCTGCCAGAGGGGACTGCGCTGAGAACGTCCACCGACTACCTTTATCGCGCGCTGAGCTCGCAGCGCTGCTACAAGACGGCCCTTGAGGCGGATGTGCTCAAGTATGTGTGCCAGGTGTCGAGCGCCGCGCACGTCAAAGTGATGCAGATTGCGAAGCCCGGCATGTCGCAGCACCATCTCGAGTCTACATTCCTCCACGACGTGTACTACAATGGCGGCTGCCGTCGTGTAAGCTACACTTGCATCTGCGCCACGGGCCCCCACGGTGCTACGCTGCATTACCCGGACAACAACTGCGTGATCGAGGACGGCACGATGGCGCTGCTGGACATGGGCGGCAACTACCGCGGCTACGCCGCCGATATTACCTGCAGCTTCCCTGTGAACGGCAAGTTCACCGAGGCGCAGAAGATCATTTACAACGCGGTGCTCGACGCGCACGACAGGGTGATGCGCACGATGAAGCCGGGTGTTGAGTGGATGGACATGCACCTGCTCGCCATCCGCACAATTTGCACGCACCTGATCGAGGCGGGCATTCTCAAAGGCGACATCGAAACGCTCATGGCGAAGGAAATCATGCAGTACTTCCAACCACACGGCCTCGGCCACCTTCTCGGTATAGACGTGCACGACGTTGGCGGCTACATGGAGGGTTGCCCTGAGCGGCCGACGAGGAAGGACTGCTGCCGTCTGCGCACTGCGCGCCCGATCGAGGAGGGGCTTTACATGACCATCGAGCCTGGCTGCTACTTTAACAAGGCACTGCTGGAGATGGCGAAGGCGAACCCGGATATCCAGGAGCACCTGAACATGGAGAAGCTCGAGGTGTACGCGAACTTTGGTGGCGTGCGCATCGAGAGCGATGTCCTGGTCACGAAGGACGGCGTGGTGAACTACACTCTAGTGCCACGCACGGTGGAAGAGATCGAGAGAACGATGGCGGGTGCGCCCTTCACGAAGGAGGTGGAGGTGTACCACAACTGAACCCGGCTGTAATAACAGCAACAGGGGCGGCATTCAGGATGCTACCCGGGTGGGTCTTTTGCTCCAATGGTGTCTAAATACCTGATAGGCGCGCCGACACCCGCCTGTGGCGTGAGCCGTCCGTAGAGCAGACAAGGAAAACAGACCCGGATAATACGGCCAAGACAGATGGAGACTTGCACACGTGCACGCGCGCATTCACCTGTGCTGACAAAGACAGTGGGATGGGCTCCACCAAATCCCATCGTGACGGTGTACTTCTCTCTATATATATATGATCATAGGAAAAGACCAGGCACACACACTCACACACATACATCTACGCCTTCTGTGTTGTTCTTGTTCGCCTTCTGGTGCGTGTGCAGAATGCTTGAGTGTTATCTTATATATCTATATATGTTTTTCTTTCTACGTCGGTGCGTGTCTTGGATGAGTCTCGAGCAGTAACTCGCTTCTTCTTTGTTGTTGTGTTTTCGCTCTGATCGTTGCGGTTCGGGGGCGTGTCTCTCCGGTGTGGGACGCGGGCGGAGGTGAGAGGGAGAGAGTGGGGAGCTCGATCAAAAGGAGAGCGGCTGCTAAGGCCGCAACTGTCGGAATGCGAGCGAGAAGGGCAGCAAGAACGGAGGAAGTAGTCGGCGCTCGCGTTGCGCTGGTGCACGGGTTGCTGTGAATGTGCACGAGAAGACTAGACGAGAGCAACCCAGAAGAGACGGTTGGGGTAGCTGCACGCCGTGCGTGATGAAGGACTCGAGCACGATTGATAAAAGCTTTTATAGGCGACCCATTCTCCTCAACCGTCTTTTCTCGCTCGGCGTGCAGTTCTCCTCGCGGCCTTCCCTTTCCCTTTTTTAGCTCCCTTCATGTTGCTCTGCTCTTCGACTCGGCTCTCTCCGTCATCGCCATTGAAAGTATGTGAGGGCGTGCCTTGTGTAGATCCTTACCCCTTCCCTCGCATCGATCTCTTTTTGAATTCTCGTCCTCTCGCGCGGTTCGCTAGGGCCCGCCCCTCACCCGCCTTCCCACGGAAATCGAGTGTGCTCTGGCGCTTGTTTTGCCCGAAATGGTGGTGGTCGGGGAGTGGGTGATCGGGGGAGGGGGGAACGCAGGCCTCGGGGATGCGGCGCTACTCTCCGTTGATCGGGAACGGGTCAAAAAAAAAAAGATAGAAACAAGCAGGATAAGAAAATCCTTTCAAAGTTCACCAAACGAAGAATCAGGGCAGTTGCAAAGCAACAAAATAAATAAACATTGACAGAGCGAGTGTCAGCAGTGCTCGTGAGGCGGAGGGCCCTGCTGAAAACGGAGCGAAGGCGGCGCTTCACACTCGTCAAAACTTTCTGTTTTCCACGACACCCGCGATGGCAGCATGATTAACCATGGTTGTGGGCTTTGGGAGTGGGGTGTCCTGCGCAGGGGGGGGGGATGCGCGTACTCTGTCCTCTTGCATGGATTGGAAGGGTGAACTGGACACACATGCGAGGCGGTTGATGGGCGCGCGAGTGCGCGCGTGCGCCTCCTTCACTTGCTTCCACACCCTTCTCATGCAGGGTCCCGTTCCTCGCTCATTTCCTCCGCTGTATCGCTGTATAGATATGGCTTTGTTCTTCGTACTCTTTACCTCCATGTTTTTCCTCTTTCGCTCTCCTTTGGGCTCCCACAGTCGTCAGAGCGACACGCAGCCGCCCCCTTTTTCCCACGACCACGGAGTGCTGCGTCTATTCACCAGCCCCCCTCCTCTTCCTGGCTGTTTGTGTACAGTTCACAACAGGACCCATGCGTCGTTTTCGAGACTTGAGAGCGGCGTAGCAAGAGTAATAAAACTTCAAGATGAAGTCGAAGCAGGCGCCTCGCGCCTCTGCCAAGCAGACAACATCGGTTTCCAAGATGAATGGCGGCACGACCACCAAGGTAATCACCACGTCCACCGCCTCCCCCTCCACTTCCGACTTGGACGAAGTAGCATCTCTGTTCAACACCATCAAGCAGACCAAAGTGCAGAAGCACGGCAATGCCTCTGCCGCCCAGCTCTCATCCCTGCAGAGGGGGGCTGGGGGAGCATCGATGAAGGTGCATAATATTAAACGCTCGTCAGCTGACGCTGGAGCGCCTCGTCTGTCGTCCTCGCCGGGGGCTCAGGCGAAACCTGTTCGCGATGGACTCTACCGCGCCCCAGAGAAGTCGGTGCAGATGAGTGACAACCAGTTCTTCAGCGGCACTTGGCTGAAGGAAGACCGCACAGCCGCGACCACTGCCGTCGCCACCTCTGCTGTCCCAAGCACAGAGTCTCCCGAGGCGTCCGAGGAGTTGCTGCGCAGGGAGGGGGTGGATCGCATCGTGTCCATGGACGAGCTTTCCAAGATGCTTTCGCATAACTCCAGGGCTGGCACCACTCCCAATTGCCCGTTCGACTGCGACTGCTGCTTCTGATCTGCCAACCGGAAGGCTTGGGTGGGAGTGTGTGTGAGGGAGAGGCTGCACAGCCGACGAGAAAGAAATCGCGTGTGCTGTGGCTGCACTCGAATATTTCTCTCTTGGATGCCGCTGCAGCTACAGGGAGAAACGTGCATCAAGCGCCGCGCGTCTGGTGCGGTGATCAGTCTGGGTAAAGATGCTCACTTCAGCGATATGAGCAAAATAAAACCGACACAACGAAGCTTGATCCGTAGTCTCCTGCTGTGCAGAGGAATGAGATGTGCCGCTGTGAATGCCGGCGCATCTGAAGGCCCGCCTGCCGCCGCTCAATGTGGCTTCCTTTTTCCTCCGGCGATGCTGGCAGCTCCATTTGCGCTCATGCAACCGTCGTCCTCACTCGTTTGTTCGTTTCCTTGTTTTACATTTTTTTTGGCGGGGGGTGCGCGATCTTCTACGGCCTCCCTCTCGCGCATGCTTTGTTCCTTCTCAGACTCACTCACCCTCGTGACTCATCTGCCACGCACCGACTCAGGCGCGAACAGGGCGAGAGAATCTACTCGTCCCTACGCTCTACCCGCAGAGGACTCAGCACTACCACGCTCCTGCGAGAAGGACGACAGTGCTGCGTTTGGTCCTGCGCGATGTGGGATACGAGCCTTCCCTGTCACTTTCTGGCCCACACCCGCACGCGTCTCTGCCTCCGCTCCCGTTGCGCGCAGTCTCCCATCCGCGGAGGATAAGCCACTCGCTGCAGGCGCGGAGCTGTTACGGAAACAGCACTCATCGACAGAGCACAAGCATTCGAGAGAGCGGTGGAATAGATTTGTAGACACGCGGTGAGGAGGGGGCAGCACCGCTGAGTCGAGCGCTCGTCTTCTGCTCCGTCCCCTGCTACGCCCCTTCTCAGGCAAAGCGATCGGTCGAAGCAGAGGTGCTCCCACGCAGGTAAGCGCTGCGACGTCTACAATGGCCTCTGCCTCGTCGGCTGCTGCGGTGAGGGTTGCGGCTCGTGATGACCCTTCGCCTTTTCCGCCACCATCACGAACAGCAACGCGACGTCCTCGCCTGAATGTGCTGGGAGGACTGCAGTGCACGCCGTCCCGTCGCTCGCTGAAGTTTTCCGCCACCTGGCATGCGCGGCAGTTTCTCGCCTTCGACACGGCAATCAGCCGCGACGAGCGGCTCTTCTTGTTTATGGAGCTGTTTGTGTTCCGCCAGCAACTGGTCGATCGGCGCGTGCTGCCCGACTTCCAATTCGCCACGTACGCTCCGGAGGAGCTTCTAGAGGTGCGCGTCATCACTGACCCGCGCCACCCCGCCTACGGGCAGGCTGGCCTCTTTGCCAAGAGCACGATCCCGTCCAACACAATCGTCACGCCTTACTCGGGTTTCATTGAGGTCTTCGCCACGTCGTGCAACTCCCGCACGTACACAATGGGGTTTGGTGCCGTCGGAGACGACTATGCGCTCGACGCGGAGTTTGTCGGCAACTATGGGCGCTTCGCGAACGACCCGCGTGGCGTCGGCACTCTGCAGGCGAACCTCTCCGCTGAAAACCGCTTTAACAGTCGCGGGGAGTCTTTCACAGCACTCGTGTCGCGGCGACAGATCAACGCGGGGGAGGAGATACTCATGTCCTATGGCAAGGCACATCGACTGAGCGCGACACCATGGATGAACGTCCAGGGAGAGCCCATCATGCGACCGCGCCTCGGCGGTATCGTACCGTTCCCGTCTTTCCGCACTGAATCTGTCTCCGCTGTCACTGATTCGACCTCTGCGTCCCCTGCGCTCGCCACATCGTTGTCGCAAAGGTCTGCCGACGGCGCCAAGACCGAGGACGGCTGTGCAGCTGAGGGGTCAGGCGTCGCTGCCGTCAGCGCCTCTGCGACAGGTGGTTCCGCCTCATTATCCGAGGTTGATGGCGCATCAGCGCCGGCCATCGATCCCGCGGGGGCCACCTTGAACGCGCCAGACACGAAGCAGCCGGTGGCGCTGTCGAGATTCTTACCTGACGTCGCTAACGATCTTCTTTGGGAGTGCACGCAGTGCGGTATGTGGTCGATCTGTGAGGCATCCACGGCGGATGCGCCGCTGCCCTGCGCTGCTTGCGCCACCCCAAAACTGAGTGGCGCACGGCTAGTGAGTCTGCTCAGCAGTCCAGCCATCACACAAGCGATGTTGCTAGCAGAAGCGGGGCTTGACGCTCAAGGGCCCTCTGCAGCAAGTACCTCCACGCCGCCGCCAACTCAGGTCTCCGCTGCGTCGCTTACCTCCTCTACTAGCTTCAGCTCTGAGCACACCGACTGGCCCATGAACGTGCCGTTTCTACCGTGGCAGGTCTGGGATGCGGCCGTGCCACTGACGGTGCTGGCGAAGCACTCGCGCTTCGAGACCCAGGGACACATATTCGTGTACACGGTCGACACCGGGCTGGGCCGAGAGAAGCGCGGCCGCAGTGTGCGTGATGTCCACGGGAGTGGGTCCTCAGTGACTGCGCACATGCCGCCAGGGACCCCCGACGCGGAGCCATCGCAGGAAACCCGTTCCTCAACGGTGGCCCGGTTCCAGCTTCATTCGCGTAACGCAGATGACGCCTCGCTAGCGGGGCTGCGAGTTCGTGACGAACACCCTATTGTCACCGAAGAGAACCGGACCGGCGGCGGCAGCGCCGGCCACAGCAGTGGCCGCTCGAAGCGCAACGCGCTGTGGGAACGACAAGGCGATTTGGACTCGGAGGAGCTCGCACTTCTCACCCCCGGTATTGCAACGCTGCCCTTGCTCTCATCTTCCGTCTCCGCCTACTCGCCGGCGCATGCTCTAGCCTCTGCCGCCTCGCCGACGAAGCTGCCTTTTCTTGAGTGGACAACATCGGCGAGCGGAGAGGGTGGTACTTCCACAGGCGAGCACTTGGGCCTCGCGCAGATGGGAAGTCTCACTGCGGTTCCTTCGCACGAGACAAGTGACTCCGTTGCAGGCATGTTGACCCGGCCCCCACTCTCTTACCTCTTGTCCACGACGCAGGAAGTGGACCGGCTTGTCGTTCTGCACCGTGCCGCTGCCAGTGGGCCGTCGCCGGTTGCTGGGACGTCGTATTCGCCGCAGATGGCCCTTGTCCGCCGGCGTTTGCAGTGCATGACGCGCAGACTTTTCACTGGCAAAGCGTTTCATCCAGGTGACGTCGTCAGCTACGTTGGTGGCCTTGTGCGGCGGCGCGGTGACTCCCGATGCCGCGTGTCGAACTCCTGCCTCGAGATCCCTCTTCGCTTCTTTCTCCCGCCACGACTGCGCCACCGTTGTGGCGGCAGGGCTTGCTTGGCACGCTCAGGAGATTCGCAGGGCGACACAGCGGAGGACGCAACGTTGCAGACCTTCTGTGAGCGCCTCGATCGCCTTTCCCTTGTTGTGACAAACGAGTTCATGTACTGCCCCTGCCTCGTGCTGGAGGTTACGCAGGAGGAGGATAGGGCGCCACTGATAGGGACAGAGGTAAGCGACTCTGCCAGCGATAGTGCTGGGTATGAGGACGAGGTGGATGATGCGCTCGAGTCCTGCAACGTGGCCCTCGTGCTCACGTTGGACACTCTTGGCAGCCCCTTCGCGTGTGCAGTGGCGATCAAGCCCATCGGCGCCTTTGAGCCCCTTCTGGCGCGTGCGCAGTAGCAGTTGTCATAGAGACAGGCGTCTACACAAGCGTAGGCGGTCTCCGCGATGTGTTTTCCGTTCTCTTATTCTCGGCGCCATTTTTTCTTTGTTGTTTTGCCTCACCCAGCGTATCCTCTTGAGCGGCCGTCTTGGCCCTCTTCGTGATGCCGCGACAGCCGAGGGCTACTGTGTGTGGCTGGGAGTGCTATGCTACTCTGGAGCGGCAGGGCTTCTCTGCCAGAAGCGGCTGCGGCACGCCACGGGCTGAAAGGGATTCGACACGTGTAAGCATGTCGCCCTCGATACCCCTTGGACGAAAGAACAAAACACGCACGATTGCCTCTTCTCCGCTACAGTGGCAGTGGGGTACACAGCTCACTTGTGCACGATGCTCTCTGCTGGTGCGAGGGGCCGTGGAAAGTTTTAAGCGGAGGCATTGAAGCACGCAAAGAGAACAATGCGCGATACTCCATACCCTCCCTCACACTCACGTGCACGGACTTCAGCTGACCTGCGAAGCGATGGGGACGTTCATGCATCAGTCCCGCGCGCATGCCGCTGCCATTCATGATACTTCTATACGTCTTCCTTTCCCTCCGCTCTCCCTCCTTCCTATCATCGCTGTAGCTTGCATACCCACACTGCCCTTGAATTCTCCTTTGTTTCGGGGCTCAGCATCACCCAAACTCCACTGGCGCGCGCACACACGTCTATGTGTGTGCTGCTCGCCGCCTCTCCTCTCATTTCGCGTGTATGGCGAATCGGTATCTCGGCACGTCCCTACTTTCCCATCTCCATGAACACTCGCGGCCTTCCTCCCTCTCTTCCCCTCATCAAGTCTCCATAGGAGTGCGCGCCTGTGTCTCTCTGCCGCCATAATTTTCAGGCGGTGTGTCGGTGCATAGTGTCGAGTGCCTTGTTCTTTCCTTCTTTCGAATATCTGTTGCTGTCCGTGTTGCCGTGGTATACGCGTGGATCGGTGCCATTCTTTTGCGTCCTCTTCTTCTGTTTCGCCCCGCTCGCCTTAGCGGGTATCTCTCTCTCACCTTCCCCTGCTTCTCTCCGTCACTCACCACCAAGACACCTCCTCACCCTGCAGGGCTGACCGGATCCCTCTCGCCCCCGCCCCAGGTGGACGCGCCGAACTCCCCTTGTTCACCTTCCTTTTTTTTTGGCCTGTCGCACCGCTTTTTCGTTGCTCTCCGCAGCGCACGGCTTTGTGTCTTCGCCATTTTTTTTTTATTTGCCGTGCTCGTCTTCCTTATCGCTTGGCCTTTGGTGAGGGAGGCAGCGAGAAAAGGGTGAGCGCAGGCAAGAAGGGAAGGCACAGCGGATTGTTTTCCTTCCCTCACAGAGCGAGAGCGAGAGCGGACGAGGAAGAGGGAAGAGGGAAGAGGGAGACACGTTGTCGCGGCAACAGAGGGGGGGGGGTGAAGGGGCGAGCGAGCGAGAGGCAACGAGGCCGAGAGCGTGAGGCGAGCGAAACGCGCTCAGTGAAGGGTGAGTACTTCCAGCCTTTTCACGGACGCTCTCTGCGTCCGTGGACTGAGGCTGCTGCGACAAGAAGAAACGTTGCAGGGGTTGAAGCAGTGCTGTCAATATCATTTGTGTTCGTGTCCTCACTTCCGTGTCTGTTGTAGCCTTTTTTTTTCTGTGCTGGGCCTCCTCGCCTGTCAGCTGTGTCTTGGGTTTCCGTCCCGTTTGGCGGTTTTCGTTCATCTCCCCCACCTACTTCAACTCAGTTGCCTTATACATTGGTTATCCTGGTTTTTCATCTTTCTTTTTCTCGTGTGTGTGTGTCGACTGCGGGTTTTTGTTCGTTGCCCGCCATTTCACCGCACTGCGCGCGCGCCTCCTCTCCTCTTGCCTTTAGCGTTTTGCGTCTTTGTAACTAGGAAAAGAAAAAAAACCAGACGCCCTTGACCTGCTCGACTGCTGCCGTTCATGTGAACAGGTGTGTCGAGACGTGCCAAGGTGTACCTGTCATTCACTCTCGCACTCTCTCGCTGTCGGTGTGTGTACTAGGCTGGCGTTCTCTTCCTTTGTGCGTCGACGCGTTAGCTTTCGAGTCCCAATTCTTGTTGTTGTTGAGTCTGCTGCCCTTCCCTTTTTTTTGCTTGCTTCGCTTTGGTTCTTTTGTTTTTTCCTCCTCTCGCCAGTTTTTCGCCGACGTCGCGGGCGGCCCTCATCTCGGCAGGAGACGGAAAAATCCCAGTCACCGATTGGCATACACGCGGGTGCCGTGTCTGTCATGAGCGGAAGTGAAGGAACAGGTAGCGGCAGCGCCGCAGGGCTCTCCAGCAGCACCAACACGAACTGTAAAACATCTACTTCAGCGAGGAACAGTGGCAACAACACGAAGAACAGCTCGATCAGCGCAGGAAAGAAGCCAAAAGGGTCTGCAGCATCTGCTGCGATGACGTCTGAGACGTGCGGTGACAGAAGCGGCTATCCCGCACGCACTTCGATCAGCCCCACCCCTACATCAGATGGAGGCAGCGTGGCGAGCTTGACTGCCGCCACGGCAGGCAGCAGTCCGTCGAAATCGCCACCGACCCCGACAGAGACGATCGGTGCGATGTCAGCAGAGAGCGTCATGACGCTCCATTCACCGGCGGAAACCCCGGGTCGAGCGCGCAAGTCGTCGCAGGCCTTCGCCACGTCGCTGGTGAACCTCGAGGTGAAGGTGCTGACGCAAGCACTCGGCGCGGAGAACCAATGGGCCGAGCAGGGCGATGGCCGTGTTGTGTTTAGTGACTTCACCATCCGTGTCATCGCGTCTGGCGTCGGAAAGGATGAAGAGCAGAAGGAGAAGGCAGCCGGGCTGACTTCCTCTGGCGCCGCTGATGCAGCTACGGCAAACGGAAACGGCGACGTAGGGGCGGCGCCACGGAAGGGCGTGGCCACCTCGGATGTGTCGGCACTGTCGAACACGGTCTCAGAGTTCGAAGAGGACGACACGGCCGACGAGTCGATCATTCTGGAAGACACCATCAACAACGACACCCCGTTTGTCGGGGAGAACTGCTGCATTGTATGGAACAGCTTTGAGAAACAGCTCTCTCTGTGCCTCATGTATGCCTCGGAGGAGGGCTACTCCGCGTCATGGAGCGCGCTCGTGGCGCTGCAAGATAAGAGCTATCCGCCGTTTCGCTTTGACCTCTTAGGACGATGCCGGCCAGTCAGCGAGCGGACGGCGCTGGCACCGGGTGATAGTACGTCCTCCGTCAGCCCATCCACGGCGGCGACCGACAAAACAGAGGAGGTGGTGCTCCCGTACTCGTACTTCATCCACACCAAGTACGACCCCCCACTCGGCTTCATCGAGCATCACGCCTTGTCACTCTCCATCATCGAGCACCATCACGCGACGAACCCGGCCCTCTACGCGGACAAGGAAACGGTACTGAAAATGCTGAACATGGCGAACGCTGACCTTCTGGACTACCTCATATCAGAGGACACGTTCCCTCTGCTTCTCTCGGGGCTGCAGTGCACGGCCACACCGTGGAGCTGGTCGGTGCAGGAGCCGCTGCGGCTGCTGCAGATACCTGACGAAGTCATCACGCTTATCCGGAAGGACCGCTGGATCGGCTTTCTGCAGAACACAGTGCTTCCGAGTTGCGGCCCCGCAGACTCGGTTACTGAGCTGATCGCTAAGTACGCAACTATGAGTCGGCGAATTCGCAATGACATTGTGTGCACGTTGCTCACCTGTGACAGCATGTTCTCGGAGGCCTGCGAGGCGCTCCGGGTCGTGCCTCAGGTGACGCCGGCAACGATGAGCGGTGGGACGAGTGCGCGCAACCGCGGCCTGTCTGTTGAAGCTTCGTTGAGCGCGACCTCTCTCAGCTCTGAGGGCCGTTGTAGCATGAGTGCAGTAGGTAACGGCGCACCGTCGCCCATGTCCACACCACCGGCGCTCGACACCGTGCCTCCGGCGCAAAAGGCGGAGCTGCAAGTCCTCGCGCACCTACGCTTCTTCCACGAACTCGTCACCCTTAGCATTGCCGAGCTCGGACGTGAGATGGTCGGGCCGATTGTAGGCAAGATTTATCAGAGTGGCCTGCTGGAGCCGCTCTCCCTCGTGGCGGAGCGGTTTGCGATGCCGAGCGGGACGGCGGCGGCGTTCGCCAAACACATTATGGATGGTAGCGGGGGCGCACTCAACGATTCCCGGCGCGGCGGCGGTGGCGGTTCGACCTCCAACTCGAACAGCGCCGCCGCTGGTGGCACAAGCAGTACTGCCAACTACTACTCGCTCGCGGTGGAGCAGGAGCTGGCGGCAGTGCTGGACGTCACGCTTGTGCGGCTGAACGAGCGGCAGGAGGAGCAGCTGATGAACGAGCACGTGCGGTCGCCGATTTTGGCGGACCCCCTTAGATACAACGGCATCGTCACATTCATGCTGCGCCAGTTAATCATGGGGGGCCCTATCGGGCCAACATTCGCGACCAGCGGCACTGGCACAAGTTCGACTCGCCCCTCCTTGTCCATCTTCCCGCCACCAAAGCGTATCCTTCGAGACAGCATGTCCTCCACCAACCCATTTGCGCTCTTTCACGTCCTGGGACTTCACGATGACGAGGGATCTGCCGCGACGGAGCGCAAGCTGGACTTCGAGAGCACGGGCATCCGCAATCAGTTTCACAACTTCATCATCACAAAGTACATTGCCCACGCCACGCGTGGGGTCATGACACCGGTGCCGCTGCCCCCCTCCCTCGGCGGCGTCGTTGGCTCTGCCCGCAACATGCCCATCGTACAGTTTAACAACGCCAACGCGTCCCAGAACGGCGGCGCTAGGCCCGTGCATCAGGAGGCCAACGGCAGCAGCACCGGCAACACGACGGTTGTGGTGCCGAACACTTGCCCAGCAGCTGGCGGAGGCGGCGCCTGCGGCGGCAGCGGTGCGGCTTCGCCGGTGTTACCGCTGCCGCAGGGAATCACCCCCGCGCTCGTCCGGGTCCTCGAGTACATGGTGAACCTCACTAACAACGCCAATCGCGAGTTGATTCTGAAGACTGTCTTCCACTACAAATCCCACATTTGGCACTTTGTCGAGGGCGTGTGCGACATCTTGTGCGGCGCAAACGGGGCCGGTGGACGGTGCCAGGTCGGATTAGATGTGCTGTGCGGCTGCGTGCGCTTTCTCAAGGTCGTCGTGATGCAGATGACGGTGACGACGGCAGAGGTAGATGAGAATCCGATGTCGACGTACGCGTCTTCACGTGAGCCGTTGTCGCCACAACTCGTCACCACAATTTGCCGCCAACTCACTGTGGAGAGGGACACCTTTGGCTACCTCCTCAAAGCCTACAACGCGCTCGGTGGGCGACGTCGCAATTCCGTCTTCCACTCAAGCCTACTATCGGTGCTCGACATTATAGGCAAGCACTCCGCGCACGAGCCGGAGGACAGCACCACGAACAACCTACGCGACGTTCGCGACTACTTCTTCTTCAAGCATTTCACACGACTTCCGGAGGTGTTCGCCTGCCGTTACCGAGAAGCGCTCCTGAGCGAAGTGACGGTGCGCCTTGGCCAGGAGGCAACGCACTCGCCAAACGACAGCGTCTCTGTGCTGAGCAGCACTACAGGCAGTGAGCTGACTCGCTGCTCTAGCAAGCTTCGCTTTGTCGACGAGGTGGATGCAGTATCAGGCGGCGTGGATGGCACGGTGGTGCCCAGCAGTGTCGTGAACCCTGCCATTATGGTGAGCATGGCGAACGCGGAAGAAAAGCAGCGTAGGCGCAACGGTCGCTCGTCGATGGAGCAATGGAATGCAGCGACTAACCTTGTTATGGTCTTACCATCGCAAGTGCGTTCTGTGACTTCCTTCGGCTTGGCGGATGACCATGGTGGGCGGGCTTCTTCCTCATCCTCGCCAGCGAACCGCAAGAGCTCGCCGTTGACGATCAGCATCAGCCGCCCAGGTAGCGGTAGTAACAGCAGCGGCGGCAGCGCAGGCAGCGCCCGCGCCCCAGCGGGTGATTTGCTCAATGCAATTGCCACTCAGCACAATGACTCTTCCGTGAATGACGACGGGCCGCTTGCTCAGGCCAGCCCCTCCAGCACAGTTGGGCCCAACGCCCGTAAAACCGACACGGTGCTGCGGCCGACCGCGCCGAAGGAGGAGAAGCCGCCGGTGCGCCCTCGTAACTTCGCGAGCGTCCTCGAAAACCCCTCGCGCACCAACGCCGCGGCTTCTGGAGAGCAAGGTAGCAAGAGTCGGAGCATGCCAAACGCCACGGCAAAGCACACGCCCCCCTCTCCGGAGGAGGTACTGTTGAGCAGAAGTGGACAAAGTTCCGTGCCGCAGGGTGTCGAACACGCCAATGGGACGGCACTACCCTCCAATGACAACGTAGTTCTTCCCAAGATCAAACCCCTTTCAACTGGTGGGAAGCGCTCGTGAGATGGGCCTTTGGGGACCCTGCCCCCTTTTTTGTGCTGTTCACAGAGCGGTTTGACAGGTGCGCACGCACACTTACTAAAGTCTGGTGTCGCGGGTACTCCCCTGCTTTCGTGTTTCTCGAGTGTATATATAGCAACCCTTGACACTGTCTCGTTTCCTTTCCCTTCGTCTCTGTGTGCCGAGCGAAGCATCTTCTCTCGCAGGTGTCACCTGAGGTGTGGCCGCAGCGCTCTCCACCTCATGTCGGGTCTCACACATCCACCATGCTCCCTCTTTTCCTCCTCATATCTTTCCTGCTGCTCTCCTTCCCTCCGTTTCGTCCCAGCGTCGCCATTCGATTCTTCGTTGTGTACGTTTCCATTTGTTGTTTCTTCCCTTTTTTTTCGGCCTCTTTGCTCCATTCTCTCTGTTGCCGTGCGCGCTCTCTGACCAGGCGGCGCATTCGACATGCAGGGATTACAGTCATCTCACCTTCTCCCTACATGGATGCGCACATGTGTATACAAATGTCCAAGATGAAAAAAAAAGCGGAGAAACGGAGCAAGTACTCGTGGCCCGCGAGGGAGTTCCTCAGGCCCATCTTGTGCTCTCTCTTTTTTTTGTGTTGTTGTTATGTATGGCTGTGGAAAAGGGCACATCGGCACTGGTGTTTACGTTTGTGCCTCTGCGCTGCACTCTAGCTCTCCTCCTCCCCCTCCCCTCCATCCCGCCTTCCTTCTCTTCTCTCTGCCATTCCTCCCCACCCCCACCCCCACGCCCCTTCGTAACTTAGTCTCTTCTCTTTGGTTTGTCTTCGGAAGACGTTGTTGGGCGTTTTCTCTTCTTTTTTCGGCATCTTCTCCCTATCTTGTTCCTACTCACGCGTCTGTTTTGCGTTTTCTTTCCTCTGTCAGTCTGTCTGCCCCCTTCCCCCCTTCCCCCCTCTCACTCGACTGCGTGCATCAGCGCTTCTCCTTCGTCCGCTTCGCGAGGCGATGGGGAGGGAGGGAGGGAGGTTCGAGGAAATCCAACACACACACACACAGTGACGGCACCACAAGAAACACGAAAACAGCACTGCACTTCTCCCCCTCGTTTTACTCGGTTGTTGTTTTACGCCCCTCTCTTGTTTATTGCCATGGGGCTCTCGCTCTCTCTACCCCTTCCGTCTGCGTGTGCTCGTGCGTGTGCGTGCCCTTTCCCGTTTCAAAGTGCGCTGTGCCTTTTATTGTTGTTTCTTCACTTTGGCTTTTCAACGTCATCGATGTCGACGCAGTAACGAGACCCGCGTCCCACGCTTCCCTTTCTTTTCAGGGGAGAGGGAGCTCTCTTCTGATACCGCTTCGCCATGTAAAAGGTGGCGGCGGCGGGGGGGGAAGGGGGGAAGCTAAACAGCAGCTGTGAGGGCGAATCCGTCAAGGTGAACATGCGGAAGCGAAAGAAGACGAAGCAACGCACATGCGCGAAGACGGAGATGCAAGAGAACGCACACTGAGTACGCGCTCTCATGCATAATGAGGCACGACTGGGGACAATGAGCGATCGGGCCAGCACGCATAAATTCACGCGCGTATAAAGAGGGTGAGGAAGGGGGGGGGACACGGCTGCGTTGTCGTCCTTTAGTATCCTTGCGAAGGTGGTGACGCTTATGACCGTGCATTCTGATATGCTGCTCGTTTCTAGTCGCTCTCAGACATGGATATCAATCCTTCTGTGCTCCGCCCATCTTCCCTCTCCCTATCTTGTGCATTTGTTCGTGTGGTCGACTCTTGCTCCCTTTCTTTTTTTTGCACTCACATGGCGTCTGACTTTCTCTCGCTGCCTGTGAGCGATTACGTCTCTCTTCCTGGTTGCGGTTTCTCCCGCTTTTTCTCACCTTACCCGTTTTATGTGGTCACCCAATACGGTGGTGCATCACACGCGCCCTGTGTGTTGGTTTCTTTGTGATGTGTGACGCCTCTTTACTTTCCTTTTTTTCGTTTCGCTTTCATGGTCATGTATGGTGTATGGTGTGCATATATATATATGTGTGTGCTCGTCTCCGGCGAAGATGGTGACTGGCGCGCATCGACATATCCTTCTTTTCACATGGGTGCGCCTCCCCTTGTCTCCCCGCCCCTCATGTGTCGCTTACTTTTCTCCTTCGCTCCTTCAACTTGGACGTGGGCTCATCGCGTCGCGGCAGCGTTGCTGCCGTCCCTCTGTACTTCTTTTTATGTCTCCTTCCTCATTACACTTCCATGGATTTTCTAAAAACTTTTTACTGCCTTTCGCGTCCACAAACGAGGTCACTGGGACGTCGCTCGGTGTCGCCTTGGCGCTTGATCGCTTCGTCTATGAGTGGGGGCCTCACCACGGCACGGAGCGATGACTGCGCGATCCAGCTCGCTGGCCACCATGACGAGGGATATGACATGATGCCACCAGTCGTGACAGACGCCTCATGATACCCCTTCGAGAAGGGGGGCTGAAAACTGTGCCGCGCCGTGATGACCAAATCGATCCGCAAGGACTGAATGCCCACCACTGCGGGAGAGAAGCGAAGACGCGCGAGCTTCAGAGTGCCGCGCTGACCCCGGCCACCACAAGCACCACAACGACACACGCACCACTGCACAATTTCACTCAGGGATAAAGGGAAGCCTCATGTCTAGAGCGGTATCTCAGGCCACCAGGAGCACTGTCCTATCTGATGAATACTCGTGTAGACGGTTCTGACGCCAAAGCTGAGGCGATTCGAAGCAGCTTTCGAGAAGGCAGCCTCCGTTTCGCTCGCGCCTCCCCCTCTCTGGGACATGCTTATCAAAGAGCCAGCCTCGAGGGATGGACGCAGCCCTGCTGCGTCTTCACTCCGCCCCGCCCTATCACGCTGACCAGCACCCGGTGCAAAAGCCCTTCCAGCGGACCGCCTCGCGACGACTGCGCCGCCGTTCAGCGAGACAGGCCTTCAGCCGCACCCGTACAGCCTCCGTCCGCACCCCGCTCTGCGGTAGACCCACTGGGCCTGCTCCCCCAACAAGGCAGTGCCGCGCCAGCAAGGTACAAAGACAGCTGCGGCGTTTGTCGACCCTGCGCCCGCACGCTGGGCTCCCTACATCACGGCGCCTCAGAGGCCCGGCCGCAGCCCGCACCACACTCGCCGCATCATGCCTCTCCCAGATCATCGCCCCGCTAGTGTTCGCTCCCACAAGAGAAAGTCGAAGATGGCCAAGCTTGCACGCCGAGTCGCACAACCATCCTCCGCCCAGGGCCCTCTTCGCCTCATCATGGCGGCGGACTCCCTTCCCTGCGTGTGCAGCGCAACAGGACGCCAGCACTGCACCACGCCTTCTGTGCTCATCACACCACACTCCTCACATCCTCCGCGGACACGGATGCCATGCCGGCCACATTACAATTCGCCCTCAGGAAGGTGGCGCGCTGAACACTGACGCACATCATGCGGCGGGGGTGGGGGTGGGGGGAACCTCCAAAGCAAGGCACGCACTCGCCAGTGCGCTGCACCGCAACCAGCGGCAGCTCTCCGGTGCACGCACACGCGTATCTGCGGGACCCCTTCGACTGACACGGCCACGCCTGCCATAGGCGCGCGGGTGGAGAAGAGGGCGGAGTGCCTCCCGCTGCTACAGCCTCACGGCAGTTTGCTGGCGGTCGCGGCGCATGCGGGCAAGCCATCCAGGGACGCCCTCCCCCCTCCCCCCACGGTGGCACGGGCGGAAATGGACGGTGAAGGCATCGAGTCCCCGTCCTTCAGGCAAGAGCGCCGTCTTGAGGCAGGCCACAGGAGGCCCCCAATGCGAGCACTGTGCGCAGGCGGTGTGAAGCACAGCTAGCATGGTGCACCCCAGCGAGGCAAAGCACCCGGCGGTACGCGGAGCGCGAGGGGGGGGGGCGGGAGAGGCGCGAAGCGGCCCATGCCGATCACCCCCGACGAGCATGCCTGCGAAACATGCAGCAGCCCCGCTACATCCCGACGGGGTGGGCTGATGCGGCGGAGATGCGGGAAGCATGACGAGAGAAACACCGGGTCCCGCAGACTCCCATTCGACGAGTCGTCGCACCACGTTATGGAATAGCGCGGCGTGCAGCGGCCCAGGGGGCGGAGCACGGCGCGCAGGCCGGGTCTCTGAGGGCCCTGCCCTGAGGCTGGCCCACTTCCGCCTCGAGCTCGGGCGGCATGCACCTAGGCCACCGCCGCCCGCTTCGCGCGCGACAGAGACGCCATCGCGCGTGCCCTGGAGTGCAGGACGCTGTACACGACCTGCTTGGATCGAGGCATGCGCCCCGGCGCCGTTCGTCTGGAGCCCGAGGCGCATAGCACGTATGCGAAAGAGGTGCACGGGGAAGGACACGCGGATGCTACTAGATGCATCGCTCCGACTTGAAGGCCGACGGCGCGTTCCAGCCGACGAGGATGCAGCTGTTGTGCAGCAGCGACAGGTGAGGCGTGGTTGCGTATGCGGGGGCTTGTTGCCATGTCTGTTGGTGGAAGGACGATTGCATGAAAACTTTTTTTTCTTGTAGCGGTTTGCATAGCTGTGTGTGTCACCCCTTCCCCTCGTCTTCGCGCGCGCTGTAGGAGCAGCGAATATGTGGAGAATCTCGAGGAGCTCTCTTCTGAGGAATGCTCCTGTGCCAGTTTGTACATGAAGTAGGTGTGCGCCGCGATATGGATGTTATGTCTGCTAATGTATAGTAGTCGCAGTTTGCTCTGCTATAAGCTTCTTTTATTATTTTTTTGTGGTGCATACCCTTTTCGCGGCTTCCTGCGTTGTCTATCTTATCGATGGCTCAAGTGTGTCCTATGTCGTTGGGTCGCTCCGACGCAACGCCATCTAGGGGCTGACGGCCAACATCCGTAGCGATGCATAGCTCTGACCTTCCCACGTCTTAGGTGCTCGACCCTGTCACGACCAACAGTGGTACCGCACTGGAAGGGAGAGAGGGGTCGCTGAGCTCCCCCACACAGAGAGTGAGCGCTGGACTCTGAGACACCACACACTGGTGTGGTGCTCTCCGTCAGGAAGTGATGTCGGTGCAGATGTGAAAAAAAAACAAATGGGTGAGAAACAGCGACAACGCGTTCGTTATTATTATTATTATCAGAAGTGTTTTGTTTTGTGCATTTGGTGGTTCGCTTTCTTGCACATTGGAGCCTGGAAAGTGGAGTAGTTAATATTCCGGTAGAATAGCATTGCCTTCCTGGGTGCGCAGGTTTTTCGCCTCTCTCTCCCCCCTCGGTCTGCATGTCTCCGTGTATGCCACCACTTCTCGGTAATGGTGTATTTTATGCAGGACGTACAAGAAGCATAATTATTCCCTTTTCCACTGTGTATCTGTCCTCATTTTGTCTCCCTCCCTGTGCGTGTATGTGTGTGCTGCAGGATGTTGTTTCTTCATTTCGTTTGCTGTTCATGCTTTGCATTCCAACTGACTCAGTTTCTCTGTCTGTCTCTCTCTCTCGGTGCACGGAACGCCTCTTCTCCCCGCTCCCGCCCAGCCCTCTCCTCCTACGCGGCTGCTTTCTTTGTAGGTCTTCTGTGTTGATGTTGTCGTTCCTTTTCTTCGTATTGGTGTGCTGCGCTCATCATCTCTTGCCGGCCCTCTGTTGCATCTTTGTCTGTCTTTCGCTTCCTTTCCGCGTGTCACGGCGTGCGTGTGTGTGCGTATGCGTATGCGTGTGCGTGTGCGTGTGTGTGTCATTCCTTCCTTTCTTCTTTTTTTTTTAAGGCCCCTTGTCGCCCTCCTCCCTTCCCTTTCTTTTCCTTCTCCTTCTTCTCGCTATTTGCGGCTCCTCTCCTTTTGGCAGCATCCGTCATCTCGCCTGCCTCCACCGCTCCATTACCACGTTTTGCTCAGCTCTACCACCGTTTGCTTCTTCTTTTTTTTTCTTCCTCCTCTTCGTTCCTTTTTTTTTCCGTTTTGTTGTTTCTCTTAGGCGTGCGTTTGGGTGTCTGTTGTCTCTCTCCGTCTCCGTCTCCGTCTTTCTTATTTTATTTATTTGTCGCACAACACTATGGCGATGGCGCCGTACAGACGAGTCAGACGAAAATGGCCCACGGAATGCAAACGAGATGGCCACAAATAATAAAAAAAAAACAAAAGAAAAAAAAGGAGACGACAAATGGCGAGCTCGACACTGTCGGTCTCCTCGTGCTTTATTGTGTGTGTGTGTGTGTGTATGTGTGTGTGCTTACAGATGTCGAGCGTGCAGAGATCTGGGTTTCAGGGCGACTAACAGCAGCCACCTTCTCTTCCGCATTGGTGTCACCTTCCTCTGTCGTACTCTTTGCAATCACACAAATGAACTCTTTGTTTCCCTCTTCGCTGATCGTCCTGTTTGTTTCTGCCCCCCCCCCCTTCCCTTTCTTCCCTAACATCGACGCACGCGCGCTGGTCACTGCATGGCTTTGCACGTCCACCTCCTCACCTCCGTGCACGCACACACACACACGCACACAACAACACCCGCATCTGAATGCACAGGAACTTATTCTTGGGCAGGTACGCACACATCGGTAACCTTGCCTTCAAAGACGCACTTGTGGTCTCCAGAGCAATCCACGTGCTGAGGCGACGCCGACCTCATCATCAGTTGTTCTTCTCATCTTGTACTCCTATTCCTGCTGCTGGTGCTGTAGCGGGGTTCTTGAGAAGGCAAAGGTGGTGCAATCTCCCCTGTTCTCCCCCTTCACCACTAAAACACAGCGTGAAGCCCCAGCGCCAACCTGGCGCTTAATTCTAGGACGGAAGCGATGCAGACATCGCAGTCCCTTCACACAGCGCCAGCGGAGGCAGAGGTGGAGGCCCCGCCGCAGCTGCCACTGTCGGATGGGCGCTGCTACGCCTGCCGCCGGTGCCGTCGCATCTTGTCAGAGGTGCAGTGGTACGCGACGGGTTGCGTGGAGTGCAGCGCAACGATGGGCGTCCCGGACCGCGACAGTCTCCTCGACTTTGCAACCCCACACTTTCACAACTTTATCGGCCTGATTGCGCCAGGGCAGTCGTGGGTCGCGCGTCTAATCATGAAGAGCCGCGAGGCGACGAACGGCATCTTCGCCGAGACGCTGTCTGACGATGAGGTGGAGGACGAGGAGGATGAGATGGAGCCCTACGTGAGGGGCGCGGACGAGGAGGAAGGGGCAGCCTTGCTGGATAGAGAGGGCGGCACTGCCGAGCCCGTGAACGAGCTCGCTGCAGAGGCTCCAGAGTAAAGCCTACGCCCCCCCTTGTCGCCTGCAAAAAGAAAACAAGTCTGCTGAGCCTCGTTGCAGCTCGCCGTTGTGCCGATTCTGGCTTGTTGCACAAAGACAGCCATCCATGCAGCTGAGGATTCTGTGTGGCTCCGCCTGGGCAGTTGCTGTGCGCCTTTCTTGGGAAAGGCGCTGAGACCCGCTGCGTACAGAGGTGGCTTGTGTTTTGCCCCCCCCCCCTGCATCCCACTCCTGTTTGCGTGCTGTCCTGTTGTGTGATGACCGCGGTGCGCAGGTGGCGTATGCGTCTGCGTTTCAGTAGTTGTGTTGGAACATCTCTATGCAGCTGTGTTGGTGTCTCCGCTACCCTTCGGTGCGCTGGGCTTCTCCCGTTTGTGTTGTTGAATGTGTGCGTGGGTGCGCACGCCTTGTTTGCCTAACCCTCTTCGTGGACCACGAAAAGAAAATAAGAAGGCGAGTTGAAACGGCCATCGCACGCCATGATCCGTACGCGTAGGCAACAACGAGCGGCAGCGTGACATGATCGAATGGACGTTTGAGAGTCGCTTCTCCGCCTTTCTCGTTTCCTTTTCCATTCACGTTAGACTGGGATAGTGAACGAAGGAGGAGGAAGGGAGGTGGGTGGGTGGGGGTACGGCAAAGACGGCATCTCTGCTTTGATCAGCGAAGCGGATGCGTGCGTGCTTTGGATGGTGCGGCTGCGTTGCCCCTTCCGGCGACGGCTTTGTTTGCGTTTCTTCGCCTGTTTTGCTGCGCTCGTCTCTGCTGACGAATGAGGCTGATCGCACCCGCTGTCACGCCAGCCCTCTCTCTATAACGTCTTCTCCCTCACTCGTTTACACGTTCTCCCTCTGTTGATCACCCGCACCGGGGTGGAACGTTTGATTTCTGTGTGTGTGTGTTGGGGTGGTGCTGATGGTGCTGCCGAGGGTGCGTGGCACACCTACATACGGGTACACTCACGCTTTGTCGATCACTTTGACTCTCTCTCTCCGTCTCCTTTTGCGCACATCGTCGGATGGCGCTGCATCAGACAGGCTGCCGCTCGTTCTCCTCCCCTCCCCTCCTCCCCCCACACACCGGCGTTGTTCTGTTGGACTAGCTCGCAAAGATACCCTCTGTTCCGAGAGGATCCGTGGCGATATCGGATTGCAAACGAGCGAAGCCCTCCTCCCAGTAGCGGCAAGTGGGCTAGTGGACGGGAGTACGTCGCACGCCATTCTCCCCAATAGCTGGCAGCGTGTGAACTGCTGTACCCCGGCCTGTTCTGCTCGTGTATTGTGGTCTTCTGTACTCTCCATCGATAAGGACATAGCGGTGCTGCGGCACGAGGAGGAAGAGAATGCAAAGCTTTCCTGCGGCAGCTGCGTCTCATGTTGCCGCGGTCAACTCCGCGGTAGCGCGCGGCGCCGCGGCGTCCTCCGTCGTTGATCCTTCAACGGTAAGCGAGTTCGAAGCGTGCTGCCGCGCCCTCAGTCAGAAAGTCAATAAGGCTGTTGTGGAGCAACTCCCAGTGCTACAGAATGGCACCGTTGTGGACCTGTCACACAACTACGTTGGCGCCGCCGGGTTGCAAGCGATCGCGGTCATTCTTCAGCACAACCCAAATGTAACCGAGGTACGGGCACCGCGCAACGGCCTCACGAACGACGCAGTCGTGCTCTTCTGTCGCGCTATGCGAGGGCACCAGCAGCTGTTCGCGTTGGACTTGTCCGACAACCCGGACGTTTCGTTGGCTGGCGGGCTTGCCCTTGTGAACTTGGCACAGCAGACACCGTCCCTGCGTGTGGTGAAGTTGAACGGCACACATGTACTTGCAGCGGTGCTCGATAAGTTGACGCGCGCTCTCGATTACAATGCGTCGCACCACGGCACCACCTCGCCCAGCGTTGTCGCCGCACTGCCGACCGCAGCTGTGGTTGCCTCATCGTCGACGTCGCCATCAAGCGCTGCTGTGGGGATGTCTGACGAGGCACAGACACTGCAGACTCTTCGCGCACGCGTGGAGGTGGCACTGGAGGAGGGCTATCTAATTCCGCCAGCATCCCCGCAAACAGGCTGGCGTGTTCTCGATGTGCCCATTCTGGCACCCCCGCTGCTGTTCGACAACGAAGTGCGTCTGTTGTGCAACGAGGTGTTCCCGCGACTCAACCAGGAGTTCGCCTCGCACCGTCTTATTCTCTGCCCTGTCGTTGTCGGCGGCGGTGCAGGGGCCGTCAAAGATGATGACAAGGCCAGTGATAGCGCGGTGTGCCTGCGGCCTCACCGCACAGCCGGGGCGTACAACCGTGCGCTACACTTCCGCCCAGCCAGTGACGTTACCTCCATCGTTGAGCGCGGCCGGTTTGTGACGATCGAGCTCGTAGGCGACCTCCCCGGCGACTACGCGCAACTCGTGGCGAGTGCTATGCTGAGGTTGCAGGGGATCCCGCAGTCTGCCCCCCAACGCGTAGAAAGCCATGACGACGAAGAGCCTGAGGAGGCCGCCGCACCGCTTCAGCCGGTGCTGTACGAAGCGCACGAAGCCGCGCTGCGCTACACTCGATGGCTCCTCGTGGCGACGCGGCGCGACACGCGGACGCTTAAGGTGCCTGCCGCGCTAGCACCGCTGCTCACCGCCGACCCGATCATCGCACACCCAGACCGACACCGGAGCATCGTGCGCGCAATTTTCATCGGCGACGAGACCCCGTCCCCGAGTGTTGTGGGGCCAGTGAAGGTAGGTGAAGGCAGCAGAATCGGGGCAACATCGGCATCCGCTGCCATTCCCACCTCGCTCGAGTGGGACTACGCAACGGAAGAATACCAGTGGAGGCGACATGTGGACTGGCGGGAGCATGTTGTGGCCACGGCGCCAGTGGCGGAGCTCGTCATTCCACAGTACACGGCTACCTTTGACTGTATAGACGCACAGGGTGGCGTGCGACTGAAGCACCTCGACGGGTTCCAGATGGCCGTGTATGCTCGACTCCGCACCGTTTTGGAGGCCTGCGTCGCCGCTGAGGCGAGTAAGCGTGAAGCCAGGGAGGCAACCGAGTTGGATGCAGGGTCAAAGTCACTGAGCCGACTGCTGCGGAACATCGGAACGCAACGGGCGTGGGACACAACGTACTTACAGGCCCTGGCCGCTACCAGTAGCGGCGCGGCGAAGAAGAACCTCATGAACCGCATGATACTCTACGCTGCGAACCCGCCTAGCCGCAACATGCTGGTTTTGCACGGCACCGACGCCGCCTCGCTCGAGAGTCTCATGGCGCGCGGCGCCGCCCGGCTGCAGACGCTTCAGCACGTGTACACGTTGGCCGTCTACACGGTACGCTCAGCTCTTTTGCATGAGGAGCCGACAGAGCTTCGCAGCGTTGTGACCCACGTTGTGTCTCAACTGACGAAGGATGCGGCGGTGCTGCGCTACGTGAATGCAGAGGTCGACATAGAGCGCTTGAGCGCGTTCTTCCTGCAGGTCATATCTGGCTCTGTGCCTAGTAACAACGTCGGCAGGCCGGCGCATGCCAACGGTGCGAAGACAGCAGCTGCCACGGCCATGGGCGAGGCAGGACTGCCAGGGTACGTGGCCCAGTACACCTTGAGTACCGACGAGGAAGCCAGCGCTGGCAACACGGCCTCCACCCACGCCTTTGTCGTCCTGCTGGACGGCTTGGAAGATTTGGCGATGCCGGTGCAGCCATGTGGTGCCCTTGTGCACCCGCCACGGAGCAGCGGCAACATTGCTGATGGCGGCGGTGCCGAGCCATCCAGCTGGTCGACAGAGAGGACCGCTCAGATGCCTTTTTCGGCGGCCCCGTCAAGTGTGACGTCGAAGACTCAGCCGAAGCCACGGAGAACGCCAATCGACTGGCTGCTGCCTCGTGCCCTGGCTCGCTACGTCCGCCTCATCGCCAGCTGTGCGTCGAAAAGCGCTGCCTTTTCATCTTTTTCTCACCTTGGTCGGGATAGTGCGGACATGCTTAGCTTCGGGGCGGTGTCGACGAACGAGGTGGAGCAGTACCTGTCCCCGGCTTCCCTCGCGCGCGTCGGCCTTGTCTTGTCAGATGACGAATACGAGTGCGCTCGCAGCAAGCGCGATGCCCCGATGGGGGAGTACATGAACTACCTGCTAGATGCCGCACGCAGCGTGCATGAGGCACCTGGTTTTCTGACGCAGATACAAGTGATTCAGACGTTCCCGGAGACCCTCCAGGAGGCCGCGCAGGGCGTGTACGATCGCCTCGTGCACACGTTTGGCCTCCCCCTCACCCGCCATGTTCTGGGGTTGCTGATGGCGTCCCGGTGGGGCCTGTTGCTGCCAGAGCTGCGCGACCTCTTGCCTAGTTTGTCCATGTGCCGACTGCAGGAGCTGCTGCGGTTGCTGCGGCCCGCCCTCGAGCAGGAGGCACCGGGTGCGGCAGCGGAGATGATGGGCGTTGGCAGCGGCAACGTGCTGCTTGGTGCTGTACGCCTAACTGCCCCGTCGTTCCTCGAGGTGGTGCAGCGAGAGTCCCTTCAGCAAGTTTCGGATGAGGTGCAGGCCGAGAATGATCAGCGCGTCTGGCATACGCAACTGGCACAGTACTATCTCTCTATCGTGTATCGATGGCTGCAACCTGGCACAGCGGTGGATGCGGCCCCCACCAAGGTGCGTCGCGTGAACGACGCGTCGGCTGCTGAGGCGTACGTTCGCCCTGAAACGCAGGCGCTGCATCGACGCGCCATGAAGGAGGTGATTTACCACATGACGCAGAGCGGCGACTTCTGGTCGAGGATGGATGTGACGATCTTGTCTGTGCCTTTCATGGAGCAGGTGTACGAGTCCGAGCTGGGCTACGCATACCTGCGCGACCTAACAGCGGCCTTCAACGAGCGCTACCAGCGCCACCTCCTTGGCGAGGACATCGGGGAGCCATCGTGGCAGAAGCATCAGCTCGCCCGTGAAAACGGCGGAGGTGAGATCACCGCAATGGCAGCAGACGATGCACAGGCGAGCGGCACTCCCAGGTCGGCGGAGTCGAGCCTCTACGCCCTTCCTGCAGTGCTGATTCGCATGCGCGACTATATCTGCTTCGCCCACCAGTACGGCCTGCTTCTTTCCCTGCATCCAACCCTCGTGGCGCAAGTCGCGTTGCAGATCCCGGCGAGCCTCCTCAACGCTGTCCATCGTGATGCCGTCACGTACCTCTGCCGTCAGCTGCAGGACAACGGCGGATTTGTGGAGAGCAGGGCATCTCTGTCGCGTGTCTTCTTCGCCATGACGGCCGCGGAGGCTAAAACAGAAGGGAAGCAGCCGACTCATCTGCGCCCCATCACGTGCGCCGCCTTCCTGCCGAATCGACTCTTCGTGGTGACGGCTAGCAGCGATCGCTCGTTGGCGTGGGTGAATCCAGAGAGCGGAAAGGTGGCGTGGTATGCCCGGCAACCGACGGCAGCGGTGGAGTCGCTCACGGTGTGCCGCACCAGCGCTTACGTTGCTGCCGTGTCGGAGGATCGCACGGTGTGGGTGTACGACGGCCTGCAGGGCACTCTCGTTTCGCAGTGCCGCGGAAGCAAGTGGTTTGATGCCCCCATCGCGTCCCTCACATTCTCGGCTAGGGGTCGCTATCTCTGGGTCGTGACAACGGACGCGCGCGTGCGCTGCTTTGCCTGCGAGTCTGGCCAGCTGCGGTGCTCGATGAGCCTGTCGAAGCTGCTGCAGGTGCGTGTCGATGAGTCAGCGTCGAACGGGGAGGCGATGCAGCTGGTGGGTGCCGGGGTTACCGCGGCAGAGGAGGGGATGCCCCTCGTCTCTGGTGAGTGGCGCCATCGCCGCCACTATCTGCACGTGCTCGTAGACGCCGAGGACGACGAGGTGTGCACGACGGTCGTGGCAACGGAGCTGCGACAGTGGCGTCTTCGTCCGTGGGATGAGCCAGTACCGACGGCAGGGGAAGACAGCCGACCAGCACACCAGAGCACAACCCTCATTGCGTATGAGATGACAATGAGCTGCTCTCTTAGCAAGGCGCCGGCAAGTGCCTCGGATGGGCCGTTAGGGTATAAACTCATGAAGCTATGGGAGTCAGCTAACGTGCAGTCGCCCGACATGTGTATTCTGGCGGTGCCACACGCCGAACCCGAGGTGCAGCTATTCACGCTGGAATACACCAGTGGCACTCCACGGCTGGTGGTTCGGTTCCCGCTTGCCGTATCTTCGTGCAGCAACTCAGGCGCGGCTCCAGCGGCACAGGAAGTCTCCGTGATGTGCACGTCGCCGGACGGTCGATGGGTCGCCGCCGGGTTGATTGGCGGCGCTGTGAGCCTCTTCTGCATCGGCGCCGCATATCACGCGTGGCAACAGCAGCAGACGGGGGAAGCCCTGGTTTGCAGGCCGACGTGCGTCTACACGAGTCTGATGCCGACACCAGGTATGTCGGCAACTCCGCTGCGCTCTCTTATGTTTCACCGCGATGGCCATTTTTTGTTTGCACTTGGCAATTGCCTTGTCTGCTGGCGCCTGCCCGACGCCGCCTCTGTGCCGCGCCGGGCCAACGCAGCGGAGGTCGTGCGCAGCACCGCTGATGGCCAGTACTTGTGTTCACACACACCGACATGCCTTGCCGTGCTGCCGCCACCGACACCATGCAAGAGCGACGCGGAGCTGCCTAGAAACGTCGCTGAAGTGGCCGTCGGCGATGAGGCCGGCCGCGTGACTCTACTCACGTTGTGGCGGCAGCTCATCTAGAGAGAGAAATTGAAAAAAGCGCTTTGAAGCGGGGTAAAGAAGTGATGGCGTGCCAGCCGACACCACGTCGGGTAAGAGGATGTGATTGCGAGCGGTGTAGTGAACACGTGTTACTTTCTCTCTCTCGTTGTGTGGCCCTATGTGTATGCTTTGTTGGGTGTGCTTGGATGCGTGATAAGGGCTCTCTCTTTCTGTCGACGCCGCAAACGTTTATCTGCGGCTCCGTCGTCTTCGTTTTTTTTTTCCGGCTCACTTTTGTTGTTTTCCCGCATCTCGTTTCCGTGGTACCACCTTCGCGCTCCTCCCTTTTCCTTCTCATTTGACACGCGCGCGACTGCCTGTCTCTCTGTGTGCGTGTCCCCATTCTGACGTCCCAACGTTGTCCTTCTTCAACTTTCCACTTGACTCCCCCCTCCTCACCCGAAACCGAGCGAGGCGGCACCAGGAAGGCGAAAAGGGAGCTGACAATGTGAACGAGCGACGAAGCGAGCAGACTTGCGCCCGGTCTCAGCGAGTTGTCCAAAACCGCCCACTCATACCCCCACTCCCTCCCCCTTGTCGGTTATGCCTTATCGATACCACAGACTCGACGAGGAAAACCTGCGCCTCTCCCTCTTCTTTCGGGGTCGAAAGGGGGTACGATGTACAGTAGCAGCGGGCGTTTTTATTATGATTATTATTATGACGTGTCTTTTGTTTGGAATTCCATACGGATTTTGTATGCAGAGTGCATGTGACACAGGTGCCACACCGCCACATCTGTATGCGTGTGCGTGGGTGCTGGGGTGGTATGTTGGGGGGAGAGGGAGGGGGAGGGCAACGTGCAATGGCGCGTTTTGCTTGTAGATCGAGGTGCTTGAATCCGTCTCCCAGTGTCGCTTGCACCCTTCCATCATGTATCCTTCACGTATCTCCTCTTTTGTTTTTCTTTTTACCTTCCACGATGCGAGCTCGCCGTGTGTGTGTGTGTCTGTGTGTGTGTGTTTGTGTGTAACAAAGAACGCGACACAAGAAAACGGAAGGGATGGGATCAAATTGCCAAGAAAAAGTGATCTACCGGCGCGTGCAGCTCCTCGAGGCCAGAGACCGACATTCACAGACATCCGCTCAGGCCTCACGGGGGGGGGGCATAACTGAGCACATGGCTCTGCGAACGCGCTGTAGACGGCGCGCAACACCGGGGCTACGGGAGAGACGCGCAGCTTACCTCAGCACTGTTGTCTTGCTTTTTTTTGGACAAGAACCGATGGTAGAAGGCTGGGGGTGTGAAGAGGGGGAGGGGGAGGGAAGAGAGACAGTGAGGCAGGGGTGATCAGTGGAGTGATCAATCACCCTTTCCGCAGCGCTCTCTTTGCTTCATCCCTCGCGCGCGCACATCAGCGCACACCATTGCATCAACTCTCTTATGCTTCGCCGTCTGCCCCCTCTCTCTCCCAAGTATCATTGGCGTTGCCCGTTCTCCGTGAACACGCGCCCAAACATCCGCCACGGCACCCGGAAGCGTACGGGCTCGTTTGAGTGGGCTGCTTCTTGCGCCTTCTGCATACTTAAATACACCTTCACATCCACGGCGACGGCAATAGCACGACAAACACACACACACACCACACATACACCGTCACGAAGCGAAGCCGAGGAACGTGAAGCGAACACCTTTCTTACATGCAGCGTGGCGGATACGCTACGGTCCTGTTCGCTTACCGCGAGCGTGGTGCTGCTTGTGCCCGCGCATTGCTTACGCTTTCTTTTGTTTCTCGAAGATATTTTTCCCTCCCTTCTTCGTTCACTGGCGTTCTCTCTTCCAGCGCACAGAGAGACGCACGCGCGTTGTGTGTGTGTGTGTGTATGCGTGCGTGCGTGAGAGACTGTGTTGTATTTTTCAGCAAGATCCGCTCCACCTGCTTCACCCCCTTTTTTCCCCGCTTTGATGCCTGCCTTTCATCATTATACGACGTCATCTGCATTGGGCGAGTTGGTTATATATATATATTGTTACTCGTAGAGGCAAAGAGGATAAAGTGCGGTTACACGTTTCGCCTGCGTCTTGCTTGCCTGTGTCTCTGCGTGTGCATGTGTGCCTGCGTCGCGGTGGTCGTTTCCCCAGTAGTTCGGAACAGCGTCAGGGAGGAGTGGGTGCAGGCGCATTCGTTTGGCAGTCCTTTTTCTCTACGCGCCAACGGGTGCGTGCCTTTGCTGCCTCCCCCCTTCTCTCACGCACTCATCTTCGCTGCTCGACCATCTTTCCTGCGCTCCTCCGTGTGAGCCACAACAAGGAGCAGAAACAAAAGACCAATCCAAGAAAAATTCTTCAGTGCCTATTGAGGGTGACCCCGCGAAAGAGAAAAAAAGCTCGTGCCCACACACACGCACACGCACAGAAACACGCACCAAGGTTGCATGCCGTGGGATCATCAGCAACAGCTCTCTTGTAGAATCCATAAGACAGCAGGCTTCAGGCTTCATTGTCAGCGAAAGTTAGCCACGCTCGCAATCGAAAGAATTTTCATCGCTCCCACAGACGCGCCTCATGTCGGACACTACCGGCGACCCTTCCTTGCTCAGTCAACTGCAAGGAAGCAAAGCAGTGGTGAAGCGAAGGCGTAGCATGGGCACCAAGTCGTCCACTGCGTTCTCGCCTGTGAAGCGACGCTCTCCGAAGTCAAGCGCCACCGGTGCAACTGCTGCCGCCTCCACCGCCGCACCGGCACCCCCCGTTTTGGCGTTTCGGAAGTACAAGACGACAAAAACGACTGCAAGGGACGCGGACGGCAACACCGCGCCCAACGAAAATGGTGGTCACGGCGACGACCACAGGCCTCTGGAAGCGTCACCCGGCGATCTGCAGAATTTTACCACGTCTCTAGAGCGCAAATCTCTGACCGCGATCAACAGAAGTGCCGAGTTGCCATGCGTCTTAGGCACCGACTCGCCGTCTGCTGCACAGGCTTCCAGTCCTCACGAGGACTCACATGGGTGCCAGGACAGCGCATCGATAAAAGAACCGCTGACGGGCGCTTCAGTGAGTACTTCGTGCGAAGCGCTGTCGTCTGGTGCGAATGAGGGAGCCAATGTGGTCAACACGGACGCTCTGCAGCCGTTGAGGAGGCCAAGTCGAGCTGCTGAGAACGGGTCTCCTGAATCCGACACGGCAGCTGCAGAGGAGTCACTCTGTAGCCAAACCGGCGGTGGTGCATTCAAAAATGCTGACACTACAAAGCACAGAGCCGGAGACGGGTCCCTTCGCCTTTGCTCATCCAATGCCGCGACGCAGAAAACGACGTCGCCCCCACGTGCGCGTCTGAACCAACCTTCAAAAGACATCTGCCCTTCTAGCCCCTCCACAGCGGAAGGGATCTCTCCCCCGAATGTCTCAGAGAATTTGGACGGCACCATCAAACCCACAGCGATGATCGAGAATGCCGACTCAAGCAATGTGCTTGTCTCTCGTCCACTATCTGCTTCTCACAGCCTCAGTAAAGGATCTGCTGACGATGCAACATCCATCGCCAGTGCGGGACAGGCCGTGCAAGGGCGGGATGAGGCAGGTGCGGCAAGAGTGTTGTTGGTGGTGCCGGAGCTGTCTCCCAGAAACGGGTCTAGCCCACCTCATCAAAGCCTCTCGCACGTTGACGGGCCCCCTCCCCTGCAGTCACGGGCGGGCGTGACGGCTATGGGAGAGAGGAACAACACGGATAGCATCGACTCCTTTTCCGACAAAGGATCTTTGGCCTCACGCACACTGGGCCTCAAGCCTCAAGCTCCGCCAGTGCAACCGTCAGAATCTGCAGAGGCCAACAAGTCGTCGTTGTCGACGTCAAACCGTAGCTTTTCATTTGTCAGTGCGAAGGCGGTGTCAGCGCTCTCCATCTCTCGACTGCACGCCGCGCCGATTCCACTGCGCAATTTCGGCGCGACGTGCTATCTGAACGCGGTCGTGCAGTGCCTGCTATGTACACCTGACCTGCTGCACACGCTGAACAATGACCGTAAACGGATCGTGCGCGAATGGGAGAGGAGCTACCGCTCCGAGGGGAAGCGAAAGTCAGACGACGCCCAACGGCGCAGCTGTGCTGAGCGCAAGGCCCCGGCGACGTCTTCGCTGATTGATTTGGGGACCGCACACCCCGTGCACCACATCCCGGTTCCGCAGCTTCTTCTCAGCCTCAAGGCGGCTTGTGCGGAGTGTAACAAGGAGTTTTCGTCTAATGGGCAGAAAGACGCGCATGAGTTTCTCATCACACTGTTGGGGGTGATCGACAAAGAGGTTAGCCGCAGCAAGTCAGACAGCCAGGAAACCTTCAAAGACTTCGAAGATGAGAAAAAGAGTGATGCGTACGCGCGATGGGTGAGCTGGATGCAGCAGGAGAGCAACTCGACCGTGTACGACGTTTTTGGCGGAATCACCGGCTGCACCGTCAAGTGCTCTAGCTGTGAACTGACCTCCTACCGCTTTGAAGTGCTGCTGCACATCTCCTTGCCCATATCTTACCGTTCCCGCTCTCAGGGCGGCAGAACCGCCATCCAGTTGTCCAATAGAGGGCTCGACGACCAGGAGGAGCCTAAACAGGTTGCTGCCGTTGACGAGCTGCTGCGCGAGATGTTCTTTAGCAAGCGTGGGGAGTCCCTGAATGGTCCGATGCAATTGAGGTGCGACCGTTGCAAGCAGCGGCGGGACAAGAGTCTATGGTATTCGATGGAGTACTGGTCGCCGATCCTGGTGCTTCATTTGAAGCGCTTCAACAACGCGGGCGTCAAGAATGAGGCGGCGGTAGTGTTTCCGTACACGTTTCACCCGCACCGGTATGTCAAGTATCAGCTGTACGGCGTCTGCTGCCACCGCGGCACTTCCTCCTCCGGGCACTATACGGCGTACACCTACGTGGAGGAGGAGGACAAGAAAGCCGTAGTGCGCAAAAAAGCCCTCGCTGTTGCGGCTGTCTCCAATTCCTACCAGTCCGCGCTGAAAGGTGCGCGATGCGACCGCATCGTCAGCCCCCTGACACTTCTGGGCGGAGGTGACACCGGTATCTTCGCCTGGTCCAACGGCGTCAGCGTACGAAACGGCGGCAGTATGGTTCGGGCTGGTAGTGATACATTCAGCCAAAAGGGAAACGGAAGGGCTGATGGAAAAGATCAGGCGCGTTCGGCAGGGAAGACGGCGAAGGCTGGCAAATGGTATCTGTGCAACGACAAAAACATCACCGAGGTGACGGCGCCGGACGTGCTGTCGATGACGAAGGAGGCATACATCCTTTTTTACCGGCGCGTTGATGATGAGGATGTGACGATCATCTGACCGATGGGGGCCTCTGCACGGGTAGGATGTCACCGCGGTCCCCTTGTCTTTCATCTCTTGTCTCTGTTCTCCAGCGTTTCAGGAGGTGTAAATCCGTGAGGGGTGCTTTTCGCCGTGTCGATGGTGCCTCGCCCTCTTTCGCGCACACCATTGCCTTTTCCCCTTCGCTGCTGATGCTCGTTCCGCAGCCGTCTAGGCCTGACTTTGTGCGTAAGACGTGCAGTTTCTCATGCGCGAATAGCAGGGACGCATGCTGCTCCAGTCTGTGGCGCACATCCTTGTCTCCAACTGCGAGCCCTTTCCCGCTGCATTCTTGCCGCACCTTGTATGAGAAGCTGTGTGACCATCCTCTGTGTGTGTCTATTGAAGAGCCAACCGGCAGGGAAACCAACCTTCCCGCTCTTGTACTCGCTCTCTCCGCGCGTGTGTTTACGTTTTCGTGCTCTTCCGAAACCCAAAGAAAAATGCGCATGGGACTTGTTTCGCTCTCGTGTGGGAGAGCTGGAAATAACTTCAGGTATTTTTTTCCTTTTTCGTCATCGTTGCTGTCGCGATTCAGGGTGCATAGGGAGAACGGGGCGGCCTGCGCTCAGGCGACGTTTGCCACAGTTCGTTGAATGTGCCCCCCTCAAAGGTGTGCGTGGGTTGGGGTCTTTTCCGTCTCCTGGTTGTGAGAGGCACCGCATCACTGTTTTCATTTTTTCTTGTTCCTTCTCTGCCTTGCTTTCTTCCAGCGTAATCTCTGCTGCCTTTTGCGTTTTGCTCCCTTTCTTGCTAGCCCCTCTGCTTCGGTGTGTTTCCTGTCTCTGATGGAAGAGGCCACTCCCGTGCGTGTGGCGCCGCAGGGCCCAGTGCAACCCCCCCTTCCCCCACTCTTTGTGGGAGGAAGCCGAGAAGCAGTCCCCTCCCCCCTCTCTGTCCCTGCCAATGGCAAACCACCTCTAGCTGATGACAGGACCAGCTGCCCACAACACAGAGAGAAGTCAAAGTGACTCACCGCCACTGATGTCGGCGGCCAGGTCAAGGATGGTGTTCTGCGGGAGCGGGCGGCGACATCAGACACGCTTGTATCATTTAGATGATAGGCGAAGTTCCAACGGAACTCGAACACATTCTACCCTCGGCCCTCACACTGCCCTGCTGGTATGTGGAGACTGAGTCCCCCCTCCCCCGAGAGGGATGCATCAGGTGGCGACCGGCATGATGGGAGCGGCTGCGAGGCGACTTGCGAGGCGAGTGGGTAGGCAGAGCTCAGAGCAGGGACCGTGCCCAGATGACTGGGCCGGCGCATTAACTGTAACGCGCCTGTGCCGCTGCTTTGCACGATGAGAGGGGCCGCTGTGGCAGGGCTGGGGGTAGTAGAGGTGGCGCTCAGGTGACATTTTACGGCAGAAGGGAGATGATCAAAGGAATGTTCTGCTTTTTGTGTATTGTTTGTGTGCCGTCTTTGTAAATCTTTGACGGGCATCGCTCCCCTTCTTCTGTCCTTTGTTTGTCTGCACATCGCTGCACCCTCATGAAGCGCCGCACCTCTGGTGCACCAACGCGACAAGAGACGGGTGGAAGACGATGGCGTTGCTGGAGAAAGGGATAGCGCGACTAAGCAAAGACGGTGGCCACCGCACAGCTCATAATGCCGCGGGCCGTCGCGATGTTGGCTGTAGTTGGCGGCTGGCATTGCTCCTAATTCTCGTTATATTTTCCTTGTTTGTGCTCTCGCATGTGCCTTTCCAGGTTGTTGGGTTCTTTGTTTTTGTCGTTGTTGCTGCTGCTGATGTTTGTGTCCGTCGTCCCGCTTGCTCCTTGCGCGTGCGTGTGCTCCTTGTTCGCCTCCTCCTCACGATGCGCGCGTACGCGTCTTTCTGGGCCCTTCCACGCATCCTCCCTTTTTTGCTTGTTTTCTGTTTGTTGCTTCCGTGTCTTGTGTGCTTTGACAGGGATATGGTTTCTGTGCCAACCCAGCCTTTTTTCCTCTGCACGTACCTCTGGGACCCTCCTTGAAGACACGTCTCTGCGGGCGGGTCTCTTTCTCCTCCCGCTCATGCGGGTCGAATTCCTGTGGAGTCTGCGCTGAGTATCCTCTGTCTTTGCAAGGGTGTGCTTGCGTGTGTTTCTTATTGTAGTCATGGACGGTACAAGGCGAGAGGGTGACTAACGTATTCCGAAACAGCGGCACAGACGTCTGCTTACAGCCGGCAGTCTCGCAGGCGGATTTCCTGGCCCATAGATACATGCGCGTGGGGATGTGCTTGTGGGTGGACAGTGCAGTACACATGAACAATCAATGACAAACGACATGCTCTTGTGCGCGCACGACTGTAAGCTGTTTTGAATCGTCTCGATTCGCACAGCCTCGAGCGTCTATGCACTGTAACACCTCGCGCGCCTGTGCCCCGTTCCGCGTCTTCCCCCCTCCCTTCCCCCATCAACACAGGAGATGTGTCTATGGGTACCGGAGGAGAGATTGAAAGGGGCTGCACAGCGCTGCATCCGAAGCTCTCGCCATGTAACGATTCATCTTTTGTTGTTGTCCTGCACATCGTGGGTCTTCATGCCTCTTTGGACGGAACACTTGAGAAGGTTTTCCCCTCGATGTGTGTATGTGTGTGTTTGTGTCGTGCCTCTCTACTGTTCCGCAACGTCATCCCTCTCTCTCCCTCTCTCTTCTGCCGAGCTCACCTGTTCGTTGTATTCCATGGAAGAACGCGCCTTCTAGATAGATATCACATATTCAGTTCTACCTCTGTGCCCGTGTCGGCGCTTCCCCCCTTGCCGGCGTCATCACTCACTCGATCTCGGTGATTCTCGTCAATCGCTCTTCCTTTTGCTTTGCTAGACCTCAGCGCGAGTGTGCTTACCATCGCTGGCTGGCATCCTTATTCTCCGCTTCAACTTCAACCAGTCAACAAGCACACTCGCATAGCGACTTTGCTTCCGAAACGACCACCGTCGCACAGGCTCTCTCCCACACAAGGACATTGTGCTCCTGTGCTTCCACAATCTGCGACAAAGAGGTGATCTTTTCGTTTTTTTTTACTGGAACTCATAATCGCTGTTTCTCGCACGGACTGTGCTTCGACGGGCGCACTTCTTCCCCCTCCAGCGCGGTACTTTCGACGCTTTTTTGATTGATCTTCGGATTTCTGCTACGTGGTAGGCTGGCGACAGCTGACGCTTCGGAATGGCCGCCGGAAACTCCATCTCTGTAAAGGTGGATGTGCCGTCCCAGGTGAAGGGCCAGGGCACGCTGGAGATGTCGTACTATATCTACCCCATCACGATGCGCTTGCCTGGCTTTATGAGCGATGCTAGGTTCAACCGGCGGTACACCGACTTTGAGACTCTGCGCGGCCAATTGTGTGCGACCTACTGGTACTGCATTGTGCCACCCATTCCCGAGAAGGAGTCGGTGCAGGATAAGCTGGGGAAGCTGCCGCGCATGGTGGCGTCGGCGAAGGAGACGACCGCCTCCGAGGGTGACCTGCTCGAGTACCGTCGTATCAGCCTGCGGCGCTTCCTGCAGCGGCTTGCCTACCACCCCATTCTGGGCAAGTCCGACCTTCTACAGAAATTCACGAACGATAACGAGTGGCGCCAGTGCACTCGCGACCCGGTGAAGCCGCCTCGTTTTATCGTGTCGTCGCCGCTGGAAGAGATCGCCAGGTCATGGGTTCCGTCAAGCAGTGCGTCTGGCGCTGGTGCTCAAGGTAGCGGTGGCGCTGCCGGGGGTGGTAGCGGTGTTAGCCAAACCGGAGCTGCGTATCAGTTGGCACTGTCTCAAGAGCCAGTGGATGAAGCGACGTGGAAGGCCACAAGCGAGTACATTGGTGAGCTGGAGTCTAACCTCAAGAGTATGCGCAACCTGCTGGAGTCACTCGTGGACCGCCACCGGCGCGCAGCCTCCGCCGTGAGCAACTTCGCCGCCTCTTTTGGGCTGCTTGCGGAAGGGGAGGAGGACGCCGAGCTGCGCGGCGCCATCGAAGGGGTGCGCGACTGCGGTCGCAAGGTGGCAGACGTCTACAGCAAACACGCCGATAACGAGTCGACGCGGCTTGTCAGCACGCTAAGCTTTTACGTGGGTATGTGTGCTGCAGTGCGGGAGACTCTGAATCACATGTTCAGCGCCCGCCAGTATCTGCGCAACTTGCAGAAGAAGGGCCAGGAACTGCAGGCGTCGGCGATGCGGGCACAGCCAGCCAACCAGGTGCAGGTGCAGAACGAGCTGCACTTTGTGAATGAGCAGCGGGCCCACCTCGAGGAAGACCTCATGGGCGCCGAGAAGACCTTCAGTGAAGAGTTTGTTCTTTTCCACGAAAACAAGCAGTACGACGCCAAGGATATGCTGAAGAAGTTTGGCATGCTGGAGCTCAGCTTCTCCGAGTCAATGAAGCAGGAGTGGGACGCCCTGAGGCCAATGTTGGAGTCCCTTGGCGCATAGATCTGACGAGAAAAGGAGAGCCGGCGGAGACCCCTCCTATCCTTCTGCTCCTAAAATATTTTTCATTATCATTCACGTCTCTCCAGTCAACATGGTCGCTATGGAGCCGTGGTCGTGCACGCATCTCTCCTCTTCGCTGCACTCCTAGCGTCATGAAGGGAGGGGTGATGGGGACGGCGCTTCTTACCTTCTTTCCGCCCGTTCTCCTCGCCCGCGCATGTCGACCGTTTTTTTTCGTTCCGTTTTGGGGTGCTGTCACGGTTTGCCGTGATTCTTTGGTGGCAGTGCGGCGCACTAGCTTATGGTGCATGTTTCTCTTCCTCTCTCGCTTTGAATTTGCCTTTGCTGTGTTGTATTTTTTTTCTGGAGGCGTTGGTCATGGTCCGGTGTCCTCTCTAACACTGGTGGCAGCATCCATCTTCGGTTACGCTGGAGCCCCTCCCCACCGTGCTTGTATTGTTTCTTCTTTCGTCCTCTGCCGCACTCTTGGTCGCTGCCTCTTGCTCTCTTGCGACGACGACAGCAATGGGAAAAAAAGTCGCCGCGCATGGTTGCCAGGCATGCGAGTGAGTGTAGTGTTACCCGAATGAGGATATTGGTGGTGAGGCTGGGGTGGGCATGGATGCGTGATGGTAAGAGGTGGAGGGGTTCGGGGTTGACATGGACTTTCTCTCTCCTTGCTATGGTGCTGCTTCTATTTCTTTTCCCTGCCTGAAAGCTCTCCGCGTTGCCGATTCTCGTTTTGAATTCTGATCAGCGGTAAGATCGCCCCCACACCTGTCCTGTAGCACCGTTCGGTGCTTCCTCTCGTGTCTTCGTCTTGCGTACATGTGTGTTTTCTTTTTTTTCTCGTGTCTGTTTGCGCTTGTTTTTCCCGCTTTTTTTTTGCCTTCCCCTCTCCATCTCGCGCCTTCCCGGATCCCTGCTCGATGTGATTGCATCTGCCGAAGATGTGGCGGCACTCTAGCGGCGCGCGCCTGCCTCTTTCTTCTTATGGTGCCTGCCTTTGCTCTCCCTTGCCCCTGCGTCTGCGATACGTTTGACTGTCTTGTGGTGTTGCGTCGTCACACGTGTGTGTGTGTGTGGTGCTGCTGGGTGTTGTTGCTCTTGTGGGCTCGCGTGGTTGTCTGTCTCGTGCGCGGTTACCCTCGGTGACGTTCGTGCTCGTGCTCATGTTGTGTATGTGTGGTGCGTGCCCCTCTGACGCTCTCTGATATCCGGAGAGAGAAAACGGGGCACCCACCGACGGCACAAGAAACGAAGAAGTGACAAGACGAAAAAAAAAGACAACGATAAAGCGAACAAAAAAACAAGCTGCCCCTTCCCCCACCCCTCCCGCCACACGAAAAAAAAAACGTGTCGCGACGCTATTGAGGTGATCCGCGCAGTCGCCTGCATCACGTGCGTGAGGGCATACGTGTGTTCTGCGGCCAGCTTACTCCGCCTAGACACTTGCCTCTGTGTGCAGAATCTGTCGTATCATCTCAAAGGAACGACAGGAGGTCCAAAGGTTTCGGATATGCAACTGGAGGAGATGAGGAGCACTTCCCATGTCAAAAAAAGGTTACTTGGCGAGCTGGACCCCTTTCCTTCTCTACACGCTGGCGCACTCATCGTCTCTCGTCTCCCTTTTTTATCGTTGGCGGGGTGGACAGTGCGGCGCATGGCCTCTCTCTGCCTCTGCCCCCTGCCTCTTTGAGGCACCGCCGAGTTCATGCGCGAGGTCTGAATCAAAGACGGATCAGCGTAGTAGCGCCGCACGTGCACGCACAGACACACCCTATCGAGGTCCAAGCAGTGCTTTCTGTACCTTGCCATATCCTCTACGACGCCTTCTTGTAGGCTCTCTACGGAACTCGCGGCATTGTATGACGCAATACACGCTCCCCCTTTGAAGGCACTCACTTGTGTAGTGCATGAGGCCGTGCCCACGCGGGACTCTCACTACATCCTTTCACACAGACCTCGTCATCACGTGTAGCTTTCCTGCACTCGGCAGGCCCACTCCCCTCTATGAATGCAAGACATGGAAGGTTCAGCGTTTTTTTTGCTCCTTTGCCACGCCGTTTTGTTCTCATCCCCTTTCTCTTGGTATGTGTGCTCATGCACTTGCCCCCCCCCCCCCGAGCATGCCACACGCTAACGACAGGTGAACGCGCACCGGGCTGCCCTCCTCCTTCACCATCATAAGTAGCGTTCGTCCACCCGCTTTCACGTTCAAATTTCTCTTCGTATCGACTTTTTTTTTCATTTCGGAATGAAAAAAAAGAAAATGACTGCCAACGCGGATTTGGATGGCGTTGCGCTGCATTGTCGTGCGGGAGCCAGCGAACTCCTCATTTTACTTCTCACGCGCCGGACAACGCGTAGCGCGGACCAATGTTGGCACCCTGAACACACCACGGCTCACCTATTTTGTGAGCATTTCACGTGTGTTGCCTGGCATACATTCGTATGCGAGGCTCGCTGCCTTTTTGCTTGTTTCCTTGGTTGCCTTGAGAGCTACCGGGTCGCTGATTCGGTGAAACCTCAAGCGGGGCAAAGATGAAAGGGAAATAATAGGCCCATGAATTGGAAGAGAGGAAGCGAGTGCGGCGCACCCGATCCTTTCCCTGTCTCGATCCTGCCGCTCCGTCGATTCTCGTGCGCCTGTCCATTCCGTCCCTTTTCCTTTTGTATACTTTGTACCGGCCTTCCGTTTTCTCCCTCTTTCTCTCCTGTGCATTTCTGCCCTGTCCCCTCTCTTTTCCCTGCACGGCATTTTGCGTCTCACATCGTCATACGGACACACACACACACACATATATATATATATATATATATATACGCATACGCGCGCTCCCTCTCGTCCTCGACCCGCCGCTCCCTATTTCGTCCCCGTCGCTCTCGCCAACAAACGCGCAGGTGCCTCCTGCCTGGTAAGCACACACCCGCACACCGCCTCTCTGGCTTCGTCTTGCGCTCTTATCTGCGCGTGCCGATATTGAGCAGCCACACCAGACCCGGTCGGAATAAACCCCACTCGACGGCAAACGACCAAAGAGAAGTCACCCGTTCACTTGTGAGGCCGATAGAGCCGCAGACAACCAAAAAACAAGAAGACGAAGCGTTCAGAGAAAAAGGCAAGAGAGAGGTAGAGGGCGAGAAGGGCGCTGGGCAAAAAAAAGAAAACAGACAACAGTCACGAAAACAGGGAACAGTGCTGCCTATACAAGCCCCCCTCCCCCACCTCCATCCCTTCCTTCGCGTGAGCCAGACGAAGTGCTTTACTGCAAAACCAACCATCTATCTGTTCTCGTTTTAATCTTTGTTGCCCTGCTCTTCTTTCGGCGAGCTTGGGAGAAAGAGACGAAGGCTGTGGTGTGCTTTCCTTGTGTCGGGAGAGTCGTAATACGAAGACGCCGAGTACACATTGGTGCGCACAGACATAGTGTCCACGCGCACCGCACGAAGTCGCTTCGTCCCTCCCACTCCCACTCCCTCTCTCTTTTCCCCATTAGAATTGCTCCGCTGAAGAAGTAGCGAAAGGTGCGCCATCCTTTTTTTCCCGTTGTTGTGGTTGTTGCAAAACAATTTTCTGTTCCTCTTTCGTTCTGCCTCCGTACTCCTCTTTTTTGTATTGTCCTCCTCTGAAACCGAAAGCGGAAGGCAGCATACCAATCTTCCTCTTCGTCCCTTTTTTTTGCTTCTTGGTTCTTGCCGTCTTGTACGTCTTGTGTTTCTTGCTCTGGCGTGTGTGTCTGTGTGTGTTTTCATGTTTCGTCGTTCTGTTTGAGAGTGTCTGTGCGGTTGTGCATTCAGTGATACCCGCTCGGTTATACGTGCTCCCTTTGGTTTTCAACGAATTTCCTGTCATTACAACCCCCCTCCCCCTCCTGTCAGGTAAGCACAGCATCACACGACAGCGTATAGCACAGACGCGCCCCATTCACGGATTAATGTAGTTTCCCTTTTTTCCCGCTCGTCTCGACCTGCTGCTCTTTTCCGTCGTTTTACCTCCTTTTGAGCCTGTGTGCCTGTGCCTGGTCGTGGCTTTTGTTTTTGTTATCGATATATACATTTTTCTTGCCTGTGTGTGCCCCGTGTCTCGCGTTCTCTACGGCGTGTGTGCCTTCTTTGTGTCGCAGCTGATTACTTTTCGTTTGGTTCTCTCTCCCTCTCTTTTTTTCGTGCCTTGGCGCGTGCAGCGCGTGGGGCCGACCCATCGAAGCCTTTTTGAACAGGATTACGCAAGAGAGGAAGAGCGAAAAGAACATCGCGGCACAGACATATACAGAGCTTGGTTGAATTGGGAGGAGTCTCTCTCTACATATTTCTTTCACAACGTTATCCTTGCACGTCATTGAGTGGGTACTTTTTTACCCGATCTGTTGGCATCTTCTTTGTCCGTCGAAGTCGCATGCGGTTCTGCCACACAAGACGTGCCTTTGGCAAGTTTGCTCATACATCGCGTCACACATCGGAAAACAATAAGGAATCGGCCCACCGGTTCAAACGGGTCGATCGGCCGCGAAGCACCAAAGTCAGCTCTTTCGTCCGCAATTCTCTCCGTAATTTTTTTCGATTGTTGTTGTTGTTTGTGACGGTTGTTTCCGCGGCCGTTGTATCTCTCGTATCGCCCTTCTGTTTTTCCTTTGCATTGCTCACATATTTTTTGTTCTATTTTATTGTGTCAGCACCTTGTCTTTTCTCTCTTTTTGTACGTGTGCGCGGACTTTGACCAACTCTGCTCTTGCTCGCTGTGCGCTCTCCTTCGTTTTGTTTCTCTTCCTATTTTTTTTTCTGCCTCCGTGTCTGTGTTCATTTTTGTGATCATTTTTTTTCGTAGAAGATTCAGTAGGACTTGTACTTTACATATTGAGTCCTTCATATAATATATATATATATTATATTCTGTACCCGTTTGTGCACGTGACTGCTTTTTTTTACGTGTTGCGTTGCCTCCCCACTTCTACGTGTTCGCGATTGGTATTTCAAGCAAGGAACAGGAGCAAGCTAAAGGCATTCCTTTGCAGCGTGCAAACATATTGCTGTGGTTACTTTTCCTGTTCCCCTCCCCTCCCTGTCGGCTTGTGTGAAGGAGTCAGCGCAAGAAGTGTGACTCACTCGAACGCACAGTCACTGTATACCTTTTCTCCCCCTCTCTCCCCTTGTCTTTCGTTATTTGTCGCTGTCTCTGCGCGTGTGCGGAAGAACTATCTTTTTTTGTAAATTTTTTCTCTTTTACCTTCCTTCGCTCTGTTTTTGTTTTTCCTGTTCTGTGTGCACCTCTCCCCCTCCCAACCGCACATCCCCGCCTTCACTGCCCCTTTTTCTTTCCCTTGAGGAGACGGTGTTTGTTCATTGCCCCCCCCCCCTGACGACGCTTCTTATGGGTTTGTTCAGTTTCTTTTCAGCGCCCCTTCCACATCGTTTTCCCATCTATCTTCACTCTTCACCTTGTCGCGTGTCTCCCTTGGCCGTCGGATCTTTTTTTTGTTCTTGTGTCCCTCTTTTATTGTTGTCACCCTTGGACGCTTTCTCGGTCTCTTTCTCTGTGTATGCGTGGGTGGGTAGTCGCCAGGCGCAGTCTTTTTCAGCCCTGTGTTTCGTGTCTGTGGCCCATCGTGTACACGTTTTCTGAGGGGGTGTTCTGCTCGGTCTGGTTCACCCGTTTTCTTTTCGTTTTTTTTTGTTTGTTTCGGCGCTCTTCTCACTGCCGCCTGTGCTGGCTCTGCTTCGTTTGTATGTGTCTATACATCTTTTCCTCCTCTCGATTCTGATCTGATTGTTCGTGTTCTCGATTACCGCATTCCTCCCCCATTTTTTTTTTGTTTCGACCGTGCCGATATTGTTCTGTTTTTTTTTTCTTTGCTTGTGAAAGGCGCGTGTGTGGTGTGTGTGTCTGTGTGCCCCTCCCCACACCGCCTTCCCTTTTTTTGTCGGTTGTTGTTCTGTCTTTCTCCTCTTCATCCCCCTCTCTATCTCTCTTCGTTGTTTTTTTTTTTTTGTTTGCTCGTTTTCCTTTTTTTCCGGTGTTTTTTCTTCGCGTATCTTTTTGTTTTTTTATTTTTTCCGGTGTTGTTGTTCGTGGCAAGCAGTGCCCACCTGTTTTTTTCTTTTCGACAAGGCCTACTGGATACACACACACGCACACATACACACACAGGTAGCAGGAAACGGTTTTTGTTCGTGTTGTTGTTGGTTCTTTTCTTCCTTTTTTTATGGATGCGTGAGCGGGTGGGGTGTGTGCGTCTCTCGCTCGTTCTACCTATTTTGTACACTTTCTTGTGTCGAGAGGTGTACAAAATACAGATACGAGCACATCGTGCATCCCTCTCTCTCTCCAGTCTTTTTTTTTTCTCGGCTCCTCTTTCGTTGGTTGGGCTGATTGACAGATAGTCGAGACGTCTGCTTCATTGCAACCACTTTGTGTCTCCTGCTTTACGCGTCACCCTCCTCTTCCCGTGTCTTTGCCGTCTCCAGTGTGTGTGGGTGTGTTCCACATCGTGAAGAGACTCTTCCAACAAAACAAAAAAAAAACTGCGGAGAGAAACCGAAGTTTTAGTGTGAGCGGCAGACGGTGGCCGTCACCTCCGTCCTGTGCGTTGTCGTCAAGTAGTCGTTGTCGTCTTCTCGACACGTGCTATCAGGTGGTGTATGCGTGCGTCGCCACCATCGCCGTTTGCGTTTTCTTGTCAAAGCCCCCTTGACCTTCTCTCTTTACAGGCTGCTTCGCGTCAGCTCTACGTTGTCCTTCAGAGTTGATTGAAGATAGCACGTCCGAAGGGAAGGAACAACGAGAGGGTAAGTGCAGCTTCTTTTGCGCGGTTTTCCACTTCCCTCTGATTCTAGTCTTCTTGCGGAGTGAAGCAGGGCCATCTGGTGTGCATTGGTGAGCAAGGCGCATTCGAAGGTGAGAGGCGTGACAGAAAAACGAAGCATACCCTCAAGCCAGCACCGGCAAAGCAGAGAGACGTAGAGGGAGGAGAACAAAAAAAACACAAGTGAGGACCGGCGCTTGTGGGTGGAAAACTCAGAGAGTCAACTTCCCGCCTCCGCTTCTTCTCGTCTGTTTCCCTCCGTGTTGTCCCTCTCCACTTTGCCTCCTCTCCGTTCTCCCTTTATCTTGCACTCTTTTTTTTACGGCCGCCTCCTCGGCGTGTGTATGTGTGTGCGTGCTCTTTGTGGTGTTCTTGTGCTCTGAGTCTTTTGTATGCGTTTACCTTTTTCTTTGTGTTCCGCCTCTTCTCCGTTTGTACCTCCGCTTACTGGAAACGTGACGAGCGCTTCGCTTTTCCCGTTCTCCTTGTGTTCTTTTTTTTTGGTTGCCGCCTCTCTGCCCCCTTGCCTCGGCGTGGTGCCGTGCCCTTTCAATACAAACGGACAAGAAGAAAGGAAAAGAAACGCACGGACACACGCGCGCGTGCGTTCGGGCGGAGAGATCGAGAGGACGAGTAGCAGTGGAGTTTACCGACGCATCTTTACGAGAAAAAAAGGCAGAAAAAGAAAACCACGCCCTGCAAAGAAAAAAAAGCATACCACGGTGCTCGATTTCGTCGTTTACTGCGAGCTGTTTCCGTGTGCACCATACGCACATCACGCAACCCCCCTCCCCTCCTCTTTATCTTCGTCGTTCTCTCTTTTTCGATCGTTTACTTGTTTTTTTCTTTCCTTTTCCTTTTTTCAGCATATTCGACGGCTGCCTCCGACTTGTTACCATTACGTGTGTGCCCCACAGAAATTGTTTTGTTTGTTTTACCTCTCCGCATCGGCGTACCCAACCGGTGTGTGTGTGTGTGCACCGTACCACTTTTGTTTTATATATTTGGCACCGTTTCCTTTGCTCACCTCTTTTTCTCTCTATCTTGTTGTTGTTTTCCCCTTTTTTTCGTTGTTTGTTGTGCGTTTGGCGGTACGGTTTCACGTGATTTTATCCTCTCTTTGCTTGATCGCTGATCCCTACCACGACTACGACGCCCACTTGGCGACTGCATCTTTTTCTTCATCGCTGTTCACCTTCATTTTTTTTTTGCGTGGTGAATGCTTTGTTTTTGTTCTTAAAGAAACGTTCTTTTTTCTTCTTCGTGGCGCAGCTCTACGTCTCCCGTCTGTTGTGCTCTCCTTTCTCCTCCTCGCACTTTTTTTTAGGCTGCTCCGTGAAGTATCGACATCTCTCCTCGTTTGTTTCAGATTGTCCTGTCTTTTATTATTATTATTCACCGCTTCGTCTCAGCTCAAGCATCCTCCGCCCCCTTCGCAACCTCTTTCTATTTTTTTGGTTTTGTTTCGTCTTCTCAGGTATCTTCTTACGCACCCCCTTTCTGTTATCCTTACTTCCAGTACTTAAAGAAATTTAGCTTGTGTACATCGTTGTGTGCGTGTAAGCCTTCGCTTGCTCTGTTCTCCCCGAAGCGTAGTCGGCGTTATCTGGACAGAGACCCCCACCCCCACACAAGGAAGAACACATAATAACAGCTGCCGCGGCGTCAGAGCAGCAGCGACTGCAGCAGAGAGAGAGACACACACAAACTAAGGTAAACGCACAGGATCGAAATTTCCGGCAGACAAACGTGCACTGGTCATTTTGGAGGACTCGATTTCGTATTCACGACTCGCTTTTTTTATTTCTCGGTCTCTCCTTTTATTATTATTTATTATTATTATTTATTACGAATTCTCCGCGTTGTTTCAACTGGCGTGCCGTTCTGAAATTGCAGTCGATCGACACGGCATAAGAACGCTGTAACTGTGGTTCTCCTCCCTCCCTATCTTCCTAGTCTGTGTGCGAGTGCTTGTGCGCATGTCTCCTCTCCGTGCTTGAGACTCTCCCGCATTGTACCTGTACTCGAGTTTTTTTTTTACTGCCTTCGCCATCTTCAAAGTCGTTCGTGTCGTGCCGGTGCGCGTGGGTGTTTCGTCCTCTTCGTTAATTTCTTCGTGTTTGTTGGCTCGTCTTCGCTCCTTCTGTTATTCTTCTAGAGTTCTGTGTTGAGTGAGACAGGCATCCTCCAGTAGGTCGAGGAGGAGAACGAGCGACGGAAAGCCTCAGCGACAAAGCAGCGCGCAGGTGTGTCCGCAGAAAGTCCAACAAACACGCTCATCTGATTTTGGTGCGTCGGCGAAGGTGCTATTTACAACGGAGGGGGCACAAACGAGGCAACGGAAGAAGGAACCAGGGCCCTCGGTCTACAGAGCGTGCGTGAAGCGGAGCTTGTCTTGATATCCCTTATTGCTTCCTCTCTCGTTGTGTTAAATCCCTCACGTGGTGTTGCCTCGTTTGCAGGGTCGGTCCTCCCAACGCGCGGTGTTCGGAAGAGAGGGTGCTTTTTTTTGTGGTCTTGTTGCTTGCTTGCTCGTGTGCCGCCGACGCTCTGGCTCTTTTATTATTGCCTCGTCTTTTTCATTCATCGTGTGCCGCAGCTACGTTGACTTTGTGTTCTGGCGCGGCGGACGAGGTGCCCAGAATTTTGCAGTTGGTCTTTCGCTTCCCTCTCTTAGTCACGTTTCTGGCCCGTTTTCTTTCCTGTTCTGTATCAGCTGGTGTTGACTGGTGGGTTCTGTGCTCCGTCGTGCGCAGAAGCACGAGGTCAACAACCAGCGCTGCTCATTGCACTTAAAGGGCAGTTCGAGCACACATATAGAGACGCGCGTGGATCACAGGAGACAGGAGGGGGGGGTCCTACAGGTCGCGTACCTAGTGAGAGGCATCAACGCGTTTCTGTAGGTCTACCTGTTGCGCTTCTCGCTTCCGTTTCTTTTTCTGTAGCGATTGGGTGTTTTCTGCCCTCCGCATCCGAACGTGGCCCACGTCACGCACGAGGGGACAGGCGGAAAAACGAAAAAAAACAAAGAAAAAGCATGCTTGTCGTGTCTTCCTTTGTAGCGGCGGTGCTACTGAGCGGCGTACCAATTCTAGTGGATACGGTGTCTGTGGAGAGCCGCGCTCACGAGGGCGCAAACGGCAACACTTTGTCTTCTCCCCAGCAGGACTACCCAGATTCTATCGCTTCAGTCTCGAAAAGCACACCGCTGTCGGCCAGCAGCTCTGCAGCGGGTAGCAGTGACGCTACAGGGCCTGCCCACTCGTGGTGGCAGGATCTGTGTGGTGACCGTGCACATGGTCGCTGCTTCCTCACGTATGCCACGCTCAGTGCTTGTGTCGGGCTTCTTCTTCTGGCAATATGCTCGTGGTGTCTCACGCGGTGGTGGCGCTGCTGCATGCGTTGGCTGAACAGGTGGCGGCGCTTTGCCAATGATGCGTCCGACGTGGAAAACGACAGTGCAGTGAGACATGGAGATGCAGTGGTGTCTCGCCATGGGCTCCTCTCAGGCCACCGGCTCGACTCGCAGGACGTTCCGGACAATGAGGGGGCAGGGTACCGTGCGGCAGAAAGCGGCCGCGCTCTTGGTACTTCCTTTCACGCTGACAGCCGGATCCTGCCGGGAGCGCGCTTGTGGGGAGTGAGGCCGCAGGCACCAGTCGGGCTCTTTTACATGTCGACGCAGGCAACAGGCTCGACTGGCGAGCGAGGGCGCACGAAGTCGATTGCAGTGGACGCTGACGAGAGGACGACTGACAGTCGAAAATATTCGTTGAATCGATCACGGAAGGCTGATCGCACGGCGTCGGCCTCGCCACGCGCTTCCGCTTCAATGTCGCACATGCAGGAAGTGCTGTGCCTCGCTACCGCTATCACCGACTCCTCCGACAGCGGCGATGACCCTGGCGTTCACAGAGGTGTGAGCAGTTGTGAAAGCAGTACGTGCGATCGGCGCTGCTCGTGCGAGATCGACCGCGGCGGTGAAGCGCACGCGGAAGTCGAGTATCCCGCGCTCCGCGGCGCCGCGGCGGACGAATGCCGGGCTCCCCTCTACATTAGAGGCGACATGCTGACACACCTGATCCACTTCAACAGCTCCTTTGACCCCGAAGACCAACTGCTTACCGGTGATTGTGAGAACAATGCCAGTGACAGTCAGGAGCCCTGCAGCGGTCTCGCTGCCATGACTCGCTCGACAGCGTCCGATGTGAGCGGTGAGTCCTCGTCGCACACGCCTCCGCCACCGGCAAATACGGCCGAGTTATCGCGTCACGGCTCAGCATCGAGTGAGTGTGTGTTCGGCGCAGGCGCCTTCGACGACACTCTCTGTGCGCACGCCGCACTTCCGCACGTTGCCACCGCTATCTTCGACACGGGAATGGCACATCACGCCGACCGGAGCATCGCTGACGATCCGTTTGACAGAGGCTGCTTCCCGCCTACCCAGCCCTCTAGCGAAGCCCTCTGTACCACAGTGGGGTCGTACATGAGCGAGGCGGAGTATTTTGCGCCACCGTCTGCGCATGAAAGCACGGCTGCGCCATCCCCTGTGCCCAACGCAGCCTTATATATGCCTGTCACTAACCCGATAAAAGCGGCACTGCCAGTCACGGACGCGCTCAGTGACGGGCCCGACATGGTAGAGAAGAGGTTGGTGGAGGAGGAGATGGACGGCGCGGCTCTTAGCCGGATCTGCGTCCCTAACCCACAGCTGCAGCACTTGCCGGCCGCTAAACCGTCGAAGTCACTGAGAAAAAGCAGGTCAGAGAGGTACTGTGAGCCATGGCAGCCAGTCCTTGTCCCTCGTAAGACACCTCCTCTCGCCGCGGCGGCTGTTGTGACGGCCCCTTCAACGTTGTCGCTACCGGGTTCGTCATTGCTCAATTTTCAACATAGCCCCGGCACCAACGCACTCGAGGACGATATCGACGATCTGATGCTTGCCGACGAGGTGGACAGCGCTCGAAGCAACACGACCGGCAACGACTCTCGCGTCTTCCGTGGCTCGAGCTTGATCACATCTAGTGCCCTCACGCCCACTGTGGAGTCTGAACAAGAGATGGCGGGCACACCATTGGCGGCGACAGTGGCACACTGTAGCGACGCTAACGTCTCCTTGAACCTCGAGCCCAAGACGCCGCTCGTGACCGTCACCAACCCTCAACCACCAGCATCGCCTCCCATTACCGTGTACCCTCGTACGGCCGGTGATGCTGAAATGCTTCTGGGCAAAAACGGCGAGGGCTCTCCTGGGCAGTGTGCTTGGCCACATGTCTATGTTCCACGACCATCACTGAGCCTTTCCGTCGAGGAGCGGACGCTGCTGCTGAAGAGCAAGAAATGGTTGTTTCCGCTCATTGACGGTACGGACGAAATAGAGTAGGTATTGAAGAAAAGGCATGTCCATATGCTAACCACGTGAGGTGCGCGAGTACGACGATGATGAAGGGCCGAACTGCATATGAGATGTAAGCGCGCGCACTCTGTGTGCGCCTCTGCACTTTCATTATCTATTTTTTTCCTCTCTCTTTCTCTCGGTGTCTGTGTGTCGTCGAGCGTTGGAGTGAGATGCTCTAGTTGACCGCCGCCCTCTCCCGGCGCGAGACGACGCGTGTGTGCATTTCTCCCTTTTCTTTTTCTCGCCTTGTCTGCATGGCTCCGGGGGGGGGGCGAATCTTTTTCTTTTATTTGCCCTTTTGAATTTTTCTTTCGTGTGTAGGTTTCTTCCATTGCTTTATTGAGACCTCTCCTCTTCACCATCCCCCATCTGTCTGTGTTCGCGCCCTCCTCGCCGCCACCTCCCCCCTCCCCCACCTCACTCGTTCAGCCTGCCCCCCCTTACCCACCCCTCCTTTGTCCTCTTTGTTTTTCTTTCCGTGTTGGTGGTCTCGTAGCTGCTGAGGGGTGTTAGGAGGAGGGTTTGGAGTGTTGCGGGGCTTGCGGTTGCTGTTTTCTTTTTGATGTATGGCAGGTTGAAGGAACAATGCGGGACCTTGCACGAGTCGCCTAGGATGCGTTGGTGCTCGATGCCTTTTTTTGTTTCGTCGTTGGGGGAGGGGGCTGCAGCGCGTGTGTCTGTGTGTTTACGCCTGCTTCGTGTGTGTCGTATACGTCAGTGCTGGTGTTTTGCCTCGGATGTCGGTGATGTTGTTTGCTCCATGCCATCGTTCTTTTACTCTTTCTTAGCTTCCGTTTCCTTTCCTTTGCGTGCCTCCCTCCCTTTCTCTTCCCCTGTATATGTGCGCGGCGTTTCTTCTTGTCTTTTTTTTTTAGCTCGCCCCCCCCCTCCCCTCTCTCTCTTTGCTCTCCACGCATCGCCTCGGACTCCTGTCCCCCCCCCCTCCCCCGTGTGTTCGATGCGTGTGCCGTTTGCCGCCTTTGTGGGCCATCTGTGTCGCTTTTTCGTTCTTTTTTTTGTGACATCTTTTTCCCAGACACCCTCTCACTCTTCTGCGAGTGGGGAGGGGAGAGGGGACAAGGGAGACGACGGAAAGGAAAAGAAAATGGGAAGCGGGACAATTGTGAGCCGACGTGGACGTACGTCACGACGCATGTCGTAGGCGAAGCTGTCGCCATTCGATGAACAGTATCCTTTTTTTCGATGTTTCTTTCTCTGGACGTCAACTGCACAAGAGGCAACGGCCACCATAGCTAGGAAACCAATGGACGGCTCTGGGTGACAATGGAAGTCTGTGCCGTGGCATGTTGCATTCGGCGGGGGGGGGAAGATGTGGAGGTGGAGGCGATGGGCACTAGCACCGGCAGCGCTTCACACTGGTATCTAGCTTTTCCTTTGCTGCCTTGCCTGTGGCACTGCTGAGCGTCATTCCTGTGCCTTCCCACCACTATCCCGGTAGTCCCAGGACGCCCATCGTTGCGCTCTAACGCCTCACCGACGGTAGCAGTAGCAGCCGCCATGCGCGGCGCTTCTTGCATCGGCCCGCAGACTGTGAAGGGCCAACTATCGATGTGAGTTCTGTCACTCCTTATTGTCGATGCGGCATTGTCACAGAGCGCTGCAATCGTTACAACCTGTAACGGAACTCCCTCTGCCGGTTCCCGTACCATCGCTATTTACCCCTCTCCCCTCTCTATCATCTTTCCTTGTTCTATGTCGGTGCCACCATTGTTTCATAAACACGGGTGACGCGCTTTGGCGTCCCTCGTGCTTCCAATAACTGCTCGCGTGGACGGCTCGCTGCACCGCATCCCTGACATGGCTACAACTCCGTACGCACATGTGCATTGTCTCGGTGGAGGCGGAGGGTCCTCTTCTCTGTCGAGTCTTTCATGAGCCACTCCTGCCTTCCTTCGGGTAACTCCACGCACACAAAAAGCCCCTCTCCACAGACGACACAGAGCGCCACCAGCCGTACGCTTAATTCTAGGGAAGCACGGAAGCCGCATTCAATCAGCTGGAAGGACACTCACGTCACTGCATCCTCTTGGATACTATCTCTCACTCTACTAGCCGGGGGAAGGCCACTAGTGTTTTCATTGGACGCTCGTCTCACCCCTACCTTCGCTCACACGCGGAAGTTGTGAAGCTTGCTTCCTTCTCGCTCTTTTCGTTCTCGCGTGTTTCGCGTGACTGAGAAGGTTGGCCTTGCTTCGTGTCCTCGGTTACTGCTTACCCTGTCCGCTCACCTTTTTTTCTGTTGCTCGTCGACCGATGTCGTCGTTGGCCTTTACGCTTCGTCAAACGGTGGTGCCGGTGGTGACAAGAGGTGCTAAACCGCTCAACTTTCCAGTTCGCCGCATCTACTGCGTCGGGCATAACTATGACAGCCACGCACGGGAGATGGGCGGCGCCATTAACCGCATGGAGCCGTTCTTTTTCTTGAAGCCGACAGACAGCATTGCAACGGACCTTGGCAATCACACAACCCCCAACGCAACCGTTAACATACGCTACCCACCGGTCACGGAGTGCTACCATCACGAGGTGGAGCTGGTAGTCGCACTGGGCTACCCGACTAGCAAAAAGACAACGCTCGCGGAATCCGCGCAGGGGGCCGGCGACGCCCACTATGCGAACATGAAGGTCGAGGAAGTGCACGACATCATCTACGCCTATGGCGTGGGGCTGGACATGACACGCAGAGATCTGCAGCTGGTGGCCAAGAGAAACGGCAAGCCCTGGGATCTTTCCAAGGGCGCCGACGGCTCCGCCGTCGTCGCCCCCCTCGTCCTTTCGGAGGACCTGAAGGAGGCGCACCCGGAGATGTTCATGACACCCGATAAGGACGAGACGAATGTGGTGAGCTGTGGAAGTATTTTCCTCCAAGTGAACCAGAATGAGCGCCAGCGAAGTGACCTCGACTGCATGGTGTCGTCCATCGCGGAACTGATTGCGCAACTGACGAAGTACGTCACACTGCAGCCTGGCGATTTGCTCTTCACCGGTACCCCATCCGGTGTCGGTGCTGTCCGTCGCGGTGATGTGATGGAGGCCGGCATCCAGGGACTTGGTACGCTCAGGGTGAACGTTATGTAGATGAGAAGGTGGTGGTGGTGGTGGTGGGGGGTTGTTGATCGCTGGTTGGTATGCGTGCGTTGTGAGCCTGGATGCTACCGGTCACGCCTCCTCCGACGGTCTCCGCCGTGCGTAGTTGCGCATGCGGCTGCCACGCTTGTCGTTTTGCCTTCCTGCTGCGCCGTTCATGCGCATCGTCCTCATCTGCAGTGAAGCAGCTCCTCCTTGCGGTTGCACTCTCTCTTGTATTTTGTGCGTTCGGGTTCCATTCGCCGTCGTGCTAGCGATGATTGCTTTGGCTTGCCCCCTTGGTTCGCTTTTCGACAAAACGAATAAAACTACCCCCCCCCCCTCCCCCTCCCCCCACTCACCACTCACCACCGCGCCGTCCACGTCATCCACGTCCAGTATCCCTTACGTAATCACCTGTCTCCTCAAATTTCCTTGCCATTCTTCTTTGCTGAGAACTGCTCCTCTCTGCTCGTCAGTCTACGCCTGCCGCCGCCGCTTGGGTGTGAATCGCGCAACCAAGGAGAGGGGGGAGAGGGGAGTCTGTGGCGAGCGGGAGGGCAGCGTGGTTGCGTGAGAGAGAGACAACACGCGTTCACTGCTGTAGTAGTGTGGGTTTCCTGCTCAGGCGGGTGACAAGGGGCACATGGAGAGCGTCGTACTGGTCTCTTTCATCCGCCAGAGATGCAGCCACTAACGGAGAGGGAGAGAACACCGGAGTCCGTGGAAGATGACCGACGTAGTCGAAGAAGAAAGCAAACACCGGCTGGGCCTCCCACTTCGCCTCCCTCACCCGGACATTCTCTTAGCCCTTCCGTGCAAACTTCAATATATCTGAGTCACCTCATCCGTGTCGTCACAAAGTCGTCGCAGGAACATGGTCCTTTCCTCCAGTTGTTCCCCCCTCCCCCGACTGTTTCAGCCCCACACTCTTGTTTTCGCGTCGTCTGCTGAAGGTTGTCGTCGTAGTACGCATCATCGGCACTCTGATAGCTCCATCACCGTCACATTCTCACCGTATAGAATACGGGAAAAAACAACACGCCAATGGTGAACCCGCGCTTCTCTAAGCCTCTATATACGTGCACGGGGCCCCTACGCACACATCTTGTTCTCCCTTCCCCCGTGCTACTCCCTCTTTCTGTGGTTTCGATTTATCAGACGGCGACAGAGCTTTTCTGTCTGTTTCCCTTGTTTTCTTTCTCGTGCCGTCGGACCCTTCTCGTTGTTGATGTTTCTCGCTCTTCCGACGCAGTATTGGCGTGAGTGTCTTGGTGCACGTGTGCCCCCGCTCTTTGGCGACTATTTCACGCCTTCCTGAAAGCCTCCCCCTCAAAAAAATAGCATTATGTGTCTAGCGCCGCGGCGACCTTCTGAAAAGACACTGCTGCACGAATGGGCTTATGTGCGAGCAACACAAGGCGACGCCTTTGGAAGCGAGAGAGCATGTAGGGCAAGGGCAGAATATCACCGAAACTGAAAACAAAAACACCAAAGAAAGCCATCGTACAATGGACCGGGAAGCATTGACCGCACATGCAGTGTGGCACTATCCAGTGAATAGGGATGCGTACGGCACATGACTCCATTCAACGTCCACACTCGCTCACTAACGATGCTCTTTGCTTGCCGTTTTCTTCGTTGACAGCTCTCTGGGATGTATGCTTTGTTTCGCACCTCAACCGGCGCAGACGAGTCTTACACGAGGCGCAGAGTTGATGGCACGTGCATGCGCATATATATATGTGTGTGTGTGCATTGTGAGAAGGGGGGGGTGAACGCAGGACGGATATGAGGCAATGTAATCGAGAGATTCTGTGCACTAACCACGCTAATACTGCTAATCCTGTTCCACCTACGTTACTTTCAACTGCGCATCTTTTCTGTTTTGCTCTTTGATGCACAACTCCTGCTTCGGCCCTCACACGCTTACACCCCTGACACACCAACACACATAATAGCAATGAAGGACGCACGTCTCTTGTGAGACGACTCAAAACAGGCGGGTAGACGATAACGAATGGTGACGGAAAGGCAGCAGGATACGGAAGACACGCCGTTCGCGGTGGACTGACACCCTCGTCTTGAACCCACCGTCATCGCACAATTAGCTGACACACACACACACAGCTAAGTTAGCGACAGGAAGCAGCCCGCGCTCATGCAGGCACACAAAAGACAACGAAGAAAGGAAGCATGACGAAAAAGGAACGCGCACCTTTCTCACATACACTTTGGCACAAGACGCGCCTTGGATAATTATCACTACTGACGACTAGCTCTCGCTCTCGCTTCTTCCTCACCCCCTTCCTACGCCGGCAGGCGAGTGTGTGCGAGTCGCCGCGGACCAAAAGAAAAGAGGATGCGTTCTGCTCTTTGCTGTTTCTAGCTGCCTTTGTGCGCTGTTCTCTGGGCATGACGGTGCGACGCGATCGAGGGTGGGGGTGGAGGGCGATTGAGGGTACGGTGCCGAGTGGAGGCGATATCTTTGCTCCGGGTGCGCCAGCGTTGCTTCTGGTCTCCCTTTTGTTTGAGAAAGGCCCCCAGTGACCTTGCAGCCCCGTCTTTCTCGTTCTTTGCACTGTCTGCGCCTCCAGAGTAGGTCTCGCCCATGTGAGCTCCTTGATGTTTTCACCCGTGCACGACAGGACGCTGGAAGGACGGGTGGCCCCGAAATGTTGCCTGTGCACAGGCACGGGCCTATACGCGTATCGACGCGCTCTGTTCCTGCCGCTATGGCCCTCGGTGTAAGCGGCATAATTCCACACACCAGCCCGGCAGTCGGATCGCTGGAGACGAATGTGCTGAGTCGCTGACTGGCCTCGGTGCAACGCGCTCACTCCTCTTCTCTCTCCTCCTCTCTCTCACGCTGGCGAAAGAGCGGAAGTGTTCGCACCCGCACGCACACACACACACACGCGCGCACGCGCACGCACGTATCATTCGTCTCAAACCGGTGCCTCGTGCAAGCTCAGAGCACGGCGGAAATAAACAAGAAAAAGAATTATTCGTTGCCCGCGCATCCTAGCAACCCTGAAGACTTGACTGCGCACCCCTCCTCCCTCAAAACAACAAAAACAACAGAAAACACAGTTAGCTCAGTCCACTAAAGCACGCAAATACAGCCACTTTTTCTGTCCACGTACGCATATGGGGCTGTGCGTCTTGGAGCCCTTTCCACCATCTCTCGTAGCCTATCTTTCGTAATCTGCCTTGTCTTTCCACAACAGAGTCCTCTCTCTCTATATATATATATTTTTTTCTTTTTCGTTTTCTTCACAGCCCACCTGCTCAACACTTTTTCGTTTTTTGTTTCGCTTTTCTCTGCACCCAGAATCTCTCCATCAGCCTCTTCTCTCTTCCGTCTCTGTCTTGTGGACGCGTGGGGGAGCGCCTTTTCCTTTCCCTTTTTTCCCCTTCACTTTCTTGTGTGTGTGTGTGTGTGTGTTTCCCGTTTGTGCTGCCTTCGTGGTTGGCCCCATTTCTCATCTCCTTTTTCTTTTCTCCGAAAGCGTTGGTGACGTAACAGCGAGGTTATATAAATATATATATATATATATATTTATAGTATTACCGCATTTTTCCGTGACCCCTCTCCGTGAGCCACGCGCAGACGTGCACAGCAGCGACGACGAACCAGCACGCAATATATATATATATATATATAATATATATAATATATATAAAGGAGACGAAAAAAAAACACAAAACAAAACAAAACAAAAAAGAACGGCGTCACCCACGACTTACACGATACGGAGGCACTCGAACGAGTGAGGCTCTCTTTTTTGTCTGTTTGCTTGTTTTTTTTTGTTGGCATGCTTTTTCATCTTTCATCTTTCATTGTCTGCTTCCTTTGTCTCCCTCTCCCTTGTCGGCGACGCTCTCAAGACGCCCTCCTTCTGTTTTTCTTCTTGTGGCTCTTACGCCCGTTTTTGTTTTTCTTCTCCTTTTGATTCGACTTACCCAGCGTCGCGGCTCTTCATCATCATCTGCCATTTTCGTGTTTCATCCTTTCTTTTCTTCAAGGATCTTCTTACCCTCCTCCCATCTCTCTTCTCGCGTTGGATTGTGTGCGGCGAGGGAAAGGCGCTTCACGTGAACTTTAAGAGGTAGTCGTGGATACACGTGTGCGCCGTGTTGAAGAAGGCTCACGCATCAGGCGCGTCCCTTTTTTTTTCCTTTCGCCGGCTCGTTCCTCTCCGACTCCTCTTCTCCAGGCGTGTGCGCGCGCACTTGTTTAATCCCTTTGCTCACTCCTCTCCTTTCTATTCTTCGTTTTCTTCTTCCCTCAAGCGCTTTCTTTGGTTTTACCATCAGCATCATTCACGTCATCACACACTCTTGTCCCATCATCGCCTATCGCGGCTCCTGCACGAATACGGCGAAGGGGCAGGTAGACAACTCCTTTGAATGCAGCAACACCGTGGAAGGGGATCTCCCTCCTTTCCACGGTTTCGGTGCCGTGGCGAGAAAAAGAACCGATCAGCTCTCGAGTGAAGAGAAACCATTGTTTAGGCGAACAAGACGAGGACAGTTGGGAAGCCGCAGTCAAGGCAGCATCTGCGACGACTGCAGAGGCATACACGTCAACAGCAACGTGAAAACGAAACACGCAAGAAAGCGAAAAAAAAAGAAGAGCAGTTATCAGTTAAAGAGGAGATACAAAAGCCGAAGCTCTGCTTTTTTATTGTTTGCTTTGTTTTCTCCATTCTCTATTGGGTTGTGTCTTCGTCTCCGCATCACCATCGACTTATATTTCCGCCGTGTCTTTTGTTTTCTTGTGGATTTCGTTGTCGACGGTGTCGAGACAACTCTGCTGCCTTTCTTCTTGGTCTTGCTACACTTTGCTGATCATTTATTTTGTGTTTTGGTCTGGCGCGTGGGTCTCTGTGTGTTCCCGGAGGTGTCTTTTTTTCTTTTGGCCGCGTTCTTTTTTTTATTATTTTTATTTTTAGTGGGTTCGCTCTTTCGGGGTGCTCTGAACACATCGACCGTTGCGGGCGGCGCGTGCGCGTGCGTGCTTGCGTCCTTCTGCGTGATCGTCTTGCCTCTTCGCAGGTCTCGTCTCTCGTGCGCGTTTCCGTGAAACATAAACGCAGCAGAAAAAACGGCAGAGAAGAAGTGTCGCTGTCGTTGCGCTCATCTCAAGATTCGTCGGAGAAGACGCACGGAGGACACAAGCACAGAAGACGCGTTCAGCGTTCTGCACACCATTTTTCTGTAGGTCTTTTCGTTGCTTGAGTTCGTTTGTGGGGAAAAGGCAGGTGCTGTTTCTGATCGTGCCTCTGCATTCTCTCCTTCTACACACACACAGAGTCACACAGACACACACTTCGTCGTGAAGCGAACGTGCATTTTATTTTTGTGCTCGCTGTGTGTCGTGATTCACTTTGATTGACCGCAGTCCATTTGCCGAGTGCCCACTGTTGCAAGCAAAGCTCAATCAGTCTCCGTGTCCGTCTTTGGTGTGAGTGTCTTTGCGGCAGACACTCTGCATCGGAAACCCTCGCCACAACAGTGCACACGCGAGGGCAAACACACGCCAAAGCCTTTTTTTTACACATCAAGACTGCACACTCTTGTGTCGCAGCAACAGGACGGGGGAGATATCTTTTTTTTCCCGTTGAAGACTCCCTGTCCTGCTTCTCCTTTTCCACTGAGCATTTTGCCATCATTGTTGCTGCTGTTGTCTCTGCACCCCGCACGCCCTTATCCTTCTCTTGCGTGCCTCTGTCGTGGCGGTTTTGCTTTTGATCAGCCTGTAGCTGTTTCTTGAGTTCTGTGTACGGAGAACTGTTTCCGTCAACGTTGGTCGTGGTGCTGTCCCGTCGTCTGTGCTCACCTTTGTTTTTCGCTTCTTCTTTGTTTCGCGCTTTTGGTCTGTTGCCGTGCGCTCAGACTTCTACGCCGATCCTCTCTCTCCTACGACCCCTTCGAATCCCCTGCTGTTTCTATACACACGACCGCACTGGTCCACATTGGCGCCCCGACGGTCTCTTCTTCCGTTCACTGTCTGTTTCCTTTGCGTTGCTGTTATTATTGGTTTCCATCGCCTCCTCTTTTGGTGGTTGTGTGCGCGTGATTGTTCAGCTCTGCTTTTTTTCTGTTCTTCACCAGGTTACCGGGGTTGCTGCTTGCCTTCACTTCATCACGGCGGCGCTCGTCGGTGTTTTCTCTCTCGTGACCTTTTCACTGTTGTTTGTTTTCTTGTGTGTGTGTGCCTCTGCAGAGGTGTCTGTATGCCGCTTGCATAAGGTGCCTCTCCCCTGTTCTTCTACCAGCCTCAGACACACGCAAACCGGAAACACACAACAGGTGGAGGGCAGTATTCTTCGATTCGCCATCCTCCCCCCTCTCGCTCTCGCCCGCTCCGTGTGAGGGTGCCTGCAGGCGTGCGAGCTCGACTGGTTGGAGGGCGAGAGAAGAACTCCTAAAGCTCTGTAGACGAGGGAAGAAGAATCTGTGCAACACCTTTGTCTTTTGTTCTCCGCGTTCCTGGGCGTCTCTGCGCGCGCGCTCTCTCCTCTTCGTACGCCCTTCAACCCTCCTCCACCCTTCCCTCCCTCACAGTACTCGCTCTTGGTAGCTCTCTTGCCAACAATGGACGTCGGCGTCTATGATCCAAAGGCGCAGGTGAAGGCCGTGGCGGCGGAGTTGAAAGCAGTGAACACCACCCGGCTCCTCGAGGCAGTCGATGTGATGTCCACCTCCCTAGTAATGGGCTTAGAGGGATATTTACGCAAATTCGACTCTGCAACCGCCATCCCACTCCTTGCCGACGTGTGCGAGACGTTCATTAGGGAGGCTGCGCAGGGCGACCTCCTCGTCATGGCACTGCGTGCCCTTTCCCTCATCATGGAGCACGTTCCATCTTCCTACGAGGCAGCACAGGGATTCCACGTCTCTCTCATGCAGCTGGCATCGCAGGCGATTCACCGCGCGCTCTGCGCGGAGTGGAAGTTTGTGCTGTCGAACAACGCCTTGATGATTGAGGAAGGTCTGCGCGTCATGCGGTTCGTCAGCAAGGACGACATGACTGGCGAGATAATCCACCACGCCTTCGTCGGCGACTTGCTCACACTGTGCACGGACCCACATCCGCTGGTGGCACGGCAGGCACTGGAAACGCTGTTGATGATGAGCTCCAAGGTGGTGATGCCGTCAGAGCTCGAGAAGCGGACCCATTCCTTCGCCGCCGGCATCTTTTCATTCTTCAAGTCAAAGAAGAAGTCGTCGCGCACCGGCAGCGACACTGGCAAGGCTGGCCATAGGTCCGGCTCTAGCGGAAGCTCGTCGACGAAGGCGGCCGCGACCGAGGACATTGTGCCATACGCGGATCACCCCACAGTGTCGCAGGTTGAGAATGTTATCCTGCCTCTGCTCGTGTCCCTGATAGAGCACTACGCCAAGTCATTCACGTCGATTCCTGAGCACTGGACCCTGCTAGAGCTGTCGCTGCAGTGTCTCGGCACGCTCATTGAGCGAGCGCTGATTTGCCACCGACCGCATACAGCCCGTGCGCTTGCCTCGGCCCTGCTTCCCAAGATCTTGTTCCAGCTCATCCTCGACACGGAGTCGAACGTGACTCTGGAGCCCAGCGTTCGCGTCGACCGCGTCCTCCTATGCGAGACGACCTTGACGCTGTTGACGTACTGCCACCGCTACCTGGTTCTCGAGAGCCTGCAGCTGCCGGAGGCGCGCCGCTTCTTCCGGCTCATCCTGGAGGACTCGACAGAGGAGATTACCAGCTTTCTCGATGACCCTTTCCCGCGCGCTGTCATCGCCACCCGCAGCACGCAGCGGCGCGACAAGGATCACATCACCTCCATTGCTGCCCTGCAGCTCTTCGTACTAGCCTGCCCGACCGTGCCTCCGAACGCCTTTGGCATGAAGCCTAAGTTGGTGCTCCCAGTGCACCAGTGGATGTGGGAGGATGAACTGCGCCACAACAACCGCCTGATGGAGGAGCAGTGCTTGTCCCTCGAGCGGAACTGGACGCGACTTGATCACCACGCCCGCATCTCTGTCCACTTGAAGCAGCTGAATGTGAACTTGCACACTATGACAATGTCCAAGGCTGCCAGCGGAGGGCACCGCAACATCAGCCGCGCCTACGTCCCGTTTGTGTATCACTTCGCAGACGAGGCGACATTGCGGCCCATCGTTGCCGTTAAGGAGGCTGGGCCGTGCGCGGAGGACGGCACAATGCTCGCGTGGAAGCCGACTGCGTCGACGACGCACAGCAGCAAAACGACGGCCAGTGGTTTGATAGCAAAACAAGTGGACGACAACGCGAGCGGCTCGAGCTCGGCGAAGCGGAGTCGCCGCAAATGCCTCAGCACATCTTCTTTGTCCGAGGGCGAAGTCATGAACACGAGAGCCTCTGTGCCCTTGACGGTGGTGCTGAACACGCAGGTGGAGGTTCCAGAGGATCACATTTCGCTCGCCGAGGAGTACTTTGACTTTCTGTGCGTCTTTGCGAAGAACACATCGGGGCAGATGGCGAAGCAGGTGGCCACGTGTGCGTGCGCGTCGATGCTGCAACTTATGTTCCTGTCTGGTGCCTCGGCGCGCTTTGTGGGGCTGATGAGCACGGCGGTACTGCCCATGTGCGAGATGTGCCGCGAAGCGCTCATCTCGGCGGACAAGGCCACCAAGGCGGTTGTTCTGACGATGATTGAGTGGATGCTGTTCCACCCGATGGCGGAGCCGTGCCAGTTCACAGAGAGCGCACTGCGCTGCGGGCTGCTGAACCAGCTGGATATACTGTCCAAGACGACGCTGCTGGTGCACGACAAACCGACGCGGACGGCGACGCTCGTGGAGAAGGCGAAGGCTCTGGTGGGTTGCATTCTGGAGAAGATCGAGAACCACCGTGCCGCACACACGGGTGGGGCGGGCATAAATGCGGACAGGGGGAGTAAAACTACTCTAGGTGGCGGGTTTCTGTCGACGACGATGCGGCGTGTGCAGACGGTGCTGGACGAGCTCCGGCTGTGCCACTGTGGGGCCATCAAGGCCACAGTGGTCGACACCAGCAGCAGCACGAGGACGGCCATAGCTGCCGACAAAAACAGGAACCCTACGCGGACGATCAAGGGACGCGTTGATACACACGAGAGCGCAATTCGCGAGCTGCTGCGCATCTTCCACGAGTCGATCGACATCACCCCCTTCGAGGTCTTCACCGCCGACGTGGCATCAACGCTGCTGTACTACCTTCTCGGTGACCGGACGCTGGAGGACATGCTGGGTGACACATTGGTGTTTGCCTCCGGTGCCTCCGCCTCCACCTCGAGGCGCGAAACTGTTGGGCTTCCAGAGTTGCACACGGGACCGATCGACCGAGACACGTCGTCGTGGACGGCCATGATGGCAAGCGGTATGCATGTCGCCGACATCCTTGCCATGTACGTGGTTGAAAAGCGCTTGCGGTGCTTCATCCAGTGCGCGGTGGCGTACCCTATTGGCATGCGCCGGCTTGTGCACACTCTGACGGCGAACCTGTCTTTGCAAAGCTATCTCCCGCTTGTCGAGTCGGTAGTGACCTACGACAAGGTGGTATGCAAGACCCCTCTACAGGCATATCACGCGCTAAGCGTAATCTCGCCATTGATCGCACTTTGTGGCGATGCCGGCCGGCGCATCTCCGCCGCGATCAAGACCTCGACAGACGACGACGCCATGCTGCCGCCTCGTACCAGCTCCTCTGCAACGGTGTCCGGCGACTCCCCGGCGCTTGCTGCATCGTCCTCAAACGGGACGGGGACGAAGCAGCGCAAGACAAACTTGCTGGCGTCCTCCTTTGCACGTAGCCGGGCTGGGTCGTCGCGGGCGAACGACTCGGCCAAGGCCGCTCACGTGGCAAAGGAGTGCTGTATGGCGGGCCACCGCCTGCACGACATGGAGCACTACCCGCAGCTGCGCCGATGCGATAAGTGCAACCGCACTATCTCCAGCGGTCGAAGCTGCAACACGTGCAACTACGAAGTATGCGAGAACTGCTACGCGGGCTACACGGGTAATTTGGAGTTGGTTCGGTCACTTTCCACGATGGAGCGGAACCGCGTACACCTCTGCGCCACTATCGGCGATCTAGAGCGGTGGTTCCGCACCGGCTCCACGTCAACTAAGGGCACTGAGTCGGCCCCTACGTCACAGTCGTCGCTTCATCATCTCGAGCGGTTCACGACGCGTGTGCTCACCTTCTTGAAACGGTATACGGCGGTGGACTCGTCTGCGGTCTCAATCATCCCATACGCCAGCGGTGCAACAGCGTCAAACTTCCTCGCTTATGCGAACCCGGCCGCACGCAGCAATCTTCCTGTGGAGCTTGCGGAGAAACTGCTAAGTCACCCCAGCGTCGTACGGCGCTTGACGTACAAGTACCTCTCGCGGTTTTCGACGCGCGGGGCGCTGATGGACGAAGGCACGCCGATAGCGCCGGAAATCGCGGCCTCCCTTGATTTCGAGGTGCAGACGGTGCTGGGCACCGCCGCGGAGAGGCAGGCAGCTGAGAGTATGGTGCAGGAGGCTGTGGAGGAGCGCTACATCTTGTATCGCACCTCATGCGGTATGCTTCCGTTCCAGGAGACTGTGCTGAGCACGCTTTACCGACGCGCCTTTGCCCTCGGCGATCGTCAAGTGCTCCTGCAACTAGAGAACTGTCTGCTGCGGGCTGACAACGCCGTGGATGAGCCGCTGACGCTGCAGGCGAACAGCTCCGTGACAGTCGCAAACCCAGCTGCCCTGTCCAGTCGATTCAGCGCTAACGTGAAGGGTACCAAGAAGGCCAAGTCACTCAAGTCACCGCTTGCAGTGGCCGCAGCCTGCTCGTCCAGCTCCGCGGCTTCGACCGCGGCAGCGGAGCCGGTCATGACCTCCGTGGAGAAGTCCGCGGAGGCGCGCGAGTTCGATGGCCACCGCGTCGGACTGGACCAGACCTACCTCTTCCACCACTTCGAGAGTGACTCGGCGACGCACTGCGCGTGCGGTGCGCACTCCCGCGCAGAGTTTCACACGGAGGAGCCGCCGGCGCTCACTTTCACGGCACCCGCCTTTGCCCACCGGGCCGATATGCTGCTGCTCATCATCCTTCACCGCGCTCTCTTTGAGGAGACCCATGGGCTGATCGCCTATGCCAGGGAGGCGACGGTTATTTTTGGCATGGATGACAGCATCTTCCAGAACAACACAATCATCACCGCTCTGGTGCGCTCGCTGGAAGCGTCGGCGCTGCGCGTGAGCTTGCTACCGCCGCGCTACGCGCTGCCGCGGTGGGTGAACTTTCTGCTGCGTGAGGGGCGCTTCCTCATCCCGCTGCCGGTGCGGGAGCGTGCGTCGCGCTTCTTGGCCTACGGTGCACGACGCGCCTTCATCCAGCACATGCGCGTCTTCCGTAGTCAGCGCAACGACAGGGCTCTCTTGATTGTGCCAGGTGAGTGGGCGAAGTTGTCGAACCACAAGTTCGCCGTCAGCCGCGACGCGTTTGCGTGTGATGCCTACGCGATACTGCGCAAGTGCTGCGACGCGCGGTTCCCCATCTCGTTCGAGTTCAAAGGCGACGTCGGCGTCGGCCAGGGGCCCACGGCGCAGTTCTACACTCTGCTGGCGGCTGAGGCGAGCAAGTGTTCTACGAAGCTATGGCGCGATAGCGACGACAAGGCTAACGGCAGCAGCAGCAACACTGCAGCTGTGTCGAATTCGTCCACAGGGATCGTGATGGCAGCTGGCCCGCTGATAGTTGGTCCGCCACCGAAATCGCTGCCGCCGCGCCGCAGCAGCATCACCCCCATAACCTCTCCAGCTCGCTTTGGCACCCCCCGCCCTGGCTCCTTCACCAACGGTGCCGGCGGCACCGTGAGCACACCGCGCTTGGGCTCGATCCCTACCCAGTCCTCCTTGCGCAATTTTGTGCGCGCAGACTCGGCGCATCTTACGATACCCAGCGCGACCCTCAGCCCGAGTCTGTCCATAACGACTGCTGCGGAGGCCGACGCAGTTCTCGTTCCACCTCCGGAAGGCTTTTATCCGCGCCACATGGATGGGGTGCGGCGCTACCTCGAAGACATCGACAGTTTTCCCGCGACGCCTCTACTGGGTTGCAGCCACAGTCACGCCATGCACGACGACAGCGCCGCCCATGCCTTGAGCCAAAGCGCCAGTGAATACTTCGGCTCGACGGCGACCCGAAAAGGTTCCGCCGTCACCGACGTCTCCACTGCGGGGGCTGGTGGCCATGGCACGAACAGCAACAGCCGCACTGCCTCTGCGGTGCAGTATGACCTCAGCAAGGCGGCTTTTTTGGTGGACACAAACGTTGGTTTGATGAGGGACTATGTCCTGGAACAGCGGGAGCGCGCCAAGGCCTACTACGTCATCGGCGCTGCACTCGGCCGCGCCTTCGTCGATGAGCAGGTGTTCCCGCTTCCACTGTCACGGGCGGTGGCCTACTTCATTCGTCGTGGCGTGCCGGCCTACCAGTGCGTTGTCTCCGACGTGACGTACATTGACCCGCCGCCAGAGTTCCCGATCGACCTGTTCGAGTTACCGTTGACAGCGGCAAGCTGGGTGGACCAGGGCATCGCAGAGAGCTTAGCATGCTTGTCTACCATGGATAGCTCCACCCTCTCTGCGCTCGACCTGCGTTTCACCCTCCCGGGGGACGACAGCTTCGAGCTTTGCCCTGGTGGGGCACAGATCACGGTGACCAAAAAGAACCTGCGCCTGTATCAGCGCCGCGTTGTTGGGGCGCTGCTGTACGAGTCCGTGGCGGTGCCGTTGTACTTCTTGACAATGGGCTGCCAGGACGTTGTGCCGCACGAGGCGCTCACGGTGATGGACGTGAAGGAGCTGATTGGCGTGCTTTGTGGCGAGGACAAGAACCCAAGCGACCCGCTGTGGACGACGGAAGAGATTCGCTCTGTGCTGGTCGGCGACCACGGCTACCGGAACGACTCACCGCAGCTCGAATTACTGGCGAAGGTGCTTGGACAGCGGCTGACTCCAGCAGAGCAGCGCGAATTCCTGCTTTTCTGCACCGGTTGCCCCCGGCTACCTATTGGCGGCATCCGCGCTCTAGGTGCCATCACGGTAGTGAGGCGCTCAAACGCGTTTGAGGACGAGCGCACGGAGGCGCTGCAGGGAGAAGTGGCAGCAGCAACGACGAGCAGCAGCGGCGGCGGTGGAACGGTCGACATGGGGGAGGAGGACGACGGTGGCGGCGGCCTGATGGGGAGCTTGTACGATCACACCGCTCAGTCGGATGTGGAGGACTCGCCGTCTGGCCAGGGTGAGGCACCGCGCCGCATCTTTTCCTCCGTCTACCCTACGGCGTCAGAGGAGCCAGGTGGCCTGTCGTCAAGCTTTGCCCTCCACTTACCTGAGTCTGAGTGGGCTCTGCCATCGGTGAATACATGCTTTCGGTACTTAAAGCTGCCGCCATACCCAAGTGAGGAGCTGCTGTACAAGAAGCTAATGATGAGCATCATGGAATCGGGCAGCTCCTTTGAGCTTTCGTAGAAACGACATCTGCGCGCGTCTTTCCCCTGCCTTTCATCTCGCGCTCTTTTCGTTTCTCTTTTGTATTTATGCCTGTTGCATCCACTGGGATGATTTATGGTGCAGCCGGCGCACAGCGCTGTGCGGGGGTGCCGCGGATGCGGCTGATTTTTGCTCGAGACTGCAGGCGGCTGTGGTGGTGCTTCGGAATTCGTGTCTCTGTATGTTTGCCAGGGGACCCCTCTTCTTTTTTTATTATTGGATTGTTTTCCGTGTTGGAGGGGATTCGGGTAGAAAAGAGCAGGGGGAGGGCCTCTGGGCCGCCCTTTTGGCCCCTACCCCCTCTCCCACTCTCTCTGCACTGTGCTACTTTTGCTGTTGCGTTTTTTTTTTCGCTGGTGTCTCACACCCTCGCCCTCTCTCTCCGCCTTCGTCGCTCTCGTCACTCGTTGAGTGCTGTACCCCCCCTTCTCCCTCCATCTTTCGTCTTGTGTCCTCGTCTGTACTGTTTCGTTGCTTTATTGTTTTGCCCCCTTTTCATTCTTTGCCCTCTCTTTTCTGTTTCTCTCCCTTCCATGATGCTTTCCCTTTCCGTCACCCGCGCTGCTGCTCTTCCCCCGTCCCCCCTCCTTCTCCCTCTCCTACTTCTCCCTTCCCGTCTCTTGTCATGTGCTTGCTCCCCTTCTCCCCGCTTCCAAGCGCCCGTACGCACACGAGCTCACAGCTGAGCTCAGCATGCGCTCTTTTGTCATCATTCGTGTTCCTCTTCTTTCTCCCTCTTTTCGTGCCTCTTGTGCTGCCTCTCATACCTGCCTTTGTGCAGACTTGGGTGCTCCTCTGTTGCTCAGTTGCTTCCTTTTGTATGTGCATGCCTGCGTCCCTGCGTGTGTCTTGTGACATATCTACGTCTGGAATGATCGGTTGCGCGCACGCGCTCTCACCTCGTGCTTTCCTTCGCGGCGCTGTGTCTGCTAATGAGCTCGTATTCTTGTTTTGAGACTCACCTATCTTTCTCAGTGATGAGGTGTCCCTATGCTCCCTCGCTTCTATGTCTCTGCGCGGGTGTTTCTCCTAGCAGCAGGCTCTCCCACCGCGTTGGTACGGAGAAGACCGAAATCGTGCCGGTTGTTGGCGCAAGCTGCGGTGAACGATGTTAGCTCTCATTTTTCGTTGTTGTGCGGCTTTCTTTCTGTTGCTGTTTCTGGATGTTGAAACTACCTCGAATGGTGCCGTGATTGTCTGCGCAGCCGCCTTCACTGCTTGTCCTTATCGACGCTGGGTGAATGGGGGGTATATCGTTTCGACTCGGTGCCACTGCTCATCCCTCTTCCTCTTTACCTCCTTACCACCACCACCACCGTCACTATTGCAGTTTTCTGTGCTGCTCCTCCCCATCAGCAACAACAGCGATGAAGTCCAACGAAGAATCGAGCAAAACGAGCTTGGGCTGTGGCGGCTGTTCTGCCTCCATCGACAAAACGCTGCCCCTTTTCCCTTTCTCGACAAGGCGCCCCACTGCCCTGTGGCACGTGTTGCTCTCACTTCTTCAAACCAGGAGAATCTTGTCGATGTGTGCTTCTGTGTGGGTGTGTGTGATCCAGGGCGCAAAGGAACATTGTCGCTGCCGCTGACGCTGACCTTCCAGCCCGCGGTTGTGTTTTGTGCCTCGCCAAAACGGTGGACTCCTCCCCCTTCTCTACGTGCAGACACATACACGCACCAGAAAAAAAAAGACTGACGGCTTGTTGCCACTTCTCCTGCCACGACTCGCTCCTCGTTGGTGGTGAAGGTACGCGCCATACTTCTCTATTTGTGTGTGCTACCCACTCACCCTGATGCCCTGCTCCTTGCTCTTCCTTTACACTTTGCCTTTCTCTGCAGCGAAAACGTTTTTTTCTTCGTTGCCTAACTTTCAACCTCTCCTGCAGCTGCCGACGGAGGCTTCTCCGTGCCACGCAGTGAGCCAGTCTTGGCCTTACGCTAGAAAACGAAGTCACATTATCATCACCGCCGTACTCTCTGCTCGCGCTGTCGACCACATCCAGGTCGCTGTGTGCCGTCCTCACGGCTCATTTCTTGTTTGCCATTCAAGCGAAGCTCGTCCAGTACCGCTGCCATGGCGACGGAGGACGAGTTGCGGGAGCTTCTCCCGAAGATGCGCTTCAACAAGGAGTTCAAGAAGAAGCAGAAGTACAAGTATAAGAAACGCGTCGAGGCGCGCGAGAAGGAGCGTGAGATGATCACCGGCAAGGGACGCGCAGCGAGAAAACAGATTCAGTCTGCAAGTGATGGCGCGAAGGCAAAGCCCAAAGCAACCAAGAAGTCCGGTGGTGCAGGAACGGCGGGAGGGAAAGGGAAGCCAAAAACGCGCGTGCCGAAGCTGAAAGTGGCCAATGTGGAGACCGGCAAGGAGACGCTGACAAAAAAGAAGGCGCGGGAGCTGGTGCAGGAAAACCGGAAGAAGAAGGCTTCTGCCAAGAAGGAGTCAAAGCTGGCCACCAAGTCAACCCGTGCTGGTGCGGCCACCGCTGCCGTTGTCTCCAGCGAGATGTTAGAGACAAAACAAAGGACGGCACGGGTGACAAAGGACGAGCTGCCTGCGACTTCCGCCCAGCCAGTGTCGTCGGTGGAGCCGAAGCAGACGCTGACGCAGGCGGAACGTGACCGTGAACTGCTTGCTCGGGCAATCCGCGGAGACGATCTGCTCGGCAGCGACGCAGCCACGAGCGTCGCCGATGGCGCAGCGTTCATTCGCCAAGACCCCTCGCTCTACCCCGATCACGCATTCCTGGACGATTACGCAGAGAAGAAGCACGCCGAAGCGGTCTCGGCCGACGAGTTGCTAAAGAACGCTCACCACTTTTTCAAGAACCTCAGCAAGCGAGAGCGGGCCCTCAACAAGGTTGCGAAGGAGCACATTAACCATCTTCGGGCGGTGAACCGCCGGGGTGGGGATAAGGAAGGGTTCCGTTATGTAGTGCCCAAGAACGTAAAGCAGGTGGTGCGAGAGTTACTCTCGGCGCAGAAGGTGCGTGAGGGCGAAGAGGATTCGGAGTCTCTCATCGACACCGAGCAGCTGGTGTCGACGTTCGGCGGCGATGGGGTGGCGGAGACCTCTGAAAAGCCTGTGCGCCGCACCCGTCGTCGACGCTCGCGGACGTACTCGGACTTCTACCAGTTTCAGGTGAGTAAGCGGTGGACTCGAAACGCGGAGAACTTCCTTAAGCGTAGTCGACCAAACAAGCTGCTTTTCGAGGCGAAGAAGCATCAGCGCACCATCAAACATTTTTGAGACTGATGTGGCTCTCTCGATGGTAGGGGCCTCACCACGGTGTGCCTTTCGCTGCTTCCGCGCGCCCAGTACCGCTCGCGTCTCTGCCTGCTGTTGGTGCTCATTCCTTTTTGTTCCCGTCGCTGTGCCGCTGTTGTTTTCGCTGTTTTCCTGTTTATGCAAGTGTGTGTGTGTGCGTTGTGTGCCAGTCACTCGGTGGTGGTCGATGTTGTCGGAGTAGAGACAGCGCGCGCGGCACGGCGTTGAGGGTAGTGGTGAGGGAGGAGGACTTCAGAGTTTTTTTGTTCTGGGTGAGCGATACAGGGGTGTGTGTGTGCTTCTGAAGTTTCGTTTAACCCGCTCGCGACAGAGGTGATTCTCGTCATTCGCCACACAAGCCCTGACCCACTGCGCTGCCCGTTTCTCTAAAGTGCCCTCTTTCCTACTCCTTTTCGCCCCTTGCGCGTTTTGTTCGCCGGCTGCGATGTTGCCTCCAGTGACGCGCTTGTGACTTTCTCTCCTCCGTCGATACCCACCCACATACACACACACACACACAGGCACACACAGTTATGAACGCAGGGAGACACAACCAGACTCGCCCCAATGTGTCAATGACGGCGGAAGAAAGGGGTTCCCTTCATGAAGGACGCTTTGGATGGGTGGTCGGTTCGCAGAAGGCAGAAACACGCTGGCCATTCAGCGAGCGAGTTGCCGTGGCTATCAACGACAGTGTGTGAGCCGACATGCCACGCATGCAGGCGCTAGTGAAGAAACACACCTCCACGTGCCCGACTGTGTATGCGTGCGTGTGACGGATGACGAAGACGGTAATACATGTTTTTTTCTTTTCGAATAATGGTGCAGATGCGCGCCGGTGCATGTACACGTCACAGCAAAGCGCGATGAGACACGCCCTCGCGTTGATGCAGGCACCCCAAAGCGGAGCGATTTCAAGGGCGCGGGGAGTAATGCAGTGACCGTCCGGCATGCGGGGCCATCGCTGAGCGTGCGAGCAGGGGTGGAGTGGCTGTGCTGAATGGAACGCGTGTGGCGCTCCAATCCAACGGTCCATGGGGAGGGGCATGTATCTGTAACATGTTGAGCACGCCTTGGCAAGCGCGTGCCGGCTACTTCCTTGTACGCGTATGTGTTACAGTTTCCCTTGGTGCGGGCCTTCACCGTTCCTTCTTTTTCTCTTCGCCTCCGTCACTACTGTCTTCTTGTGCCGCTCGGAACACCGAGCGGCACCTGCGCCTGTTACTTCGATGGCAATCTGACCCACGCACAACGGACGCAATAGCCTCCTTCTATTCGTGCTCTTGCGCAGTGCACGAAACAGGAAAAACACTCTTTGCGGAAGCATCTACAAGCACATCAGCCCTCACAGCACCTCCCTGCCCTCACCCCTTCCGCATTCACAGAGAAGCGGCCCCACGAAGGAATGGGCCGCCAGAAGTCACGTAACTTGTGGAATGACAGGGCGGGCACCAAGTCTGTGAATCGTCCTCAGCAGGTCACCGTTGCCAAGGGATGGAAGGTGACGCCGGACCTCCTGCCAGCCAAGCCGCTGGCGCCGCGCCGGCGCAAATACGCACCGATTCGCCCCAACAACCGCGACGCAGTCGCCATCCCGCTCGGTGGTCAGAGCTACAACCCGTTGGATGAGGAGCACCAGGAGGCCCTTGCTAAGGCCGTTCGGCAGCTTAGCAAGAAGAAGCTCAAAGACGAGAAGTTTGTGAAGATGATGACAATGGGTCGCGACAAGAAATACACAGGCAACTTGTCAGCGGACAAGACATGGGAGGAGGAGGTGCAAGAGACGGCGCCCGCGACTGCAAAGAAGCAGAAGAAGAACACGAAGACAGCGCCTGCCCCCTCCAGCGCGTCGTCACCCGCAGCCTCGTCAGCGCCAAGACCCGTGGCACAGAACGGCAACGGGGGCAAGCAGGAAAAGATTGCTGCTGCTCCGGCGACCGTGGCGAAAAATGGCAAGACAGCTAAAAAGCAAAAAAAGAAGGCAAAGAAGGCCACAGCGAAGGAGGCAAAGAGTGCCATGATACATCGGCGTCACCCAAGGCGTGATGCTATAGCCGAAGAAACCGACGAGCTCGATATGCTGCTTGCCGCACATAAGGCAACGGCGTGTAAGCGCGAGGCGGCTCGGCAGAAGCGTCGCGCGGCGAAGAAGGCGAACCTAGCCATTAAACACTACGGCCGGCACTACCACACCCCGCTAGCCCTGGACGTCACGCCGAGTGATAAGCTCGTAGGCTCCTTGCGTCATCTCAGCGTCGGGTATGTTCACCCGGCCTTGGAGCGCATGAAATCACTCGAGGAGCGCAACCTGGTGCCGGCGCGCATGCGCCATACGTACAACAAGCGCAAGGTGCTGAAGCCGAAGGGTGAGGTGCGCGTGAAGCGGGAGGAGTTTGGCGTGATACCCGAGACGAGTTTTTGAGATGCATGTCGAAGGAACTTGCCCTTTTCCCTCCCATGAATGCTTTTGCTTGCTCACCCGACGTGCGTGCACAATCGCGTGGTGTGGTGGTGGTGGTGTACGTCGCTTCGACTCAACTGTCGCTGTGCTGCGTGTTGTGCGTTGTCTCTCTTTCTCTAAAGGCGTGTCTAACGTGTAAAGGAAGTGCTAATCCTCATGTGCGGTGCCTGTGTCGGTATACGTGCCGTCGCCCATAGCCGCTTCTGATATACATTTGTCTCCTAGACAAGTGCTTGTGCCTATACCTTCGAGTAAAATGGTAACGTGCCTTATGCCGTGAACGCTCGGGTGGAATCACGCCAATGCAGGCGTGGCTCGCGGCCAAGGAGGAGCACCGCTGAAGAGGCGCGAATACTTGTCAACTGCGCTCCTCGCAATGGAGCACTAATGCGAGACAGGGCTAGTGGACGAGGACATGAGGCTTTTCGCATCCCCTGCCCACCTCTATGAATTCCGCCGTATCACGCTGATCGCTGCGGCCCCATCATGTTACATTCTTCTGTTTCTTGTTACTGTCACTCACCCATGCCTTTCGACTCCCTCGCCCTCCCTCTTTCGCTGGTTTCCCACCCTCTGCTTCACCCCATCCACGACGGTGTATGTGGGTGCACCGGTGCGCCGTGTGATGGCTCCCGGAAGTGCACTGTCGTAGCAGTGCTGTATTGCACACACGGACACACATACACAAAGACAGGTAACACACACATATATATATATATATGAGTTTGTCGTGATTGTGTGGCTGTTGCTGCTGTTCTCCTTCTCTCGACCTTCTCCCTCTTGTCGTCTGCTCTGTTGTGTCGGTGTGTTGTTGAACGGTCCCACAAAATAGGCTGAGTAACGGAACTTGTGGGACTATTGCGTCTGGAAGCGAAGCAGCGGGGGAGGAGGCACCGCCAAAGGCTATGCGACCGGTTGTACCGCTCTCTGGCTTTTGCACGGTTGTTTCCGTCCTTATTCTTTACCCTCGCCATCGCCAAGGATGAGCTTTCTCTTTAAGGCGGTATTGGGGCAGCGCGTGGTGCACCCGCCTGCGCCGGAGAGCGACAAGAAGTCGCACGTGGCGGCAAATGGGGTATGCGACACCAAGCCGTCAGCGGTGTCTGTCACGAAGCCGGAGCATGCATCTTTGGTCAACAACGGAGCTCACGGCAAGATCTCTGCACCAAAGCCGAGTGGTGAAGCTGCGGCGTCACCTTCCTCGCGTGCCGGGCCATCCGTCACCGCATCCGCGTCCTCGCCGTCGCCGCCGTCGCCGCGACCTAGCACGCCAACGCGGACGCTGCTTCTGCGCATCGAAGGCTGCACAGTGGCGCAGGATATCCGTGACGCGCAGCGTGACCTCTTGCGCTGTCCTGACCTTCCATACGCGCTAGATGCAACGTCGCTGAAGTCGCTGCTCGATTTGCTGGTCAGTTACGCCGATGATGAGTCGATTACGGAGCCGACGCTGCATCTGCTCACCAACGCCACGGACGTGGACTTGTACCCTGACGAACTGGAGTCGAACCGTAGCGTTGTCGAAGTCAACGCGGCGGCCAAGCGGCAAGCGAGGGATGCGCTGCTACAGCCGCTCTTCGATGAGGTGCCATTGTTGCTAGACTCGATGAAAACAACAGCACCATTTTGGAGTCGCTATTATGTGGTTGTTCTGCTTCAGCGTCTGGAGGAGTTTGAGCCGTACAGGCTGAGTCAGTCCCTTCTTGGCGCCCGAGGCATCGGCGTTTTACTCGACGCGTTGAACGAGGCCGAGCACGATTTCCTGCTGCGTAATCAGGCTTTGGTGCTTCTCACATCGCTGACCTTGGCCGATGCGGAACTGCAGACCCTTCTGGCCTTTCACAACGCCTTCGACTCACTCTTTGATGTGATCCAGCGTGAGGGCGGTGTACGGCATGGCAGATCCATTGTGCAGGACTGCCTGACGGTGGTGCACAACATGCTCCGCTCGAACAAGGCAACCCAGAAATTCTTTCGTGAAATGGGCTGTGCTGCACGGCTGGCGGTCCTGTTCGACTCCGTCCCGTCCGAGCTGGCGGCCTGCACGCTCGTGAATCACAGCCGAAGCGGCAGAGACAACAGTTCTCCAGGCTCCGTAGATCCCCAACCGACAGTGTTGACCGAGAAGCTGGAGGCACTCCTTGACGTTACCAGGACTTCCAAGTCGATGCTAACCGTGCTCATGTCCGTTTCCATTCTCGCGTGCGTCCTGCGCGCCGTCGACGAGGGCGACGAGGAGCGGCACTCCACGCAAGACGCCCTCCTTCGATGCGGTCTTCTGACTTCGCTTGCTCGCCTCGCATTCAGCGGTCTGCTCATCGACGACGCCACCCGAATCGAAGCAGTGCGGGTGCTGGCATTGCTGCTGAGAGACTCCCGGCAGGCGGTGGAGGAATGGCTGAACCTCCCGCCGGTCACAACTCTCGTCCGAGCTACTCTGCCCTACACAGTGCAGGTGTGGCCGGCTCCGCGCGCGCTGCTCGCATACGTTTGCGAGACAACCGACACAACGCTCGTCAATGCTGGTGTGCAGCTCTTTACGGCGGTGCTGAGCGTGCCTGCCTGTCATGAGCGCTCAGTTGGCGTGTTTCTGAGCGGGTTGGTGTCGCCGACGCTGGAGTGTGGTGCTGGCCGAAGCGGCCATGAAGCAGGACAAGCTTGGACTACCACGACGTCACCCCCCAGGAGTCTCCACGCGGGCAACGCCAGCACCGTCAATGCGGACGCGCAGTGTGGCGCGGCGCTTGCGCGGGTGCTGCTCTCGTCGCGAACGTCAGCTATAGAGAAGTTCTACGCCGCCCAGGTGCTGCGCGCGCTGGTTGTGGTGCCTGGTGCCACTCCAGTGCTCCAGGACCTCGTGCACGCACCGGTGCCGCCGCACCTGCAGGTGTCGACACTGGACGGCCTTGTCAAGGCGCAACCGGGATGGACGCTGTCCTCCCGCCTGCCGCCATCCCTCTTCAACTACATCGTCACCTTCGTGCTTTTGTGCCTCAGCGGTGGTGCGGCGGCACAGCAGGTGAACACGGCGGCTCTCGGTGCGTACGTTGGGGCGCTGCTCGCGTGGATGGGTTCTTCTCCCGTGGCGGCTGCCGCGTTTGTTGAGGAAGTGTCATGGGGTGAGGCGCTGCTTCACCAGACCCGCCGCGACGGCGCCGCCCATCTTCGGTTGTGGTCAGCTGTGCTGATCGCTAGTGCCTGCGTCATGTCAATGACGGTGACGACCGCCGCTGCCGCCCCACCCACAGTCGCGGCGGCGGCAACGGCTCTCACGCGCCGGTTTATGCAGATGGTGGGCGGTGGGGCGGCTCTTGACACGATCCTCTTTGATCTGAAAGCCAGCACGCCGGTGTGGCAACACCCCGTGGCGAGCGGACTGCGAACACAGAACCCCACCCCGTACGATGAGGCTATTGTGGGACTGGTGGAGCAGCTTGTGACGGACTTCAAGCAACTCTTGGACAGCGTTGCGGGGTCTGCATCGCAGGTGGCACGTGCGACAATGGCGCTGCCGCCGTCCATACACCCTGCACAGCACCAGCCCGACGATACGCAGACGGAAAACCGAGTAGCGTCAGAAGCGGTTGCACCGCCGCCGCTGAAGGGGCAGGCGGGTCCGTTGCCATCGATGCAGCCGCCTTCTTGTAGCCCCGCTGTTGCGTCGCTGGGAAGCCTCGTGCACAACAGTATGCCGTCTGGCGACTTGCTGGCTGAGCCTTCTCAACCACAGCCTCTGGGCACCCCACTGCACCCGGTAGGAGCCCCTCTTGTGCCAGACGCGCACACGCGCGACATGGTGGCTGCGCTGCAAGCGGAGCTGGAGGCCGCCCGTACGGAGAAGGTGAACCTCACGAACGCGCTGGGAGAGTGGCGCGAACGGGCTGAGCGGACCGCTGCACAGTGCGCTGTCCTGGAGGAGGAGCAGCGGAGGCATGCCGCCGCGGCCGCGGAAGCAGAGCGCATTCGACTGGAGGATGCGGCTGCTTCGGCAGCGGAGGCCGCGCACTCGCACGCCGCATCGGCTGAGGTGGTCAACGAACTTCACGAGAACATCCGGCTGCTTGAAGAGGCACTGAGCTCGAAGGAAGAGGAGCATCAGCAACTGGTGGAGTCGCTGAACATGATGGAGGAGCAGCTGCGGCACGTTTCAAACGCCACTGCGGCCGCTGCTTCTCAGCAGCAGGAGCTTCGCCAGCAGCGACAGCAGCAGCAAGAGCAACAGCATCTTCCATCTCCGGATGTGATTGCCGCGATGGAGGTGGAGCGCGATGGGGTGGTCAAGCAGCTTGCGCAATCACAAGAGGAGACTGCACGATTGCAGCGCGCTCTGCAAGGTGTCAGTAGCGACTACAGCGAACTACTGCTCCTTGTAGCGGAGCTCAACGAGGAGTGCGTGTCGGTGAAGGCGGGCTCGTCCATAGCAGACACGCCGGCACGGCCGTGGCCTGAGGATGGTGGCCTCAGTCTGAAAAGGGTGGTTGATGCGCCTCAAGTGCCAGCCGTCTACGACGGTGCCATGAGTGACAAAACCTTCTTCACTAGTGCGGAGATGCTACCTGGGACGACTGCTACACCGCAGCGGGTGCGGTGGGGGGACACGGCGGATACTGCGGCAACTGGCATGTTGAAAGTGCAAGGACAAGAGCCGGTGCCCACTACACAGGCGTCAGCCCTTGTTGTGACTATCGAAGGACAGACGAGTACGGGTGCAAACTGCAGGCCTGGTGCGTCCATGGACGCCTATGAAGCGGCGACGGATGTCACCGTTCACCCTTCGGACGCGCGAACTCCTGGCCATGCTGTCGCGGCCCCTCTACCGGCCCAGCAGTCGATTCCGTTGTCGGCAGCGCCAGCCAATGCATTCCCGATTTCCAGCCTAGCGGTGTCGCAGACGGAAGCAACACCGCCTTCGCTCGTCCCTCCGCCGCGGCCCGACGGAGAGCAACAGCAACATACACACCAGCCGCCGCCTCCTCCGGCAAGTCATGCCCCTTCTTCACCGCCACCGCCACCGCCCGCAGCGGCGCACAACCACCCGTTTCAGCGGTCTGCGCTGCAAGCCCCTCGCTACCCTGATCTGCCGGCCATATTCTTTGGTGGTGGGGACGGCGCTTCTGTAGGAGCGCAGCTGCTACAACATTCCGTCTCCAACGCTGGTGGCGAGCAGCACTCGCACGATGGGAGACCACCACCGCCGCCGCCGGCCGCGCAGTGTTCGCCTCAGCTAACTGCGCTGTCGCATCGCTTTCCAGTACCAAGGAGGCAGTGTGCTTTCCTTGCCAAGGACTCATCGCAGAATTCCGACCCCGCGGAGATGCAGCACAAAGACGGACTGGTGGACAATACAGTGCGTGACTCAGCGAGAGGGGTGCCACCGTGGGGCTCTCGAAGTACGCAAGAGGCATCAGTGACGGACAACGTGTTGGACGCCAGGTATAATACCCTCAACATTTCAGCTACGCACCATTCTGCACAACGGAGTGCAGAGGGCGCCCCCGCTGCTGCTGTGGTCACCACCTCCGGCGTTGCTCTTCTGAATCATTTCTTGGCCAGCGCTGAAAGCCCCGAGGATAACCCATTCGCGATGGCGAGTGGCGACGACACGCTTCTCGGAAGCGGCGGAGACCTCGAGATGGGAGTAGAGGAAGCCAGGGACCACGCTGCAGCTCCCTGGACCACGGGGGAGCCGTCTTTTGTGACAAACGCACCACCGCAACCACAAACTGCGGCTGCGCCGAGCAACAGCGCAGGGAGCACAAGCCAGACACCCCTTCGTGGTGTACCTGGGATCGCGTCTCTCAAAGCCAACAAACCAAGCAGTACTCCCACAACGGCCTACAACCCGTTTGCGGACCTCAACGCCAGTGGCGATGACGCCGATGACGGTTTCGGTGACCTGCGCTAAAGTCTTCGAGAAACTGACGCTGGCGCGGCGAGGTAGCCGTTCTCTCGTATATCGGTATCGTCCTGGGCGGCCCCTGCAAATGTCCATCGTACGAGTCGAGGGTAACGGGTCGTGATGTTTCGAGGACTGCATGCGCAGATCCGTTTTCTAGCGATGCAATTTGTACATCATGGGCTGCTTTTTTGTTTTCGTGTGGGTGTGTCGGTGGAGGTGGTGGTATGCGTGCGTGCTGTCTGCCTTTGTTGTGGTCGTGTGTGTGTGTGTGTGTACGTCACTCTCGGAAGAGAGCAGCCAGTAGTCGACCTGTTGTGGTTGCCCGCTACCCTGTGGGGCGCTACTGCCTTTCTCTGGTACGTTGTCAGGCTTGCTGTTTGACGTTGCTGACGCCGCACATTCATGGCGGACGTGCTACTTCTACGTGACAAGTTTCCACTGTCATCCGTCACTGCGCTGCCACGGCCTTTCTCGTTTCTAGTGTGTGTCCCTACACTTCCTCTCCACTCTTCCCCTTTTGTTTTTTTTTTGGTCCTATACGTCTGTAATGTTTCATCTTCGCACAGCTGTGTGCGTTTCACAGCCGTTGTCCCGCGTTCGTTTTTTTTTTCGTGGAGAACACACACGGAGGAACTGACGCGAGCGCTGTGCGCCATGCCACAATCGAACACGCCACCACTTACTACTGAGGAGAGCCCCATCACTGACGGTGTAGCCTCAGCTCTGTGTGCAGCGAAGGGACAAGGACGCCTCACCGTTCTCTCGACACGAGCGGTCTCTTCTCTGGCTACTTCGCGTTGCCGTAGCCCCTAGATCGCTGCCCTCGCGCTCCGACGACGATTTCGGCGCCTTGTATGACTGCCATCGCCTCCCCCCTTCTCCCCCGCTTTCGCACATATAATCTCCCTTTCTTTCCTCCACCGGCCTTTCTCCCTCTGCCTCTCATATCTGTGGTATTCTCTTTGTCCCCTCCGTACGGAGTTTACGCCTGATTGCAGCGGTGCACCTCGCGCTGTTCTCGTGCTGGCGCCTCTCTTTTTTTTTTCGCTCACGTTGTTTCGTGTCTGCTGTGGTTGTGGTGAAGGCGTTGGATCTCCACGGCGGCTCTCTCTGCCTCACCTCTTTCTCTCAGACGTTGCGTCCTGACTTGCTTCTCGAACGAAGCTTGGCTGACGCACCGTCAACAGGGGACGTTTAATTTCCGAAAAAAAAGGACAGAATCAGCAGTGACGGCTATACTAAAAAAAACGCACGTCATCACGACCGTACTGGGGAGGAGCGTGCAAAGGAGCTGAGCAGCGGTGGTTCTACGGTCGTTGCCGTTCGATTTCCCCACCGCGCTCGGCGCCCATTATCTCCTCCTCGCGTTGCTCGTGCGTGCACGCGTTGCTCCAGGCTTCCTCTCCCTTGTTTCCTCCCCCCTGTGTGTGTGTGGGTGTGGGTGAGTCTTACTTGTTTTTCACGTACTGGGTATTCATCTATTTTTGTTGTTTCTGGTGGCTAGTGATGCGCTCTGCCGCTGCGGATCGGGAGCTCGAATAGATTGTCTTTGTGCCACCCCCCCTCCACACGCACACGCACGCACTTTCCTCTTCTGTTTTGTTGTGTCTTTTCCCTTCTTTGTGCTGACTGCATCTATCGCCCCCTCTTCATTTCCCGTGCGCGTTAGGTAGTGTCTGCTCGCCTTGTACCTGTATTGCTTCCCTCTCTCTGGGTGTGTGCCTGTCGTTTATATATATATATATATCACTAAAAGTATCGGCTGTGTGTCGCCCACCAGGCGCGTGAGCACGCGCGTGGTCTCTCGGTTCTTGCCTTTTGCGTTCAGCGAGGTAGTTATTGTGAGTACGTCTTCGAGTACCCTCCTCCCCCTCCCGGATAAATAGACTGATACAACTTCACCAGTTGCCATGACTAAGCCTGCTGCTGCTGTTGCAGCGGCTTCCCCGCAGACGACGCCGATCCTAGGCGAGTGTGTGCTCAAACTTTCACGCTCGACCACCTACGAACCACCGCTGTACCTTTTCCCAGAGCTGCTGCCGCCGGTACCACAGGGAACACCGCCGCTGCCAGTGTGGGATGCTGTGGCCGATGCTGTGGACATCGCTGCCTCGTCGTGGCGCGTGGCAGACGCGACGCAACTTATTGCGGCTGGCGTGGCAGCAGCTGGCGCAAGCGGTATCAAGCCCAGCACAGCAGTGGAGCGCAGGCCGCAGGCGATGGTGACACTGACCTCTATGATTGCCAAAAACCGTCTGCTGGCGGCAGGCTTGGATGCAACTGTGCTGGAGAAGGACGCCTTCTCATCGGCTGCAATCATTACCCACTTGGCTGCACTTCAAGCACGCATGGGGCTGAGCGACGAGGAGGGCGCCGCCATCATGTCCAACCACTTCATTAATCTTCTCGCGTGGCAGAAGCTGCGCGAGCTTAACGGCCCCTTCCTGCACGCCGGTGCGTCTCGTGCCGAGCAAAAGCTGAGTGAGAGGGAAGCAGCAGGGAGTGCCGCCTTTTCGCCCTCCCTGGCTGCTTCACCCCCGTCTCGGAAGCGCAGTCGCGCTGTCCACGACGGCGACGAGAGAGACGTATGGCTCCCGTCGCCACATCCATGGGCATCGGAAGCGGAGCTGGCAGCGTCGGACGGCTCTCGGCGATTTGTGGCGGCGAGCGAGACGAATGTGGAGAAGCAGGTAGAGCTGCTGCACACACTTGCTGAGCTCTACCAGCGTCCCTGGCGGACACTCGCTTCACGAGGTCAGCAGACCGACTTTGTGGTGCCGCCAGGAACGGTGAACGTCACTAGTCCGTTCGCGGACAATAGCAAGGTGCCTGGGGCCCTTCTAGACCCTGCCACCGCCCTCGGGTGGGGGGCGACCCTATCCTCATCACCTAACACAGACTACTTTGGTGGCGTGCGTGTGGCGCACACCGCCTGCTTCTACGCGGTCGTGCTATCCACGGCCAAGCCCGCTTCAGCCGGGAGTGCCGCTGCCCCCGCTCCCACCCGCCTGCCTCTGGAAGAACTTACCACCTACTTTGGACGTGAATCGGGGGTCCGAGGAGCCGCTGCTGCTGCCGCGGCGGCGGCTACGCCCATCACCGGCGCCTTGGCTCCTTACACTACCCACCCAGAGGTGCTCTCCCGGTTTCAGTTCGCGCTAGTGCTGCGGCCGGTGTACGAGCACACCGCGGACGCCCATGAGGTGGGACGATCCGACAGCAACTCGCACCTGGGCAAACGAGAACCATTGAACGACGACGAGGCGTCCGAGAGCGACGCGGACGCGCATCATGGGCACGCGGCGGTGCTGCACACAAAGCGGCCGCACCACTACACGCTGTGGCTCGTCAACTATGGTCGCAATGGTGTGCGCGTGGCTGGACGAGGCTGGGTGCTTGGCGAGCCGCGTCAGCTGAAAGCCGGCGACGTACTCATCGTAGGAAGCGAAGCCCAGCTACGTGTGGAGGAGCACTTCTCTGCGGCTGCCGCTCGTGCACCTGTCGTCAGCGACGCGTCTCTCAACACCGCTTCTGTGAGTTCATCGCAAGTGAAGCAGGAGCGGATGGAGGAGGAGGAGGAGTAGCACACGAGTGTGGCTGTCACGCTGGTGTGTCGATGACGTCCACGCCACATGACACTTCGTTTGTTTTGGTTCGTTCTTGGATTGGTGGCTTTGTGGTTCGCTTTCTCCCCCCTTCTCACGCGCGTCGCTGTTGGGACATGGACTCGTCCGCTTCACCACCTCCCGCTCCTGAGGAGGCGGCGTCATGCCTTTCGGCTTGTGTACCTCTGCCGTGTATTTGTTGTGCTCCTCCCTCTTATTTTTTTGTGGGTGTGCTTGTCCCCCTCTCTGTTGTCGCTCCGTTGTTCCTTGACGTCCTTCGAGGACCACTAAAAACCCATCGGTCGTGAGATCGTTCCACGTGTCTACAGATAGAGAATGTGAAGCACACACAAACACACGCATACACACTGAGAGAGAAAAAGAAAATATCGGTGGTCTACCAAGCAGAAAAAGGCAAAACCATTTGCGGATTTGTGGCGCTGTTCGTTGGTCTTCCTCGGCCTCAGTGATGCTGCTGCTCGTGCAAGCGGAAGGACCCGGACATGTGCGTCATGTTGTGCACACCCGAGTGGCGCACCGCTGCTCCGCAAACCCCCTCTTTTGTTTTCGGCGTTGTCTTGCTGCGTGTTTTCTCTCCCAAGAAGGGAAAGATTTACTGCCAAACACCGTAGAGGTGGTGGAGGCGCGGGGCAGCAGTCGAAGCTTGTGTGGACACTGCGGACCACGAGCACAGCGCAGCCCCATCATGGGTACCATAGGCAGTGGCGTCTCTCTTGGTATGCATTGAGGCACCGCTTTCTATTCTCCCTTTTCCTTCCTCCCTCCTTCCCGTGTCGTTCTCAGCGCAACACATATACACCCACGTCCACACGTCGACACACGAACTTGCTTAGCAGGGAAACCCAGCTTTTGTGTGGTACCTCGTCTGCTGCTCTCGCCGCACGCATTCCTTCTCCACCTCCCCCCCACTACACATTTGCACACTCTTGGACTCCTCTTGTGCGTTCTGCTCTGGTTTCCCGAGGCAATCGCTGGCGAGGCTAATATATATATATATATCGATCTCTATATATATATATTGCCGCATCTCCTCTTTTGCCGACATTCTGCGCGTGCTGACAGCGTGCTTGCAAGGTGGTTCTGGGCCGATTTTCTTTGTTTTTTTTTTTTGTTTGCTTACCAGCCCCCTCTTTTCCCTCCACAACCACTCGAGTTCAGCAACCAACCGCTGAGGGAGTTGGGGGTGCAACAAAGGACAGTGGGAGGCTCAGCTTTTAGGTCTGCTCTGCCACCACAGACATCAACGGGGCAAGTCACAGCCGGTACAAAAAAGGGGACGAACCGATCGGCAGAGGGAAACATGGGCATCAGTGTCTATTCGCTAATCTCAGCCGTGGCTCTGTGCCTGAACGCCCTGGCCATCCTCTCGGAGTCGCGGTTCCTCTCCAAGTTTGGCCTGGCTACCCCACAGGCCTTGCAAGGAGGCGTTGCGCCGCAGCAGGACACCGCTTTCAATGACATGGCGCCATCCTCTTTTGATGCTGATTTCGGCTCTACCAGGAACGGCGGTGTCCGCTCTGTCTCGTCCGTCAAGTTGCAGATCGCTTCCCTTTTGCACTCCATCCGCCTCCTGATGCGCTGGCCGCTCATCTTTGTGAACATCACGTTGATTGGGCTTGCGTTGATCTTCGGTTGATGAGGGGCACTACAAAAAGGACCACGAACGCAACCACAGGAAGGAGATGCGCCTTCTCTCCACATGTGTCCACTCAGCAGCGAAACGGAAACAGCGAAAACAAAAGTAATAGTCACGCATGTCAAAGTATCTCAGCAAAAGCGGGTGCCGGTGCATTCTGGGGAACACGCGTATGCTGTCACCACTGCAGGCGTGGCATCTGCCACTTGCTACCTCCTCGTGCACTCCCCCTCCCCGTGCCGCTTTCTGCCTGTCCTGGTCACCACTGATGGCATGAATGTCGTGCTTGCTTCCTTCCTCTTCCTCTCACTGGGCTGCGCATCGGAACAACAACAACGAACGCACAAACAAGCACTCACAACACGCGCCGCCTCTCATGCTTTGGGGAATCTTTCATTCTTAGGCTTCGCAAATGCCTTCCGTATTCGACGCGAAGGGACCTCCCTCACTGGGTCTGCCCGTGTCCAACTGGGGCACGAACCAACCCGGAACCGGAGTAACGCGCAATACGCATCGCGAGAAGCTTGGGCTGTGGAGCGCTGTCGCCCTGCAGCAACACTTTACCGCTACCGGCGGTCGTGGAGGTCTGCCGCTGCCGCTGTCGTCGTCTGCGTCGACCTCGCATGAAGGCAGGGGCGGCGCCGCGACCCTGGGTGACAACGCCGGCTTCTCTTCGGGAAATGTATCCTCGGACCTCCGGTCGCACCTCGGGTCTGCACCAGGTCTCGCCGGGCGATTGCACAAGCCGACACTTGCGCAGCGCATGGGGCTTGTACCGGGTCCGCCGCCGGCGCCATCGGCTGACGATTGGCGTGTCATTGTGCATCGTGCCCTCCTGCGCGAGCATCAACACACGCGTGAGGCTGGGGCGCCCGGGGCCAACCCGTCTGTTTGCCCCATCTGCCAAATGAGCTACTCCAGCAACCGCGACGAAGGGCAGGTGATCCTAAGTTGCTCACACGTCTTCCACTCCCAGTGCTTTCGCTCCTTCGAGCGATACGTGCGTGCTCAACAGAGAGCTGATGCCCTTGGAGTTGCCGAGGTTAGTGCCCCACTGGCGTGTCCTGTGTGCCGCACTCAGAGCTACTTTAAGCGCATCTTTTACGAGGGAAAAGCGGTAGCTCAGCGAGCGGCCATCATCAAGGTGCAAGCTGCTGTCCGAGGCCTCCTCGCACGGCGCGCCTACACCAAAGTAAGACTGCAGAGCAACCCAGAGTTTCGCACGCGCTACGTCCAGGAGCGTCTCGCCCGTCTGTCTGCTGCATGGCAAACCTTTTGCGCTGAGCAGGAGCAACGTCGAGTGTGTTTGCAAACGGCACTCGCCGTGCAGCAAGAGATGGTTCGCGCAGCCTTCCTGAGTGAAAAGGCATGGGCGGAGCTCTGGAGGAAGGCGGTGCATGACCCGTTCACCTCAAGCGAACCTGGAAGTTCGGCAGCTCCGTCTACGGCCGGCGCGTCGGTGCAGTGCCCTATCTGCCTGGAGCTCATTCACTGCTCGCACTGTCCCGGCACCGGGGCCGCCGCATCTCGTGCAGGTGGTGTGCGCAGCTTGACTGGAGAGGACGCTGTGGCGGCGATGCGGATGGCCTACGAAGCCCGAAAGGCAGCCAAGCGTCTTCCGTCTTTCGAGTCGAAGGCGGCAAGGAGGTCTGCTGGCGTGCTTGTGGGAGCTGTGGTGAAAGGGGCAGCGTCGCGCAAGGCGGCCAACTCATTGCCCCCTATGCCCGGAGCTGTCGGCTCGGTGAGGAATGGAAAAGTGGCATCGCGGTGCGCACCGCAGCACCGAGTAGGGCGCCAGAAAGGATATACTCAATTGACAGCTGCCGCGCCGTGGTCTGAGCATGAGACTGCATTCGCTGCGATGTCGTCTGTCCAGGGAGTGGACACGGACGAGGTTGCCGCGGTGCTCCCACAGAGCGGGGTCCTGCTCAGCTGCGGCCACTACTTCCACGCCGCGTGCATTGACTGCTACGAGCGATTCAATGAGAGGCGTTCCTTGGAAATGGTGGAGCAAGATGATAGAGCGGTCGTCGTTTTTCCGAACCGCTGCCCCATCTGCCGCTCCGGCTACGCCAAGCACCCGATGTAATCATTCTTGTGGGAACATGGTGAGGCGAGTGTGAGGAGAGGGAGGGATGGAAAGGTGCGGTAGGACCACGGCGTGCCGGCTTCTCTCGCACACCCTTTCCACGCATCTCCGTGCTCACCGGCTGAAGAGGACTTCGCCACGACATGTAAAGTAGCATGTGCTCTCTTCTTGTGTTCACGGTTCTTATTTCTTGTTCCTTTCGCGCTCGTACGCACGTTTTGACAGGCAGAGCAGATATTGGCAGCAATCATTAAAGTGCTTCCGCTGACGTCCTGCGCATGTGGCATATGGCTGCACTAGCGCGTGAGTGGGGAGCCGCATTTGCTGGTGGCGGTCTATTTTGTCTGCTGGCCTTGTTTTTCATCCAACCTATGGGTGCGTCCTTCCTCCTCTTGTCATGACGTTCCCCTTTTCATCACACGCACACACACACTGGCGTCATCTACAGACCCCCTCTGAGGAGTTGAGACGAACGCAGATAAGCACTGCCACATGCTATTCCTTTGATGTGCACAAGGCACAGGTGGTATGGCTTTCATAGATGCTGTCATGAGCGGCTGCCCAATAAAGAGAAGACCCAGGATGGCAAGCAGGAGCTTGCTCTTTCCGTGGTGCTCAGCTAGCGAGGGCGTGCAGAACAGGTGAAAAGGGGGCCAACTAGATTGGTATGTGTGTGTGCACCTGCTACTTCTCTCAGGCTTCCCCACGACTGCTTTTCTGTCTCTCGGCGTTTCTCTCTCTTTTATGTCTTAATTAGTGTGTGGTGCCCTCTCTCCCCCTCCAAGGAAATGCCGGGGATCGACTACTCCAAGTGGGACAAGTTGAGCGACAGCGGCACCAGCAGCGGCACCGAGGACGAAGGGGACAGGGACGATAGGGAGCACGATGACAGCAGCAGACATCCGCAGGTGACACGGCTGGAGTATCCGTCTCGCGTGACATTGGGCCCGAATGGGGTGCAGAGGGAGCAAGCGCCACCCACAGCGTCAGCCAGTCCGTTTCGGGAGACGAGTGCACCGCCTAAGGAAACGCATAACGGCAGTGTTGCTGTTGCATGCTGCCCAATTAAGGAGGAGTCTTCTCGCGCCGAACACGACACGGGAGCTCCAAAAGCCAGCAGTTATTCTACCCGCAACACAGCTGGGAGACGGGATGATGATCAGGAATGCATGGACGCCACTGATGATGACGAGGATCTGCTATACGAGAGCCTTGCCCGCAACGGCGGCCGGGAGGGCTCCCACCACTGGTGGACCCAAACCGAAGACACGGTAACTGTGAGCTTCTTGGTGCCGTGGGAGACTAAGGGCAAGTCTGTGACCGAGTTCCGTCTCTACGAGGCATGCTCCACGACGGCGCCAGAGTCAGAGCTGCATCAAGCTCACCTGGAAATAACGATTCTGGTGCCACCAGCGTGCCTGACGTCGGCGAGTGGCGGCCCGTCTGCCTCACCGGGGCCTCTCCGCATACACGAAGTGTTCCGTTACCCCGTGAAGCTATCCGAGGATCTGATTGACGGCTGTTGGCAGCTGTACTTTATGCCTAAACGTCACCTGCGTCTCTTGGTTGTGCAGCTCTTTAAAGAAGCTGTCGGTTGTGGCATGACGCTGTGGTGGGACCGCTGCTTTGTAACGGACACGACTTCCGTGATTGCCGATACGCCGGCCATTCCAGACCGAAAGCGGCGGACGCAAGCGACGCCAGGGTTGAAGGAGAAGGCGGAGCAGTTCCGCAAAGTATGGGCCGATGCACACGAGGAGTTTCGGCGGCGTATGCAGGAGCGCAAGCGCGAAATCAGCGAGTAGCTATGGAATGCATCGACGCATTATGCGCCCACGGAGGCGAACGAACAAACCAAAGCGAATGCTAATAAAAAAGGACAAAGAACGAAACAGCTCACGAGCAGCGAGGGAGAAAAGGTAGAAGAAAGAAGACCCCTCACGCGACGGCGCACCTGACGCGTTCTCCCACAGTTCCTGGCGGATGCGGACGCCGTCCGCTCAGCTCAACTTGAAGATGGCACTCAAGTAGTCACCCCAATGGAAACGAGAATCGACACACCGCTCAGCGCATGATGATCACGGATGACGGTACCTCGCTGTACACTTCGGGTACAGGTGTCTTGCTTGCCACTCGTACATTCTCATCCCTTTTTCCCCCGCCGATCCTACGATCTCGTCCCTTCTGGCCTTTTTTTTGTTGTTCTGTGTATGCTGCACTCGTGGTGTCGGTGGTGCGCAAACATGCGCGGCCAAACGTCTCCGCATTGTTGATGGCTTCTCTTCTCTTCAAGCGCTTCTGTCCATGCACTTAGCAAAGGGCGGCATAAACAAGGACACGAAAAGCAGGTGCACACTGAGCCTCAATTTTCGGTGGTGCGCTTCCCTTCTCCCCTCTTCACACACGTACCTGCAGCGTTCCCATCACCTGCTGCGCAGTAATGTATATCTTGCATCGTTGCGGTTCTTCGGTTTCCTGCGGCTACAATGTTTAACAAGGCTGACTTGGTGGTGTTTTACTTCACCTACGCCGCCCTCATGATGGCGCTGATGGTGTGCAGTGTCTTGTCACCCATCCAGGTGCGTTCCGTTGGTGAGCGGAACCTGTCTGTCTACGGCGTAGCTCTTGTGTACGACTCGCCACCCAGCACCTGGATCGGGGCATCCGGCAGCGCCTTGAAAAGCAGCAGCAACATCATGGATACGAGTAGTGGGTCAGCACTTTCCGTTGAGACAGTGCGCATTAGAACGTCGCTGGCGCACCTCCCCGCTTCGACGCTGACACGCTGCATGACCGCCTACCTTGTCTTTGCCTCATTGTGCCTCCTCACGTGCCTCTTACTCGTCGTCTCCTTGTTAGTCCAGATGCTGCCGATGAGGCACGGCTGTGCTGGCGTCTTGATCACACGCCTGCTCACGGTTCTCGTGCCCCTCGCTGCCATCGCTTGCTTTGCAATGGCGGCCGCTCTCGGGCTCCAGTCCCATTTGTATCACAACGTGGCAGCGGGGTATTACACCGACGCGCGCCGTGACAGCCCCGTAAGCAAGCTGCACTCCGGCTTCTTTTCCTCCGTCGCCGCTGCGCTCATCGGGCTCTTGGTCGTTTTGCTATCTCCCGTGCTGCGAATGTGGTGAGGACACGAGGGAGGAGGTTGGCGCCCTGTTGCACCCCAGCGCCTTTTTTTTCGCTTTGGCACTTTGTGTGATGGCAGCATGGAATATTTCTCCCTCGCTTTTTTTTCGTCCTTCGTCTTTCCTACTCCCACTGCAGACTCCTAATGGCCGGGGTCACACCCCAGTGCGTGGGGCATCCAGCGCCCAGCGCGCCCCCCCACTGAGTCGAGGAAGCCTGGCAGTCCCTTCCCTATCCCCTGCCAAATGGTGGTCTGCTTTCTGGTGGTGGCAGCGGCAGGTCCCCACGACCTTGGGAGGAGGCCAGTGCGGTGCATCGCCGCACGGCGTGTGTGTCTACTGTTGCCTCGCACCACGCGAATGGGGCCTGTGAGTGGCTGGGGCTCGAGTGGAGTTGCGCTCACCTTGTCTGGCAGCGAAGGAGCAAGCTGAGAAAACGAATTCTCGATGCTGCACTCGCGTAAAGAAGGCTGTGACGGTCAAGTGATGTTTGCTTGGTGCTCTCCACCACACAGACCATGCGCGACTTACCTCAGCTTTTGCGGAGCGCGGGAAGGCCGAACGTGCCACGCACGCGGTGAATCCCGATTCAAGGGAAAAGATGCGGCGATGACCTGCATTGCTATGGACTTTGTTTGTGTGACACCGACTGGTACTATCTCCGGTTTCGGCCTGCCTTCTCGCTCCGATGCATCGATCCACACATTATCAGGCCTCCGGCTCTGCACCCATAGGGAAAGGGGCACTGAGGGCCTCCTGTCGTGGGTGGGGTGTGCAGGGCGAGAGAGGAGGGTCATGGTCATCACCTGCAGTGTATCCCCCGTGCCTTTCTTCTCTCCTCCTTACTCCCTCTCAGGGGCTAACCGATTCTTCACCTACCAGCAGCGCGCGTATGTCGGCTGGTATGTGTGTGCGTGCTTTGCGGCAGGGCTGCCTCTGTGATCTACTGCCGCTTCCTGTCCCATTCCGCTGGTGACAGCCGCCTTTCTCTTCGTATCTTCTCCGTTTTCCTTCTCTTGCTCCTGTCGTCTTCTCTGTAGTGTCATAGAGGTGCCGCTGTGCTTCATTGAGTACGCCACGCCTTTCGCTCTCTCTGACACCTCTGCTTTGTGCGTGCATTTGCGTAGTCGCTACACGCTCCACTTTTCCCCACTAAGGGGCCACTAGCGCACCAGGCCCATCGTCGAACGTCAATCCCGATCCAGAAACATGGCGGACTCTTCGTGCACGTCTGCTACTGCCGCTGCGGCGGCTACCGCGGCCCCCGCCTTTGACTTCCAGCCTCTCCAGAAGAGCAATGTCGACCTCTTTGCTCCGGCGCCGCAGGTGAAGAAGCTCACTCGGCGTGAGAAAGACAAGATGCTGCGCGAACTGGAGGTGAAGCGAGCCAAAGAGCGCGCCGTCGATGACGCCAAGGACGCGGGCGGCAAGGGTAGGAAGGCGCAGCCGAGGCAGAGCAACAGAAGTGCCGCGGTGGCCGAAGTGGTGCGCGCTGCCACCTCCTCCTCGTCCGGTGACGCCAACGGTATGAGAAGTAAGGGTGAGAGGAAGAATGGGCTCTTCGAGACGGTTTTCGACACAAAGGAGGTGGAACAAGAGCTCGCCGCCCAGGAGGATCGCCGCAACCGGAAGCGCTCGAAGAAGCAGGTGCTCCGACATGCACTGCACTCCAACGAAGAGGAAGACGCACGCACTGTCTTCGTGGGCAACCTGCCCAACACTATCCACAAGCGCGATGTGGAGAAGATTTTCAAGTCGTGCGGCAGCATCACGGCGGTCCGCATCCGCTGCCAGGCGCTAGAGGAGCTCGACGAGAAGCACCAAAATATGGGTCGTGCCGTGCGGGTACTGCGCGGCGAAATCAAGAAGGACGCGAAATACAGTGCAACGGCCTACGTCCTCTTCGACTCAGCCAAATCTATCGCATCCGCCCTGGAAAAGAACGGGCTGGTCTTCCACAGCCGCCACCTGGTCGTGACGACAATGGACGTCGAGAGCCGTGCGTACCCGCCAGAGACATCCATCTTCCTCGGCAACGTGGCCTACAACACGACGGAGGAGGATGTGTGGAGCTTCTTTCAGGAGCACGGCATCGCAGATGTGAAGCGAGTCCGCCTGGTGCGGGATCGCGAGACAGGCGACTGCAAGGGCTTCGGTTACGTTGAGTTCATGCACGCCTCATCTGTCCAACCTGCCATAGAGACCCGCGGCGACAAGCTTAATGGGCGAGAACTGCGCATCGTGCACGTTAACAAGTCAAAGGAGGTGAAGGTGGCGACGAAGAACCGACGCGAGAAGCGACGCGGTGAGCACGCCGGCGGCCGTGGCGGCGCAGAGGAGCGCAAGCGATCGCGCAGCGGAGGCGACGGTGACGGTGGCAGTAGAGACAGCCAAGGCTACTCCAACTTCAAGAAACCGCGCACCGAGTCCGGCCTTCCTTCGTGGGCGGGTTTAACGACAAACCCGCGGCGCAAGATGCCGAAGGATCTGCGGCCGCTTGTAGAGGGCAAGGTAGAGTTCAAGCCGCGCGGCCCACGCGCGCCGGTGAAGCGCAAGACACGCAACCCAGAGAAGTAAGGCACCCCTTCGCGGAGACGAGCTGGTGCTGAACTGTGGTGGCTGGCCGCTGATGCACCGAGTGAGCTCGACGAGATAAGAACGACATATGGCTTTGAACAGTCATGCTTTGAGAGACGAAAAAAATGGCGAGGCAGATTTTGAGATGCACGGTGTGTGTGTATCCTACCAATGACAGAGGTCATAAGCCGGCCTGAAAGAAGTTGCGGAGCGCGGCCGTCCGTGTAACGTGTAAAGCAGGCCATCGATGGTGGTATCCTGCGTTGCTTCTGTGAAGAAATCAACCGTCTTGACCGCGATTAAAGGAGTGCGACTAATGATGCTATAAAGAGGCAAGAAGAAAAACGTTTCGGTGCCAGCAGCATGGCGAATCTGTTACGTGTGCTGGGTGTGGACTTCTTCACGACCCGTCAGCGGCTTGCTGCTGGTGGTGTGAACAAGGAGATCACCGGGCGGACCTGGAGTTGATGGAGAGCCGTGCGCGTTTAGAGGCCGTAGCTGCTGCCCTTTTGTTCTCAAGTCACATACGAGACAGACTTTACCGCCGCCATGCCATTGATGTGCATGGCGTATAATACCTTCTTTGGCTGCTGTTGAGACACACAGAAGTCACAAGACACACACACACACACATACACGACTTCTAACGCTCCGTCCTCTCTCGACTTCATGTCCCTTCAACTGCTCCTCCGGCGCTTTCCTCCTCTTTTTTTTGTTTTCGCCCACCTCATCTACCGTCTCTGTGCTCTTCCAATGACTAACCTCTCAACACCATGACGAAGAAGCGCTTGCAGCAGTGTCTTTTCCTATTGTCGAACCGACCTTGTTCGTCGCCGCGTTGTCTATCTTCTTCTCTTGGGTCTCCAACCCCCCCCACCTCTCTCTCCTCTGCCCTTTTGTAAGTCATTCGTGAACGCTTGTCACCTCTCGGGCGCATCGGCTACCGCTACTGCTGCCTGTCCCTCTTCCGCATTCGGCTTCCTCTGTATCTCTTTCTCTGTCACACGACAAGAGCGCTAATAACCCTGCGAACAAGAAGCAGCGGTATCGCACACGACGGCGCCACCACTGGGAGGCGTCGCAGAGTGTCGTTATTCCCCCCTTTGCACACAAGCACTCGTTCTCCCCACGTACATCTCCACTGTAAACCGTTCCTCCCCTACGAGGCAGCTGGTCTACATAATATCTCTCTCTATATGCATACACATGTATACAAGGAGAGACTAGCGAACGCAGTCACATCTGCTTGTCTTCTTCTTTTTTTTCGGGTTGCTGTTTGACAGGAAATTGTAACGTAAATCGATCATTTTTTTGCTGCTGTTGGTGCTCTCTCTTCAAAAGATTCTCTTCGGCTCTGTGCCTCTGCCTCTGTCCTCTTCACGACTCACTCCCGCACGACCCACCACGGGAGAAGTTGCTCTCTCGTACCAGCCCTCTCTCTTTTTTGCTTTCCCTGTTGTTGTTTTCTCCTTTGCTGATTTTCGCTCTCACCCATCCCGCCTCGGCCACTCTCGTGTGTACGCGTGCTCGTGCGTGTTCTCCCTTTTGTTGTTTTTCTTTTTTTTGGCGTTTAACGCTTTGCATGTGAACAGAAACAAAGTAAAAAAAAGCAAAAAAAAAACGAATCGACGCCACATAAATTAGCTGCCCTCCTCCTCCTCCTTTTCCCCCATCTCTTCTCCTTTGGGTTCCCTTTCATTCTGTCCTTTCCTAAGCCGTTTCTTCTCGTTCTTGTTTCCCCCTTTTTCTTGTGTGTGTGTGTGTACAAATTTCTTCTCGTGGTGTGCCCAGCGCTTTCTGTCTTTCCAACTCTCCTGCTCCCCCCTTCCCTCCCCTTCCCCTCCGCACCACTCTTCACGACCGAGCACCCGCCATCATTTTCTTTCACGTCGATTTTTATGTTTTTGTGTTTCGGGGGGTTTCTCGCGTGACGTCAGCGGCGGTGTCTTTGTCGTGCTGCGAAACGACTTTCTGTTTTTTTTTTATTGAGCTGAGGCGCTCTTTTGTTGCTCTTGTTCGCTTTCCCCAGTCGGAATCCGCCTTTTTTTTGCATTTGCCCCGTCAACTCCCCGCCGCACTGTCCACATCTGCGAGATCCATTTTCTTGCTGGACGCGACGGCGGCACAAGCCGCGTCAGATATTTCATTTCGGTTGCTTGTCTCGTTTGCGCCGACCCTTCTCTGCGATACTGTGCGGTGGGCTCGCTCCCTCTCTGGCGGACAGTTGTTTGGTTGCTCCAAAGAGTCGTGTTCCATCTTTGTTTCTCGTTGTCAAGATTTGTATCTTTTCTTTGGCTTCTATTTACCTCTCTCTGTACGTGGTAAGGGCTCTCCCGTGTCCCCCCGTCCGTGCGACTGGTGGCTCTAAAGGTTTCTTGGGCGTATTGTCGTGTCGTTTTTTTTTTTCTGCGGGGAGGGGGAGGGGCGTTGTCTTAAGGTGTTTGACCCAACTCAGAGGAAACAACTGTAAGAACAACAAGGGCGGCCACCGCGCTGCTTCTCTTGAGTAGTCTGTGGCGGGCTCTCAGCTGAGCTTTTCTTTGTCCCCTTCGTTAACGCCGCGGTCTCTTTCCAGCGGTTACGCGCACACAGAGCATCACAAGAAGCGGCGACTCCGCAACGGCACTGCCGACGTTGTGCTCTTTTTTTTCCATTCTCTCTGTCTGTACGTCACTCGACTAAACAAACAAAATGGCGCAAAAGCGGTACGTGGCCCTGGCAGGAGCCTTGGTGCTTGGCGCCACCTCCGCGGTGCTTCTGATGCGACAGTGGAAAGTGCAGCGCGAGCGCCGCGAGTTCGCAGAGCGGTACGCGAAGCAGATAAAGGCGGCTCGTGAGGCGCATGCCCAGTCCTTGAACGGTGGCAGTGCCTCGCAGGACTCAGCGGACATTAGCGACGCCGACTTCGATGATGAGGCTGCGACCGTGAAGGTTATCTACGGCAGCGAGTCTGGCAATGCCGAGGGACTGGCGAAGGGTTTCGTCATGACACTGCGCGACCGCGGCGTCCAGGCCGCGCTCATCGATCCTAGCCGGTGGGCGTACATGGAGGACTACTTGTACCACAACAAGCGCAACGTGCCGCTGTTTCACCCCATCAACGGGGCATCCACCAACACCAGCGCCGCCGGGAAGGAGAGTCGCAAGACTTCAGAGGAAGCGAACAGATCACGTCCGCCGTTGGTGTACATCTTCATTGTTGCAACTGCTGGTGAGGGCGAACCGACCGGTAACTTCATGGCTCTCTTCCAAGAAATGCAGTCGGCGGTGAGGCGAGCTACCACAGCCAAGGCACCTGCCCCGTCCAGTGCTGTCACCACAGGTGCCGCGCCGTCGTCGGCTACCGAGGCGGCACCATTCAAGAACATCTACTACGCAGTGTTCGGACTCGGTGACAGCTCCTACAAGTACTACTGCCGCTCCGCCACCGACACGAACACTCTCCTCAAGAAGGGTGGGGGCATCAACGTGCATCGTGTCGGCTTTGGCGACGCCCGCTACGGCATGCAGGAAGACGTCTTCGATGAATGGCAGGAGAAGGTGATGCTTGCGCTGGAGGAGAAGTGTGGGCTGGAGATGACAACAGGCACGCGTGCGCCGCCAAAGCCCGAGCTGCAGTTCCGCTTCCTGTCTTCCACCGCAGCGACGACGGCGGCCACCACGTCCACCGTCCCTCAGGCAGGCCCCTGCGGAGCCGCCGAAGGCACCGCAGCGCCATCCGCGACTGTTATCACGGACAACGCGGACCCGAACCGCAGCGTTCTCCTGAGAACCGCAACACCGAGCAGCACCGTGGCGGCAGAGAGCACGAGCGCACCGCCCATCTCGCTCCCGTTTCCGCCGCCACCGGTGCTGCTGGAACCGTCGCTGATGAACCCGACAAGGATCCGCCTCGTAACGAAGACGCAGCTGTCTTCGCCGCGCGACAGTGACGGCAGCAGCGTCTACCGCTTCTGCTTTGAGACGGACGGCACCGGCATCTCGTACCAGGCTGGCGACCATCTTGGGATCTTTCCCACGAACCCACCGGAGATGGTGGCGCGGTGCGCCAAGGCCCTCTCCATTCCAGCGGGCGAGCTGGAGACACCAGTGGAACTGTGCGAGATAGTGCCATCGCGCGGCATTCTTCGAAACGTGCTGCCGGCCCGTGTACCTTTGCGCGTTGTGCTGCAACGCTACGTGGACCTGTGCGGCCGTCCAAAGAAGTCGACCCTGCGCATTCTCGCCAAGTACTGTATGGACCCGGTTCAGCAGGAGGCCTTCCTCGAGCTCCTCCGCCTCCCCGCCGAGAAGGAGGCGGAGGAGGCAGCGGCTGCGGGTAGCTGTGCTGCGTGGAAGCCGAAGAAGCTGCGCACCGTCGTCGACTATCTGGAGAAGTTCCCTAGCTGCTGTTGCATCCCGCTTGGCCACTTCATCGAGGTCATGCCGCGCACGCAGCCGCGCTACTACTCCATCGCGTCGGACCGTATGTCTCACGGCACCAAGGTCGAGATTATCGTGCGAGTTCTCGCGGACGGGCTGGCGAGCTCCTACCTCGCCCATCGCGTCGAGGAAGGAGACGAGGTGTTTGCGTACGTCCGCATCACCACCTTCCATCTTCCGCAGCGCATTGGAGAGAAGCGACCGGTCCTTATGATCGGCCCGGGCACCGGCGCTGCCGCTATGGTAGGGTTTTGCTACAGGAAGGAGGCCCTCATGCGAAAGCAGCCAGCGGCCCTTTACGGCCCGACCGTTTTCCTCTTCGGTGCGCAGCGTCGCACAACGGAGTACTTTGTGGAGGAGGAGGTCCAGCGCTGGGCGATGGCGCCGACCGAGATGAGGCAATGGGACGCCGATCACCCGATCTCCCACGCCGGGGTGGCGGCGCGCCGCAGCAAGGCGCACTCGTCGGAGCCACTGCCCACCTCTGTCATCACCACCGTTGATTGCGCCTTTAGTAGAGATCAAGAGGAGAAGAGGTACGTCACGTCTCTCATTGACAAGCACAAGGATCTCATCTACGAGATGCTCACGAGCACCGCCGGCGGCGGATGCCTTGTCTTCTTGTCCGGTGAAGCGTCTGCCATGGCGAAGGACGTGGATCGGGCACTGGTGGCGCTGCTGCAGGACCGCGGAGGCATGACGCGCCTAGCGGCGCTTGAGTTTTTGCGGCGCATGGAAAGCGACCACCGCTATCTCAAGGATGTGTACTAGGCGTCGGCTCCATCGACTTCTGCCTCCCCATTCGGCGGTCTCCTGTCGCTTGTCTGTGTTTGTGTGCAGATGAGGGCTGCGCAGCTGGGGGGCGCTTTCTGTAACCCCCATCCCTTCCCCTCGCGTGCGTGCTCCGTCGCCCCAGCTCTTGATTGTTTTATTGGGCTCCCACTTTCATGTTTGTTGGATGCTCCTCACCCACGTGTATGTGTCGCGTGGCCCCTCCTCCATCACTCCCTGCGGCAGCGTCATCTCTTCATCTGATGTACGCTCCTTTTCCTTTCTTTTCAATCCCTTTCTGTGTTTTATGCTGTCGTGCGGTGGTGTGCGTCCTGCGATGGCTGTCTTAGTCTCTTGGTCGCTGTTTCACCTGCGCCTTTGCGCGACGATGGAAGGAACATCGACTTTGTCCCGCTTTGCGTGTCGTCTTCTCCCTTGCGTCCTCCTTCCCTTTTCCTACGACGGGCGGTCAGGCTAGGTCTTCTCACACAGGTCTCGTGCTTGCTGTTGTACTCCCACTCGACCTGCCAGTGGGGATGTGCGCATGTATGGCCGTTAATGTGCGTCAGCGCCTACGCTCCACCACCCGCTCACGCATCTGCTTTGCCTCTTCCCTCACCACGCACTCGTGTCGTTATGTTTCACTTCTGTATCTTTTCTCGCCCCCTTCTCTCTTCTTCCTCGTCTGCCGCATTCTGTCTTCGGGTTTTGCTTTTCCGAGTGATTTCCTTTCCTGCGTGTGTGTGTGTGTGTCTGCGCGCTCTTCCGCTGCTTCAAGGCCGCAGTCAGGCGACTCCTCTTCCTTCCCTCTGTCCGTCTTCCTCCGCGACCGCGTCGCTTTGGTGGTCGCCATCGTCCTCCTCGTCAGCTCGTCTCTGTTTTGTTTTTTTGTTCACTGTCGGTACGGTGCGCGTGCGTCTCTCTCCGTGTGTTTCCGAGTGCGCAGGTGTTGTTGCCTCGTCTCACGACTCCCCTTCTCGGTTATTGCACTCTCTTCTGTTTCAACTTCTCTCAGCAGACGACGCGAGGCAAACGTCAGCAGCAGCTCGTGTATCCATAAGCAACGGGATGCTACGAGCAGTCTTCGCAGAGTTCAAGCAACGTGGAAGAACATGAGTAGGAAATCGAGTGTATGTGTTTAGCCTTCTCTGAGCTTGTCCTACTCTCACGGCTTGTGTCTCGCCGCTCCCTGTTGTGCCTTTTTTGTTGTCCATCCTCGTGGCGAGACTGCGGTTGGTCTCATCGACCATGGGGGGCCCCATTGGCTGCTCCGTTGACCAATCGCCCCTGTTCTCTTCCCTCTTGTTACAGCCACCTTCTTTGCGCTTGTGAATCCCCCCTCCGTAGCGATGATCATGATGATGATACTGGCGGCGGCAGTCATGCAATCCGCTTTGAGCGATGGCCGTGAGATCACACACGGAAGTACAATAGATACACACAGAACGCCAAGGAGGATATGCGAAACAGCATCATCAATATGTGCACGTGCGTTTGTGGTGCTGTTGGCGCTGGTGCCTCGCCGGGCATATCCGCAGATCGGGTGCTCTTTTCTTCCTCTCCATCGTTCTCGAATGGTCATCCCACAGCTTGCTGCGAAGCCGTCCGCGAAGGCTGTGGGAGAGCGTCGTCTGGACGCATCGTGGGCAGACCTGCGGAGCGCCTCCGTAGCTGGAGTGTTGGTGTGCTTTGAATTCCCTCTTCGTCTCTTTTATGCCTGAGTTGGCTCACAGCAGAAATTCAGCAAGTTCGCACCTCGACGACCACACACCATGGCACCTGATTGAGTTTCTGACAGAGTACGGGCGACACGCTGTCTCTCCCTCCCTCCCTCTCTTTGTTGCACACCATCCAACGACGATAAGTGCCGTAAATTGGACCGTGTGCTCCGCTCCTTTTCATTCTTCTTACTTCTTCCATTTTCGTCGTTGCTGTTCGAATTCGAGTGTCATGTACTGATGATAATGTCTCCACGTCCCTTTGTGTTTGTTCGGGCCCGTGGTGCCTCGTTGTTCGTAAGGCTGTCGTTTGTGTGTGTGTGTGTGTGTGTGTGTGTCCGCGGGCGTGTGCGGTATCCTTTGTCCACGCGGTTTCCCCGTTTTTCCTTTCTGATGTCTCTGTCGTCGCCACTGCCTGCCTCTCCGTCCCCCGGCACCTCCTCGACCCAGTCGCTCCACCACGAGAAAGAGAGAATTGGGGACTGGCTCTTCCGCAGTGTCGTTAACCGCCACGTTGGCCACGAAATACTCCGAGCAGACGTGAAGTCACAAGGAAAGCAAGTGGAGCCGCAGGCACACCTACGCCTAATCAGCACGCTCTCATTTCGGAGTGTTCTGCGCATCGCTTAACCCCCCTCCCTCCCTCCGTGATGCATATGCGCACATCAAAGAAAATGGCGGGCTCAAAAGACGGACATCAGCTCTGCGAAATGCTACAGACGACAAGCTGCCCGCGTGCTATCTTTCTCTCTTGCTGTTGCTGATACATATGCTCCACTCGCCTCTATGCCACCTCTTCGCTCGAACGCACCGCGCCTGTGACATCCTCAGCGGGTCTGCTTCACACTGTCCTGTGCTTGCTTCTCCTCTGTGCAACCGACAGCGCTTATCGGCACGGACACACACACACACACACGACCCAGAGAGAGACACGAGATCCTGCTTCTATCGTTGTCTTGTGTCTACACAAAGGGCCATTGCGCTGCAAATTCTTGCTGACACGTTGACGGTGGTGTGTGTGTGTGTGACGTTCGCTGGCCTATACATTGAAAAAAAATTCCTCCCCTTCTACTCTACAACACCTCCGCATACTGCTAGCACAGGACGGAAGAGCTGTGCTCGTGACAGACTTCACAACTTTCGCCAGCGATTTTAGAGATCTCAATGACCTCAGACGACATAGACGCCCTCCGTTCCGAGCTGCTTCGGCAGAAGATCATATTCGAGGCGGAGCTGCGCCGCCAGCGTGAGGCGTTTGAGGAGCGGCTTTCACTCATCACCAATGAGCTCGCTGATCGAGAGGCGGATTGCCGCAACCTTCAGTCGGTTATCACCATCCTCGGCCGCAAAGTGGACGCCATCGCGGAGCAGCGTCAGTACATTGCCGTAGCTCACCGTCCACCTACACCAACGCGCCAGCCCAGCATTCACGAGAGCCCCTTCCGTCGTGAGACCTCCACTCTCGTGCCGCCACCAAGTAGCAACGGCAATGCGCAAGAACACGAGCGCCTCTCCTCGACGCTGAAGAGGAGCGGGTCCCGCCGTCCCTCGCCGTCCCTCAACGGGCCGCCGGCGTTTGTGCGGCGCTCCGCCATGCCCATCACCCGGGTCGCGTCTATTAGTGCCCTCAGCCGTACAAGCAGCCCGCACGTGCATGGACACGCTGCCCGCCCGCTTCTAAGGACAAACACGTCCGCCACCGTGACGAGCGAGGGGAATAGCAACGGTGAGAAACGTGCGCTGCGGCACCGCCCCGTGTCGAGGCGGCGCACGAGCAGTGTGAGTCACCTCGCGGGCCTCAGGTCTAGAGATGACTGGTAAGCGTGCGGGGAATACCAGGATTGCGTGTTGCCTACATGTTTGGAATCAGCAGGCGGGGGGGGGGGGCGAATGACGCGCCTCCGTACTGGCCACAAAGGTACGGGATCCGTACTGGTCTTTCCTGTCCTCGGCTCGAAACGTGTGGATTGTGTGCCCTGCAGCTGCCGAAGCGCTCATGTTGGCTGAGTCTGATGCTGCTGTTTGTGTGTGGCGAGGCGTGTGGGAGCAGCCATCGGGGACTTATTAAACCTTTTCTTCCTTCTGTGGTGGCGTCGTGCGCCTCCACCTCATCGGTGCTTGTTCTCTTCTCTTGCACATACAGTCAAAGAAATGGGGCACGCTCGCAGAGAGCAGCATGTGGGATCACCTCGCGCGTGGAGAGGTGAGAACACGGACACCTATCCCTCTCTCCTGGTAGGCGCGGCCTGTGGCATTCGCGTGCCGAAGCACACTGCAAGGTGGTGGTGATGGTGGCTGCCGCTGCTACACATGCTCGTCTGCATCCCGTTTTCTTTTGTTTTCTTCATCGATTGGCACAGGCCGGAGCGCGCAGGCGAAGTTTGCTTCCTCTCTCGCTTTTCCTCTCTTCGCTCCGCCTTGTAGAGTGTATCACTTTACTCTGTTTCTTGTGTTGTTGGGTAGAGGCTGTGTTGCCATATCCTTTTCTTCGCGTGTGCTAGTCATAGACGTAGACCGAGCTTGGGGCGGCTTCTTCGATTCGCGAGACACCCGCCTACCTATGCTTCGGCGAGGACCGTACCCTCTCTGTAATCGTGTTCTTCTGCACCGTACGCACGTGGCGTCGCTGAGTAGGTTTCCCTACCGTTCTAACAACCTACACGCAATCGGTGAGAAGCGGAGCACGCAAGGAATGGCAGGGTGCGATCTCCTCCGTCGCGTACACGTTGCTCAACAACAAGCACGTGCATGCGTGCGCCAAAAAATGGTTGATGGCCACTGGCGACCTTTGCCTCATACCCATTGTGGACACTACTGAGAGTTCACCGAGGGCACCCTTTATGATGGCTTAGATCTCTGCAGACAACACCGTGTGGGACCCTCCTCTCCGTCCTTTATCATGTACCTCTTCGCCTCCCCTTCGTCTCGCTCTCCCGCCGCCGCATCGCTCTGATGGACGTGGTACTTCTCCAGGGGGGCCTCACCTTTGTTTTCTTTGTCTCTTGGAGCGCGTCGGTCTTCGCTCCCTCTCCCTCCAACGCATCACTTGCGCCACTTGCAACGGCGCCTTGCAGAGCGGATAAAGGAATTGTTTTGTGCATGGGTGCTGCGGTGCGTGGTGGATTGCACTCGTTGACATCGTTACCTGTTCTGCGCTCTATTTCCGGGCTCTTTCCCTTTGCGTATGCCGAGGAGTTCAGGCCAGCTCGGTGCCACTCGCCGCTGAGCAGAAGACGCACAGTTTGCCGTTTGTTTGTGTGTGTGTGCGCGTGTGTTTTGATTGGCTGTGTCGTGCACAATGCAGCGACTGTGCCCGAGGGCCCTGCGGCGCGCCTCTGCGGGCGGTATGGCGCGCCTCGCTGTACCCGTCTCGCACGCGAGCCCCGCGCTTGTGGTGCCGCGTCGAGAGGCTTCGTCGTTAGAGTCACCTGCGAACGGGTCTGCAGAGGCCAATCGCTCGCCAGCAAAGCCATCCGCAGCTGGCGCGACACAGGCTGCACCAGAGCTGGACGCAGAGGCGGCAGGGCAGGTGCGGCTTGCGCAGGAGTTGGGCGAGCAGGTCTTCAGTGAGAATACGGAGATCCTGAAGAACATAGCGGTTCGCGGGCTGCGCGCCTTTGTCATGTGTGCTGTCGGCGTCGCCGCCTTCATGTGGGCGATGAAAAAGAAAAGGCAGGAACGCCAGGTGAATGTACTGCCAGCTGTCGACGCTCCCCGCTCCGCGCACGCGCAGGGGCATGACGACCCAACGCAGCGGTACTTGCAGGAGATGCGCGGGCTCGGCTTTGATGTGGAGACGTTGGAGGAGGAGCTGGAGCATGAGCGAGCCGCCAAGGTCGCTGATTCTCAGAAGCTCGCGGGACGGTTGTCGTAATGATGTGATGGATGTCTGTGGCGCGGTGCAGGACATGAAAACAGGCGCAAAAATGTGGGATGCAAGAGGAGTGGCATCTGTGAATACCCTCCCCTCCCCGAGAGAAAGCGCGGAGGAGGGAGGCGGTAGTGGCCGTGACGGGGGAGGGCACACCACGTTCTCCGTGGACCTATCGGACCTTCTTCGCTTTCCACTCGATCGCCTGTACGGCATTACGGTGCTCCCTCACACGCCAGTTGGTGGCTCACTTCTCCATATGCCGGCTCTGCTTCTCCTTCATATGCCCCCTTTTTCCTTTCGATTGGGGTGGGCATGGCGTTTTGCGTGCATACATCTACTTCACGCAACAGCGCGCGCACCTTTCGTACTCTCTCACCTTTTCTGTGCGGTGGCCGCGGATAACGGGTATTCAAGCGCACCCTCTCCTCGAGCGCGCTACCGCGGTGGCTCTTGAGCGATCACACCCCGCGCCTTCTGCAGCTCCTCTCGCCTCGCCTTCCTGGCTAGCTGGCCATATGCTGAAGCGCACATTGTCTCCCGTGCCGGTTAGCGAGGCCCATGAGCGCTCCACCACCACGCACCTGACCTCTTTACCATACGGTGTGGAGGAAACGAATGTTCCCATCAACGGCAAGGATGATGGTCGTTGTGACCGCTGCGGTTTCCTCGAAACCGGCGAGAGCACCGATGCACATGCTCCGTCGTGTGCGAGTGCCCAGGAATCTTCCGGTGACAGCTGCCGCTTTTCATCCGTTACCTCTGCTTCCTTGGCGTCCCCGGATGCGGTGCCGCAGGTGAGCGCGCTTGCGCCTGCCCCCGTGCCGTGCCTTCAGGCGCCGTCCTCGCGCACCTTCGTTGATGTGCCATCCTCTGCCATACCTGCGCGGAGGTTTAAAAACGTGTACGACGGAACCATGTACCTGCCGCCCGGGACGAGGAAACGAGCGCTCGGCCGGCTGCGCATTGTGTGGTGCTGCGTGGTGACCGCCGAGAGCTGGCACGCCATTTTCGTGGGTTTGCCGATTCTATTCTTCACGACCCTGTTCGTTACGGTCGTCGTGCCGCGCGGGGAGTGGTTCACCTACGTCTTCACGGCCCTCTTCACCACCATATCAGTCACGTGCCTGACACTGTCGGTCACCCTCGACCCCGGCGTCATCCCGCCAGCCCCGCAGTCGCAGCAGCCAACGCAGTCGACAACCGTCCTGGTGGGCGGGCAGTCTGTGCCGTGCAAGGTGTGCCCAACGTGCCACATCATTCGGCCACCACGCAGTACACACTGCCGCTTCTGCGACGTCTGCGTGGAGGAGTTTGACCACCACTGCGGTATCATCGGCAGCTGCGTGGGGAAGCGGACGTTCCGCTTTTTCGGCGGCTTCTTCATGATGACGAGTTTCCTCGTGCTCTATATTTTTATCCGTTCCTTTATCATCCTCGTGTCGACGGACTTCAAGCCAGCGAACGAGCGGCCGCACTTGATCTGGCTGGCTGTCTCGTGCACCCTCTGCATTGTTGCCGCGATCATAGGTGCGATTCTGGTGATGCCGTGTGCCGCTCGCTACATTATGCTGAGTGCCTCCAATTCCATCGTGAAGGAGACGATGCGCACCCAGCGGCAGCAGACGCAGTCGGGGGAGCAGCCACCTGGTGTCATTCCTGCCGCGGAGAGGAAGAGCGGCAACTACTGTGTCAACCTTCTTCGCCGCCTGTTTAGCCCCATTGGACGCAGTCGCATACCTTTCGACTACTATGTCTAGTCGGTGGCGTTTCTTGAGGAAAGGATCCACACGGGCATGTGAGGACAGCAGGGCCTGTGTGTGTGTGTGTGTGTGGAGTTTGCGTGCTTCTTATTGCTGCCGCTGCTTCGTGCTCTTTTTTTTCTCCCGCTCCTTTACGTTTGCGCTTGACCGTCCGCACAATGTGATCTGCCTGTGTGTGGTTGATGCAGATGGTGGTTGCTCTTGCCGGTCTCCATCACTTGAAGAAATGGGCATGGTACAGAAAAGGGGTGAGCGACACAGCGCCATTGCTGATGCCGCGGCGCTGGTCTACGAAGCATCTCCCAGAAGGACGAGGATGATGGTGTTCATGCGCACGCTTGCGTCTTTCCATTTTCGCAGTGCTGGTCATGCATGTTACTGCCGCTTGCCTATTTCTTGCGCGCTTCTCGCGGTTCATTCACCGACACTGTCAACCTTGATGCTCCCACTTTGCCGCTCTTTGGTTTCTCGTGCTTCGCCCCCTTCCCGGTGTATCGCGAGAGAGCCCACCTCATGTGCCGTCATCGTCCTCAACCGCTGTGTGAGCTCGGCCATAGCACCTGCCCCTTCGTACGCGCACGTCAAACGCGCTCCCACACATGCGCGGCACAAAGTTGCCGCGCGGTGGGGGCTCGCGGGTCGGCCGCGGCTTGCGCGCCCCTTTGGTTTCCGCGGCGGGGGAAAGGGGGCGGGGGGCTTGGCGGCGCGGGGGAGGGCGGGTGGCCCCTCCTTGGCTGGGGGCAGGGGCGTGGGGTTGGGGTTGGGGGTGGCTTGGGGCCGCGTCTGCGTGGCGTCGCCGCCGCGGGGAGGGGGGGGGCGCGGGTTTTCACAGCCCAGGGCCGCCAGGCGGCCAACATGAATTTTAGCCCTGCCCTTTTTCTTGTTCTGTCGACTTCCCCCGGGGGGGGGTGGCGCATAGTTGCCCACAGCTTCGGGGGAGGGGGGTGCGAAAGGAGAGCGGTGCGAGTTCAGGTGGTAAGCCTCTAGCGGCGACACGGCTCAGTTGGGCTCGGGAAAGCAGTAGACCGTAGACTCAGCCGAGAAGCGCAGCGCGGCTAGCGTGGCAGTCTCTGGCCCTAGTGCACGTCCGTTCATGACCAGCATCGGTAAGCGCACCATCGAGCCTGGAGGCGCCGATGCCGTCCATGGCATGATGACCTCCAGGATGCGCCGCTTGAGGTCCCACAGGATCGACTCGGAGGTGCATGCCAGGCGGAAGCTTGTCCCGTTCATGGTGCGCACTAGCACGTTTACATCGCCGCTGTCGATCGACTGCTCTGCTGCGCCAAGCAAGAGTGCCGGCGTAGGTACCGGGTTGGGGATCACTGGTGGTACCTTGTTGTTTGCCCTTCGACGGTGCTGCTGCAGGACCGTCTTCGTGGCGAGCACCATGGCGGTCTTGCGAGGAGCGGGCGGCAGCGGCTTGGGTGGGACCTTGGCGCTGGCACTCACGGCGGCCGCCGCGGCCGTCGCCGCAGCCACCACCTTGGAGGAGATCGGCTTCACCACCGGGCTCGGGTTCTTGCGGGATCGCACACGATCCCGTGTGGCCGCCTTTGGCGGTGCCTTCGCTGGTGTCGTCGCGGGACATCCGCGACTTCTGGTTTTGGGCGGTATGCTCTTGACGGCCGCAGCCGGTGGTGTCGTTTTGCGCGGCCTTCCAGGAGGACGTTTCGCTACTGGAGGTGCACGTGTGGCAGGCGTTGCGGGTACCTGCTTTGCTGGCGTGCGTGGCGCTGCCTTCGCTGCCTTCGTCGACACTTGCGACGATTTTTCTGCTGCTGTCTTGCTTGTCTTCTTTGTGGAAGCCTTTGCTGGCGCCGCCTTCGGCTTCGACACAGCTGCGGGTGTTGCGCACTTGTGCTTCGAGCGTCTTTTGTTGCGGCCCCAACCGAGGTAGAGCTGCCCCAGCTGTAACGCAGCTGCGTTGTCTAGAATGTAGTCCGACCGCGGCCGACGCTCGCGCGGCTGCAGCTTCATTGCTTTCGCGCGTGCTTCTGTTTTACGACTGAGCGGAGGCGACTGTTGTTCGGGTGTGGAGGGGAATGGGTGGTGGGTGAGGGAGAGAGGGGGGAGAAAGTTCCATATACGGATGAGGCGTGATCACACACCACAGTGCTGCATGTGGCAGCGGCGCGAGGTGTAACTACTAGATGGTGAATGGTGGCACCCCGAGGCGATTAGCCTTGATGCGGAAGTGCGAGCCTGCGAGGGCCGGAGACGCGGATGGGAAGGAAGGCGAGGAGGCGTGAGGGACAGAGCCAGGAGCTAGAAGGTGGTTACATGCGTACACGATAGTGATGCAAAAGACGGTCGGCCTGCCGAGCTGTGCGACCGGGTCAGCCTCGACACCCTCATGGTCTCGACGCATGTTGACATGCCGATACCCGTGTATGGCTCTTTTTATCCTCGTTCCTTTGGAGGATGTCGCGTGTGACGCGCTACAGAGCGCGCTGCAGCAGTTGTGTAAGCGCACCACGGAACGTGGCGTGTGACGGGAACGCACAAAAGCAAATTGGCACGCCACGAAGTGCAACATGGGCATCGTACAATGCGTGTTTGTGTGCGACGACGCATCAGGGATGCGGTTTTCCTCCTCCCTCCTTGCCCACGCCACCAGCACGTGCGCACTCTAGTTGGTCGTCCGCGCCTTGCCGCGGTGCTCCGGCGGGGGGCAGCTGTGCTATGTCCCCTGATGAGCCGCCCGAGTGCGCCACGTCGTCGCGGTCCTCGCCAGACACGTTCTTCTCGTTCGTTGAGCTCTCCGCCGATGCGTCCGAGGGAGGCAAAGGGACCTCACCTGGGGCAGCGGCTGGCGGCGCCTTGTCCCGGTTTACTCGCACTTGCTTCCGCTGCACCCCCGCATCCTTGCGTCGCCGCCGTGTGCCGAGGTGGTAGATGGGGATGCCGTTGCCATCAGAGCCAGTCACCGTCTGCCGTGAGAGCAGCTCGCACGAGGCAAGAAAGCGAGGCACCGTCTCCCCGCTCTTCACAAGCGATTGTAACAGCTCGCGCAACAGAAACAGCGTGCGATCGGTTGTGCGCCGCCGCCGCAGTGGTGATTGCGAGCTGCCGCCGCCTCCGCTCTCCGTTGCCGGCTTCGGTGCGACGGCTGTGCTGGCTTGCGGTGTGGCGCTGTCCTTAGCTTCACCCGCTGTCGCGGTCGCTTCCTCCGCTTGCGCCGGCGGGGGCGTAGGCACCGGCGTCGCCGGCATCGAGCCCTCTTCCTCGGTCGTCTCTGGCAGCACCTCGAAGTCCTCCACGATGATGCCATTCTCCGGATTTGCCCGCACGCAGTCGGGTGTGTTTTCGATCATGAGGGTGTAGTTCAGGTCGCGGCCGAGCTGTCGCAGGTCCTTTGTGTAGTCCTCCTCGTGGAACCACTTCTCGTGCCGGTAGACGAGGTGCTGAATGATGTGGTCCTCATTGATCTCTTCGAGAATGCACTTGGCGTAGTCGCGCTCGCCTGCGGTCCAGACAATCACCTCGAAGTCGTCCTTCATGAAGCGGAAAAGGTCTTTCAGGTACGCGCGTGCGTAGAGAGGGCCATCCCTCGCGTACACGACGGTTTCATCGAGGTCGAAGACGACAGTGTAGCGTTTCGTGCCGTCCGAGGGAGGGGCGATGAGCTTCTTTCCCTTCAGCAGCATCGTCGGCTCGCGCCGCTTCAGCAGCTCGCCATCGTCGTCATCCGTCTTCTCCTCAAAGAGGTTCTCCCGCAGCAGCGCGCTCCCGTTTGGCGGCGGGGTCAGCTTTGGTGGTGAGTCCGTCATGTCTTGCGTATCTGTGAGAGCACTTCTAGAATCGTGAACGAACGCGGCTTGATGCACGGCGGCATAAAGAACCACGAGCGCTGGTGTGGCAGGTCCCGTGCGCCGCTTCCGCAAGCAGCTGTGATGACTGTGGATGTGCGTGCGTGATCAACGCGTCCGCAGGAGAGCGAGAGAGAAGCACAACGGTTGCACGAAGAGAAGAGAGCGTGTCGGGATGGCGACGGCCCGTCGCGTGTGTGGCCGACGCCCCCATTCGTGAGAGGAATCGTAAAGGGACGGCAGTTGTGAGCGGCACTTCACAACACGTCAACGTGCCACTGGTGGTGGTCGTGGTGGTGGTCTACAGCAACACAACAGCACATGGGATCGCTTGTTTTTTTTTCGTTAGAGGGGGAGGAGAAGTGCGTCTATGAGAAGTGGCGTCGGCAAACATAGAAAACAGAGCGTGTGGTGTGTACGGGGGACAGGAGGGGTGGAGGAAGTGAGGATTGTGCAGCACCGAAGAGTTCGTTCTCTACTGCGGCTTTGTTGGCCTTTCCGCTGCAGAATTACGTGTGGCTGAACGCTCACTGTCCGTCGTTCTCGTCCGGGTCGCGGAGGTCTGTGGACTCCACCACACGCGAGTCGAAAGCGACTCCATCCTCCCAACAGCTGTGATCAACGTGCAAGACGTTGCTTCCCTCCGGCCTCTGCTTCGATACGACCACCACCTGTGTGTGACGCGGGCAGGCGGGGCAGGGCCAGAAGGGGTCTCGCTGGCCAAAGTTTACGTAGCCGCCGCTATAGAGGGCACACACGACGTGGAACATCTCCGTGCATCGGGGGTGATAGCAAGCCACGCAGGCCCCGGGCATCCCACAAAGCGTGCACATGTTCATGCTCAGATCGCACACCACGATGTCTTCCAAATCGTTCCCCCTTTGGTAGGCGGAGCACAAGTGTGCGCAGCGCGGGTGAACGACATGGACTGTGCGAGTGGCGCTGTTCACAAACGTATGCGTGCATACGAGCCGGGTAGGCGCTTTCCATTCCGGCACCCGCCGACGGTCAGAGAGGTCGCGCTTCACCTGCTCGAAACTAGGCACTTGTGCGCCACGGTTGCGCGAGCTTCTCATGAGCTGCTGCCGGAGAATCGCCATGCACGCCGACTC